>NC_140178.1:68690216-68950603 GCF_963971535.1 Notolepis coatsorum | reverse complement strand
CAACCAAACTCTGCTCCCTTTCCTGTTCTCTCTGCTCACTCTCCTCTTCCTTTCTGAAAGAAGACACACACACACACACAAACAAACGCACACACGCACACACACACACACACACACACACACACTAATGGAAGCTATGAGTGTCGACAAAGTCCAGAGTGGAGCAGGACCGACACAAGACTTGAGACCCCTGGGACCCCTTGCAGACTCTCACTTCTCCTTCCAACAAGGAGAAAAATAGCTCTGCTCAATTTGCCTCGCGTCTCCATTGGACCCCCCCCCCCCCCCCCCCCCCTTCCCTCCAAACTCCTTTTAACAGTCCAAGTCTAAAAGTCTGTTTCTAATCTCTTTTCTGCAGCCGTAAACCTTTACTACGCAACACCGTCTTTGAGACCGAGAGGAAACGGGACTTGAGAGGAACCGTACACTTTATTGAAAACCGTGTGTCTGTGTGTGTCTGTGTGTGTGTGTGTGTGTGTGTGTGTGTGTGTGTGTGTGTGTGTGTGTGTGTGTGTGTGTGTGTGTGTGTGTGTGTGTGTGTGTGTGTGTGTGTGTGTGTGTGTGTGTGTGTGTGTGTGTGTGTGTGTGTGTGTGTGTGTGAGACCCTTCTGCTCAACACAAAAGTTCACAGTCTTGCCACAGAGACGTCACGTCGCAACATTATGAAAAGTACTTCAGATCCCTCTTTTTTTTTTTTTAAGCTGAGAAAACAGGATGGAGATTCGAGGAGGATTTTGGAATGAGAGCCATGTGGTAAGCCTGTCGTCGGCTATTCGAAACACAGACCCTTATTGAGGCCACCGGACCATGTCCCGAATCTGTCCAAACCCCGGATCCCAGCCGGAAAGTCAGACTGTCCACTCTCACGGGGGTCAGACTCTCTCGGTCAGGACTTTATCGTGCCAAGGGGAGCCGCCACGAATTCCCTCGCGAGGCGAATGAAGTGTGTTATCTCACACTTTGGGATTTAGGTTTCTGCGTCTGAAGAATCTGTCGTGTAAAGGGAACATCCGGCCGGGGTTTTACCTCAATAAAAGCCAGTCTGTGTTCAGCGTCTATTAAAGATGAAACAAACTGGTATTCTGCATTAAACCACCTCTCTCTCGCTCTCCTTCTCACACACACACAGCTTAGGCCAGAATTTGGGACATTGTGTTCATTCGTTAATCCCTAACCTTAACCACCAGTACAAGCCTTAACCTGACCTTTTCCTTATTGGACAGTGGTTTTATCCAGTGATGGAAGAGGTACACAGTTCCTTTACTTAAGTTAAAGTAGAAATACCGCAATAAGGGGCGGCTAGGTGGTATAGTGGGCAAGGTGCTCGCCATCAACGCTGGAGACGCTGGGTTCGAGTCCAGCTCTCGGCGTTGCTATCAGCTTGGCTGGTCGTTCATACTAACACAATTGGCAGTGTTAGGGGTGGGAAAGCTGATGGGTGGGTCCTGGGCGTTGAGGACAGCGACCCCTACAGTTCGTCCGGGGCGCCTGCACAGCGAGGGTAGGATCTGGAGGGAGGTAGTGTGACCTTCCACACGTTATACTCTCCCGGTGAGAATCTGCGCTGCCAGGCTGGCTGGAGGAAAAATATATATATAATTTAAAGAAATACCGCAATAAAATAGTACTCTGGTAAAAGTAAAAGTCCCCCATTCAAAATGTTACTTAAGTAAAATTACAGAAGTACTTAGGTATCAGAAGTAAATGTACATGATGTTTGTGTATTCCAGTGCTTGGGAGCATTCAATCTTCAAACCATTGACCTCTAAAGGTTATGTGGTCACTCAGTGGTATGTGGTCCAGTTATGCTGGCTCTGTCCTCTTGACATTGGCAGGCTTCAAATTAGAATTTCTTTTATATTTTGCTAAATATTTTTCTCCAAAGAAACTAGTAACCGATGGGTTCATATAAATGAGGGGAGTAAAAAGTACAATATTTCCTTTGAAATGTAGTAAAGTAAAAGTATAAAGTTGCCCAAAATGTACTCAAGTAAAGTACACGTACCTCAAAATTGTACTTCAGTAAAAAACACTGTTACTTTCTGGTTTTATCACCTATTTGTCACCATAAAGCCATCTCGACCCCCATGTGTTTTATCACCTATTTGTCACCATAAAGCCATCTCCAACCCACTGGTTTTATCACCTATTTGTCACCATAAAGCCATCTCCAACCCACTGGTTTTATCACCTATTTGTCACCATAAAGCCATCTCGAACCCACTGGTTTTATCACCTATTTGTCACCATAAAGCCATCTCCAACCCACTGGTTTTATCACCTATTTGTCACCATAAAGCCATCTCGAACCCACTGGTTTTATCACCTATTTGTCACCATAAAGCCATCTCCAACCCACTGGTTTTTAGTCTGAATTTGTCCCCAGTTTTGCCCTAAACGCACAAGTCAAAGTCAAAGTCAGCTTTATTGTCGCTTCTCATAATGTGCAAGACATACAGAGAAGTTAAATTTCGTTTCCCCCTTCCCACTGTGTATATAAAAAAAAATCTAATATAAACATAAAGTAACATATAGGACACTATAAACATAAGTAACATATGGGACACGATGTACATACACTATACAGGACTATATATACAGTATAAACAGTGGCTAAAAAATGTATGTATGATTGAAATAAATATAGGAGGTAAAAGAGAACTTAGTGCAAATCTTTTTTTACATACATAGTAAGTATACCTGATAAATAATGGCAGTAGAATACAATAGTGGCAGTAAAGTGGCAGTGAGATGACAGATATGGCAGTAAACTAAAATAAATAATGGCAGTAAAGTAAAGTGGCAGTGAGACGAGTTTGTGAAGTGGCAGTGTGTGTCTGTGTGTGCGTCAGTAGGGGGGGGGGGGGGGTTAGTCCAGGTTCTGTGGTGGCAGAGTGAGAGCGGGGGAGATTGATTGATTGATTGATTGATTGATTGAAAACTTTATTAACAGATTGCAGAATGGGTACAATACAGTACAGCTCAATACACACAATTGTTAAGGGGATGCAGACCAGAGAAAGACTTTCGTCTTGTTTACATCAGGGTCCCCCATTTTCAACTGAAACTGTACATTGGAGGTGGGGGGGGGGGGGGGGGTTGGGTAGGCGGGGTGGGGGTGGGGGGTAACTGTACATTGGATTATCGACTAAACCTTACTTGGTCCCAAGAAGGGGGTCTCGTGTATTATTGGGTTTAATAGGAAATTTATTGTACATTGGAGGGGGTTGTGTTAGGACATTTACAGGGGCCAGTTTCGAATTGCAGTCTCTCGTAGGTGCTCTTTGATAGTGGTTTTGAAAGTGGGTAGTGATTCACATTTCTTTACAGCTGTGAGTAGGGCGTTCCACATTGATGTGGCATAATTGCGAAACGTGTTTAGTCCCTTGTTTGAGCCGAATCTGGGTTTAACATGATTTGTGGAGCTCCCTCTGGTGTTGTGATCGTGGTATTCACTGACCTTTGGGAAGTATTTTGACATGTACATGGGTACCTTAGTCGTGTAGTGTATCTTGTAGACCAGGCCCGTTGCTGTACGCTGTCGTCTACTCTAAGCCATCCTAGGTTGTCAAAGTGGGCAGGGGTGAGGTGGGTTCTAGGAGTAAGGTCAAGCAGTAGTCTGACCAGTTTGTTTTGAGATGTTTGTAATTTAGTTTTTAGCGCCTTTGAGGTGCTTTGGTACCATCAGGTGCAAGCATAGTCGTAGTACCCTTGAATGAGTGCTCCTGCCAGAGTCTTGAGGGTATTCTTGTTTACCAGAGAGGAGATCCGGTACAAGAATCGAGTTCGTTGGTTGACTTTCTTTATTACATTGGATGCCATTTTGTCACAGGAAAGATTTGCCTCTAGGATGGAACCTAGGTATGTAATTTCATCTTTCCTTGTGACAATATTGTCACCCACTGTAACTGAGAAGCCGTCGGTCTTGCTGAGTTTGTTATTTGAACCAAAGAGAATGGACTCTGATAGTTTGTTATCAGCGAGGCAGATGCAGACTTTGCCTAGTTCCGAGCTGAGGGTTTTTTCAACCTGTAACTTGTTCTTGTCAGAGACCAGCAGGGCTGAGTTGTCCACGAACAGGAACAAGTTGCAGTCACAAGCTGACGACATGTCATTTGCATAAATTAGGAACAGTAGCGGTCCTAGTATGCTTCCTTGTGGAACACCACAGCCCACTGGGAGGGGGGGATAGGGTACCGTTTACCTCCACCATCTGTTCTCTCCCCTCCAGGTAGGATTGCATCCAGCTCACTGATAGACTATCAAAACCAATTGCTTTGAGCTTGTCAATCAGAATGGAGTGATTGACAGTGTCGAAGGCCTTTTGTAGGTCCAGCATGACCATGCCGCAGTATTTGCCTGCGTCCACCTCTTGTTTGATGTGGTCGTTTAAATAGAGAAGGCATGTGTCAGTGGAGTGGGATGTTCTGAAGCCAGATTGGAATTCGTAGATTCGATTTCTTTCCGCAAGGTACTTTTCGACCTGTTCGTATACTATTTCTTCCATGACTTTCAAGATGGAGGTAAGAGTTCAGCTTCCTGACAGCCTGGTGTATGAAGCTGTCTTTTAGTCTGCTGGTCCTGGCTTGGAGGCTCCTCATTCTCCTCCCAGAGGGCAGGAGAGTGAAAAAACGTTGTGAGGGGTGGGTGATGTCACCCGCGATGCTTAGTGCTTTGCGGGCCAGGCGTGCGTTGTAGATGTCCTGGAGGGAGGGGAGGGGGGCACCAACGATCCTCTCAGCTGTTCTGACCGTGCGCTGCAGGGTCTTGCGGCAGGATGCTGTGCAGCCGCCGTACCACGCGGTTATGCAGCTGGTCAGGAGGCTCTTGATGGTGCCCTGGTAGAAGGAGCACAGGATGGGCACTGAGGCTCCAGCTCTTCTGAGTTTTCAGAGGAAGTAGAGTTGCTGTTGAGCTTTCTTGGCCAGTGATGTGGTGTTGGTGTTCCAGGAAAGGTCCTCTGTGATGTGCACACCCAGGAATTTGGTGCTACTCACTCTCTCGACCACTGCACCGTTGATGGTCAGTGGAGGGTGCTGGGTGTGCGCTCTCCGGAAGTCGACAACAACCTCCTTTGTTTTCTCCACATTGAGAATGAGGTTGTTGTTCCTGCATCACATGATCAGTTGGCTCACCTCGTCCCTGTAGTGAGACTCGTCATTGTTTTTAATGAGCCCCACCACAGTTGTGTCGTCCGCAAACTTGACGAAGAGGTTGGTGTTGTGTGTTGGTGTGCAGTCGTGGGTCAGTAGTGTGAAGAGTAGGGGGCTGAGCACGCATCCTTGGGGGGCCCCGGTGTTCAGAATGATGTTGCTGGATGTGTTGTTGCCAACCCGACCTGCCTGTGGTCTCCCGGTCAGGAAGCCCAGTAGCCAGTTGCACATCGAGGTGCTCGGCCCCAGCAGGTCCAGTTTCACTATCAGCTGTTGGGGGATGATAGTGTTGAATGCTGAACTAAAGTCTATTAACCGCATCCTGGCGTATGAGTCCTTAGTGTCCAGATGGGTGAAAGTTGCGTGGAGGCCATAGCCATCAGTTGTACAGCTCTGCTATCTGATCTCAGATCAGTCTGTGGGGCCAGCGGCACACGGGTAGGTGAGACCACACAGCAGTCATAATACAGAACACTGACAGAGCTGACTCACACTGGTCCTGAGTCAGAGAGAGAGGGGAGGGGGTGGAGAAGTGAATGAGAGAGAGGAATGAGGGAGAGAAATGAATGAGAGCGAGAGCGAGAGGGGAAAGTGAATGAGAGAGGGGGATAGGGATGCCCCGATCACGTTTTTTGCCACCGATACCGATCACCGATCGTCGTGAGCCATATCGGCCGATACCGATCCGATACCGATTGTTTTTGATTAAAAAGAAATTAAAAATTATTTTATATAAAAATTTTTTTTTTTTTTTTTTTTTATAAAATATATATATTATATAATTAGACTTGTACTTGTATTATCTGCGAGACATCGCCACCACGCAACAAGTCAAAATGCTCACTATCTGCAAACAGCTCCACTGTCTGTGTGTACTCTAGTAGCCCAGCTCCAAAAAGGATTCTCCGGCGCTGCAGCGGGACCCCATTGGTAACGTTAAGTGCTTTGGTCATTTCACATTCAGCAAGCCCTCAGCTCGAATACGCATTAAATCAATGTTATAAGACATTGATATCAAGAGCTATCTGTAGCTACTGCTAGCCGGCTAGATGACGTTAAGACAGAACTTTAGTTCAATGGGACATTTCGTTTTGAACAGTAAACGAACGTCAGCTAACGCAAGCTAACTGAGGTATGAACATGAACTACTAGACTTTCTGGATCATTTGTTGATATCAGGAGCTATCGGTAGCTAGCCGGCTAAATACCGTTAGACAATGCCTACTAAACGTGAATAGTTGACTGGGTAATTTTGTTTAAACAGTAACGATAGCTAGGTAGCTAACGTTAGCGCAGGTCGAATGCAGTGCACTACAGACTCGAGCAGAGGAGCCGCACCTCTTTGTTTACAAACTCTACACGGGGGCGGGCGGGGCTAGGGAGGAGGAGCAGCGGCAGTTTGCAGGTCGTGTGTGTCTGAGACAGACAGCGAGTGAGAGCTTCGCTTGATCGGTTTCCGCTATCGGCGAATATGACTAATTATCGGAATTCACAGATTGCATATTTATACTGAGTATCGGCCGATAACGATCGGTGGCCGATCGATCGGGGCATCCCTAGAGGGGGAGAAGTGAACGAGAGAGAGAAGTGAATGAGAGAGAGATAAATAAGGGAGGGAGAGAGAAGTGAATGAGAGAGAGAGAGAAAAAAGAGAGAGAGAGAGAGAGAGAGAGAGAAAGAGAGAGAGAGAGAGAGAGAGAGAGAGAGAGAGAGAGAGAGAGAGAGAGATGAGTGAGAGAGAGGCGGTATTGACCAGTTGGTCTAGCAGGGATGATATCGTACAGTATAGCACATGCACACACACACACACACGTCTCACACACACACACCAGCTGATGTTGACCTCTACAATGTGAGTTAAATGCGTAGGCAGTTGTACTGGTATACATAATTGCTATATTGAAATCCAATTGTGGGTGGAGGGAATCAGTCATATAACACAGAAATTACTTTTGAAGGCATTTTACTCTGTGCAACACACAGAAACACTTTGGAAAGTCTTTCCGTACCATAACTTTCAGAGACTTCAGAGGGGCACAGACCAGACTTGAATAAATGTAAGATGTGCACAATGTCTGCTCTGTACAGCTAGCTCCCTAGCACTAGTAAGCAGCTGTCTCTGCTAGCTAAGTGCTAAGTAGCTGTCTCTGCTAGCTAAGCACCAAGGAGCTGTCAATGCTAGCTAAGTGCTAAGTAGCTGTCTCTGCTAGCTAAGCACCAAGGAGCTGTCTCTGCTAGCTAAGTGCTAAGTAGCTGTCTCTGCTAGCTAAGCACCAAGGAGCTGTCTCTGCTAGCTAAGCACCAAGGAGCTGTCTCTGCTAGCTAAGTGCTAAGTAGCTGTCTCTGCTAGCTAAGCACCAAGGAGCTGTCTCTGCTAGCTAAGTGCTAAGTAGCTGTCTCTGCTAGCTAAGCACTAAGGAGGGGGTCATCACTATGTTCCCCGGGTCCTATGTTCCCCGATTTATTGATTGATTGATTGATTGAACATTTTATAATTTTTTATTATTTAATTAATTATTAATGTCCGCCTTGTTTCGAACTGGTTAAGCTTAGGCCCTCTTTCGAAGTTGGTTACGGTTAGAGTTTGGAATCAGGGCTGGTGGTCTGACTATCTATCACTACCGGGGAACATAGGACCCGGGGAACATAGACATGCTCCCCTAAGGAGCTGTCTCTGCTAGCTAAGCGTGACTTGCTCTAAATTACTGAGCACTCATACAATCATTGAACCATATTCTTCATTGACACGTCAAGGCATCCCTCTCCCAGCCACTTCACAGAGGGTGGGCTCTGGGAAAGCACAGCAGCGCAGAGTCTACTCCAAAGACCAAAACATCAACACAAAAACTCAACATACCAGAAAGGTATTTGGCCATGCCCTGTGAGACTGTGGCAGGCACACGAATGGCCCTGAGCTCCCCAAACACAGGGTGTACATCTCTCCTCGCCTCAGCTGGGCTGTAGCGCGGCATAACCCAATGGACCACATGGCCACATAAACACACCCGTACACACACTCAGCTGCCAAGTAAAATGGCTGGCTTTCACAGAGTGTAACTGGGCGGGCTGTGGCCAAACACCAGACCATCACAGGACATGCTGTGAAGTCAACGTGCAGCATAAATGCCCTGATTCATTCCATATGGACCTCTCTCTTTTAGTCACCTCTGAGCACTCTGTAAATAGACAGGGCCACATTGTCACAACTCAGAGTAATAGAAACAACATCCAAAACCGAACACACAGCGAAATTGAGAGGGGCGGGTCTTTATTTGACCTGAATCTTGTCAGTCAAAGTCGGTCGATTTGTCTTTTGCCTTCCAGCCATGCAAAATGACAAAGTGTTAAGCAAAGCTGCGCGTGTACCAATTGGAAGGGTTGCCTGGGCGATAGGGGTGCTTTGTGTGCTCTTCCCGCTCCATTGTCCAATGAGCTGCCATTGTATTGTTGACTGTCATGCGTGTCAAATGGATTTACTACGGCCTAATTTCCTCAAAGCTGTGTACAGTAAGGCCTACAGTATGAAGGGCGTGGGGTGCCCTTGTATTCATCTATGAAGCTATGGATACAATTTAAACAGAAAAGAAGATCACAAAAAAAAATTAAAAAAAAAAAAGTCAAACAGATAAACGGAACCAAAGACACAAAGGCGTGTGAAAGCTATTTAGTATTAGGTCTCAATCCTATAGATGGTCAGAGCCGTGATGTGGTTTGTATAGATGGTCAGAGCCGTGATGTGGTTTGTGTAGATGGTCAGAGCTGTGATGTGGTTTGTGTAGATGGTCAGAGCTGTGATGTGGTTTGTATAGATGGTCAGAGCCGTGATGTGGTTGCAGCTCTGACCATCTATACAAAGTTTGTATAGATGGTCAGAGCTGTGATGTGGTTTGTATAGATGGTCAGAGCCGTGATGTGGTTTGTATAGATGGTCAGAGCCGTGATGTGGTTTGTATAGATGGTCAGAGCCGTGATGTGGTTTGTATCTAGTCAGAGACATCACAACAGACTGCTGGCCTCCTGAGTGACTCAATCATGACTGAACAGAAGGAGTTTTATTGTAAGTAACTTCTGTACTAGACTGGAGAATATTTGGTCCACCCCCTGTCTCTCCCCCTCTCCTCTTCGACTCCATACCTCTTTGGCCAGTGTCCAACCTCTCCGTCTCTGAATCTGTGCCATCACTTTGCCACATTATGCTACTTGTCTCTCTTTCTCTCTCAGTCACCTGAGCCATCTTTCTACAACAAGAACTGGTC
The DNA here is from genome assembly GCF_963971535.1 of Notolepis coatsorum. Lineage (NCBI taxonomy): Eukaryota > Metazoa > Chordata > Actinopteri > Aulopiformes > Paralepididae > Notolepis > Notolepis coatsorum. Next base: position 68,941,194 of record NC_140178.1, on the reverse strand, counting down.
TCTCTCTCTCTCCCTGGTCACACATTTTCCAACCTTCTGCCATTCACACTATCTACTCCTCTCCCACACTCACTGTCACTGACACCTCAATATCTCATTCCGTCTACAGTCTTCTCTCTCTCTGTATCTCTCTCCCCTCTCTCCGGCTGTGTTTGCAGCCTGGCAACATTAGTGTATGCGCACCATTGGTGTGGTGTGTGTGTATGTGTATGTGTATGTGTATTAAGGCTGAGCCCGAACCCTGTTTTTAGGGTTCGAACGTTCGCCAGGGTTTATCGAACGAACGTTCGAACGTTCGTTTTTTTTTATTTTTTAATAAATTTATTTTTTAATACAATTATTTTTTTTTATTTTTTTAATAATAATATTTTTTTTTATTGTATTATTATAGATCCTACGGAGGGCGGCATTGCATAGTCTATTGGTGAAAAACATGTTGTTTACAGTGGTGGCTGTTCATGTAAACATGTAATTAAACAAAGCACTCAGAAGAAAATAAACAAGCTACTGAATCAAAGTATGATAAACAATAGCCCTTGCAGTCACGTAAGGGGCTAGATTTGATTTGATTTGATTTTATTTTATTAGGGATCCCCATTAGCTGGTGCGATAGCAACCAGCCAGTCTTCCTGGGGTCCACACACAAAAAAACACAAACAATCACCATTGCAAAAAAACAAAATTATTAAAAGTCAGTACACACAATGCATAATGAACCTACCGTAACAATTAATATAGCTAAAATTACATTAGTGTAAAACAAAAACAAAAAACCACTTTACAGTGTTAAAAACAATTTAAAAACAATTTAAAAACAATTGAAGATTCTTTTTAAACGTGAATCTACTGTAAATGCAGCAGAGGTTCCGAGGCAGGCCATTCCACAGAGTTAATGCTCTAAAAATAAAAGATCTCCCCAGAGCGCTGGTTCTAGGACCTGGCAATTCAAGCTGCCCACTACTGGAACCTCTAGTGTAATGCTCGTGCACAGTATTACTAAAAACAATCTGATGATTATGTATAAAAACAGGAGTCTTACTGCTCATGACCAACTTGAACAGCACAAGTATATTAAAAGACAATCTATTTTCAACGTTAAGCCAAGAGAGGCGGGCATGCATACGGCTCACATTAGACCTTAGTGAGCAGCCCAGTACCAACCGTGCTGCCCTGTTCTGGACCACCTGGAGCTTCCTGAGGTCACCACTGGCAGCAGATGACCACATCGCAGAGCAATAGTCAAGATGACATAAAACTAAACTTTGCACTATCTGACATAAAAGGGTACGGGCAACAAAAGAAGCACATTTCCTGGAAATACCAATTGCTCTTCCCATTTTTAAAACAATATAATTAATATGCTGAGACCAAGACAGAGTGCAATCCAGCATCACTCCAAGGAGTTTAGTACTTTCAACTTGTTGAACTGCTGAATTACACAAGTTTAAATGAAGCTTTGGATTTGTAGATAACCTGTGCCTTGTTCCCAGCACAATACATTTAGTCTTGGAGATATTAAGGACAAGTCTATTACATACTACCCAGTCATGCACAACTTTAAGTTCTCTACTCAAAACTTCATTAAGTACATTGCATGATGGTGCCGCGTAATACAATGTTGAATCATCTGCATAAAGAACTGTTGTAGCACATTTGGTAGCCCAAGATAGGTCATTCGTAAATACAGAGAAGAGCAAAGGTCCTAGGCAACTTCCTTGCGGCACGCCACACTCTAGACCTCTGCTACTGGGCAGGCTGCCATTTAGATACACCTTCTGTGATCTAGAGGACAAATAACTTAGTATCCACTTTAAAGCAGAAGAGTTAAAACCATAACATTTAAGTTTATCAACCAGTAGAGAATGGTCCAGCACATCAAATGCAGCACTAAAATCTAACAGCACAGCTCCCACCAACATAGAGTTATCTATAGCTTTAAGCCAGTCATCAGTCATCTGTATCAAGGCAGTAGAAGTAGAGTGACCAGCTCTATAGGCATGTTGAGAATCTGTTGCAAGCTTGTTTGAAACAAAATACTCTTGAATTTGTGAATGCACCAACTTTTCCATGATTTTGCTCAAGACAGGTAAAATACTTATAGGTCTAGAATTTCCCTCATTAAAAGCAGATTTGGTATCCTAGATAAACAAATGCATTAGTTTTGTGGCATTAACGGTTAGTGTTACACGTTCAATAACATGTATTCACTCTTGGTCGACGGGGAGGGGAGCCGGGAGGAGAGGCGCACGCCTCGGCGCCTCGGCTCAACAGACCCGTCCACCGTCTACCTCGGAACGGCCGGGCTCCCAACACGCCTGCCGCCCGTCCGCCCTACCACCGTTCCGAGGTAGACGGTGGACGGGTCTGTCCACCGTGCGCCTGCTGTTGTTTCCAACGCAACCACCTCCCGCCATGAAGCTCGCGCTCCGTGGCCGAAAAAGGATGGTATTCATTAATGATCCTTCTGCAGGTTCACCTACGGAAACCTTGTTACCGATTACTTCCTCGGCGGGGAGCTAACTACGGCTCCCCGGTAGCTACGGTAAGTCTGTTGAGGCTTGCCGATTGGTGGTAACAGCAGAGGCGGGTGCAAGCGGTGTGACGTAATTGGCAGAATCGCCTGTCAATCAAAATAGAGCTCTGGTTGAGAAATAGTATCCCGCTGCAGCCCGGCAGACCATACTGGTTGAGCCGAGCGCCTCGCATTCACATCACCTCAACCCCGTGCGCATCCTTTATTTTTTTTTCACCGAACGTTCGAACCTATTAATTAAAGTCCGAATGTCAGCGTAACGAACGAACGTTCGAACGTTCGAACGTTCGGGCTCAGCCTTAATGTGTATGTGTATGTGTATGTGTGTGTGTGTGTGTGGTGTGTGTGTGTGTGTGTGTGTGTGTGTGTGTGTGTGTGTGTGCATGTCTCTCTATGTGAAGCATCACTGCCGGACAGGGTACAGGCAACATTGATCAGTGGGGCACAGCAGGAACCTTTTCGACTGGCCCACACCACCCACCAAGTCACAGACAGTTTCCCACTGAGTGGATTTATGCTTGACAAATACCAACATGCATCGCCTCTCAGCCACTCTGCAACCCCAGACCGGTCACCTCCTCTTTGGGCTTCCTCAGCGGAGGGAGGCCCTGTCCTGGTCTGCCCTGGTTCATGTGTGGATTATACAAGGGGGGTAGGATGGGTTGGTGGCGGTCATTGTGCGTATTAGGGATTTAAAGCACACAATCGCCATCTTACACACACAGTGCAATTAGAAATGTATTTATTTGCATACCCTTCTGAGAAACACATTCATGTATGCATTTCACCAGATGAGCAGGCTCCCCTGGAGCAGGTACAGGGTTTGGTATTTTCCTCAAGGACACGTTGATAAGGATGGTATAATCATGATATAATGATAAATGCTTGTGAATTGGAAACACTCAAATAAGCTTTCAGTTTGCCATCATAATCCCCAGCTCACATCTTGGGGTCGCAGTGAGAGGAAGTGTGCACTGCATCCCCCAGCTCACATCTTGGGGTCGCAGTGAGAGAAAGTGTGCACTGCATCCCCCAGCTCACATCTTGGGGTCGCAGTGAGAGGAAGTGTGCACTGCATCCCCCAGCTCACATCTTGGGGTCGCAGTGAGAGAAAGTGTGCACTGCATCCCCCAGCTCACATCTTGGGGTCGCAGTGAGAGGAAGTAGCATCACCCAGCTCACAACTGTACATTGGATTATCGACTAAACCTTACTTGGTCCCAAGAAGAGGGTCTTGTGTATTATTGGGTTTAATAGGACATTTATTGTACATTGGAGGGGGTTGCGTTAGGACATTTACAGGGGCCAGTTTCAAATTGCAGTCTCTCGTAGGTGCTCTTTGAGAGTGGTTTTGAAAGTGGGTAGTGATTTACATTCCTTTACAGCTGTGGGTAGGGCGTTCCACATTGATGTGGCATAATTGCAAAACGTGTTTAGTCCCTTGTTTGAGCCGAATCTGGGTTTAACATGATTTGTGGAGCTCCCTCTGGTGTTGTGATCGTGGTATTCACTGACCTTTGCGAAGTATTTTGACATGTACATGGGTACTTTAGTCGTGTAGTGTATCTTGTAGACCAGGCCCAGTAACATGAGCAGCTGAGAGGACGCTGGCGTTTGATGTCGCCGCTTCTCAGTCGCTCCACTGAGTTAACGTTCCTTCCCTTACTAAAAATGTTTTGTCTGGGCTGCTAACGTTAGATTCAGATCTTTTTTTTTTGATCACTCCACCGCAGTGTGCTGTTGTCCGAGGCTGGATTCGTTGTATGTGGCTGGTCGTTAGCCGGTTAGCTGCTCCGGTCGATATGCTAACATACTCCTCTCGCCAACTTCGGAGTTTTTTCAACGCCGCTGCGCCAATCTGGCTGGATACCATCAGATCACTCGGACTCCTTCAACGCCCCCGCTATATACATCGAGCATCCCGCTACAAACTCATCTGCACAGATTCCACTATACCCGTGGTAGTATCTGCTCCGCGCTTCCGTGTTGTTCATCGACGTCATCACAACACACCTCACGTGCGCACCAGCTGTCTGAAGCCCCTGGCCTGCTCAGACAGTAGCACCCCTCCCACTCTGCCTGTCTCCTCCACAGCCACTTTCATGCTGCTCAATACTCGCTCCCTCAATAACAAGGCACTACTCATCCATGATATCATCACTGAAAGAAAACTGGATTTTTTATGTTTGACTGAAACATGGCAAAATAAACTGGATTTCATCACACTAAACCAAGCTACACCCCCCGGTTACATCTACCTCCAGAAACCGCGCTCCACGGGCCGTGGCGGCGGGCTGGGTGTCATTCATCGTACAGACTTCCAGGTCAAGGAGATACCCACTCCTGATCTCACATCATTCGAATGCATTACATTCTCTCTCTCCGGATCTCCTGAACCTCAACCTCAATTTGCCCTGATTTACCGCCCCCCCAAAGCCTCCACCACCTTCCTGTCAGAGCTAACCGAGCTCCTGTCCTCCTTCTGCTCCAGGTCCCTGACCACCTATCTGCTCAGAGATTTCAACATTCATGTTGACTCCACCAACTGCAACTTTGCCGCAGATTTCCTGTCGCTTCTGGACTGCCTCAGCATCACGCAGCATGTCCAGGGCCCCACCCACTCCAAAGGTCACACTCTGGATCTGGTCTGCTCCACCGGTAACCCCCCCTCCCACCTGCAGTGTCTAGACCTTGCGGTATCTGACCACCATGCCATTCTTTTCACTGTCCCTATCCCCCCGCCCAGGCAGCGTCCAACGCGCACCCTCACATTCAGGGACACCAAGTCAGTGTGTGCATCAGCCCTATCTGACCTCATCACTACCCACATGGCCCCGGTTCCCTCCGATACCTCCCCGGACACCTTAGCGGCCTGTTACAATGCCGCCCTCTCCCTCAGCCTGGACTCTCTGGCGCCCCTCAGAAGCTGGAATGTGTCCTTTCCTCGCCCTGCCCCATGGTTTACCTCTGACCTCCGCTCAATGAAAAGAGCTGGTCGACGACTGGAGCGACTCTCCAAGCGATACTTTGGCCTCACCATCCACCGTCTGGCCTTCGTCGACCACGTGAGGTCCTACAGAGAGGCTCTCTCCAAGACCAGGACCGCATACTACTCCACCCTCATCACCTCACAGCAAAATAACCCCAGATCGCTTTTCTCAACTATAAATCGTCTCCTCCGCCCTCTCACTGCCTCCCACACTGCTGATGCTCCCGACCTCTGCTCTAAGTTCCTTGACTTTTTCCAGGCTAAAGTGACTTCCATCCACCAACAACTCACGGTGCCCGCCCCCTCACCTCCTCACTTACCCCTGACGCCGGACTACATGCTCCCAGCGACATCCCTCCATCCCCAGTGCTCTCTCTCCTCCTTCTCCCCAGTGGATGTTCCGCTGGTCATGAAGCTGGTTACCAGAGCCAAAGCTTCCACCTGCTCCCTCGACCCCATGCCTACGGTGCTGGTCAAGGCCTGCCTTCCTACCCTCTGCCCCATCATAACGGACATCATCAACTCCTCTCTGTCATCTGGAATAGTTCCCTCCTGTTTCAAAACCGCCTCCATCACTCCCATCCTAAATAAGCCTGGTTTGGACCCTGAGGTGCTGGACAACTACCGGCCGATCTCCAACCTTCCTTTCCTTTCCTTTTTTTTTTTTTTGGTATTTTTCCCCCTCCATTTTCCTCCGATTTTCTCCCATCCCAATGTTAGTCGTATGCCAATTCCCAGTCCCTTCCTGGTTGCTGCGCACTTACCCCCCACAGTCAGATCATCTGGGAGAGTGGAGACTACCACGTGCTTCCTCCGACACACGTCCTGCCAATCACCGCTTCTTTTCACCTGGCAGCGCGGATTCTCATCGAGAGGGCGTAGCGTGTGGGAGGACCACACTATCCCCCTCGAGTCCTATCCGCGCTTAGCAGGCGCCCCGACCGAACTGTAGGAGTCGCTGTTTACAACGACCCGGACCCACCCCGCCAGCTTCTCCCACCCTCTAATACAGCCAATTGTATTAGTGCAGACGGCCAGCCAAGCTGGTGACAACCCCGGAGCTGTGAGCTGGATTCGAACAGGCGAATCCAGCTCACAGCTCCGGGGCTGGTGACGAACGCAATCTCCGCTCGGCCACCTAACCGCCCTCCAACCTTCCTTTCCTAAGTAAAACCTTGGAAAGGGCAGTCGCCGCCCAGCTTCATCAACATCTGTCCAACCATGAGCTCTATGAACCCCTTCAGTCAGCCTACCGAGCACATCACAGCACAGAGACCGCCCTCATCAAGATCACTAATGACCTCCTCCTTGCTGCAGACTCCGGACACATCAGCCTCCTCATCCTTCTCGACTTCTCCGCGGCGTTCAACACAATATCCCACTCAGTCCTCCTCAAATGCCTCTCCGACAACCTAGGCATCACCGGTACAGCTCTGGTTTCATTCATATCTCACAAATAGATCTCAGTTTGTCAGCGTCAGCGGCTCATCCTCCCCCCCGGCCCCAGTCAACCACGGTGTCCCCCAGGGCTCCGTGCTGGGTCCCCTACTATTCACCATTTACATGCTCCCCCTCGGTCAGATTATACGTCACCACGGACTCAACTTTCATTGTTATGCTGATATACTCAGCTCTATATCAGCACCTCACCATCCTCCCAGCTCCCCCCACAGTCTGTAGTCAACTGCCTCCAGGCTATAAAAACCTGGATGTCAACCAAATTACTTAAACTAAACAGCAAAAAAACAGAGCTCATGGTTGTGGCCCCCAAGGCACTGCTCGGGAAGGTTGGAGATCTCCTCCTCCACGTTGACGGCTGTTCCATCTCCCCGTCTCTCGAAGTCCGTAACATGGGCGTCACCCTTGACTCCACACTTTCATTTCACTCCCACATCAAATCTGTCACCAAGTCTGCCTTCTACCACCTCAGGAACATCTCCCGTCTCCGACCCTCACTCTCAGACTCTGTGGCTGAGACCCTGATCCACTCATTCGTCACCTCCCGGTTGGACTACTGTAATGGAGTCCTGTTCGGGGTACCCAGCAAAGCCCTGAACAGGCTCCAGTATGTTCAGAACTCAGCTGCCAGGGTTCTCACTCACACCAAGCCCTGGCAGCACATCACCCCCACCCTCATCCATCTCCACTGGCTTCCAGTCAAGTTCCGCATCACCTTCAAACTCCTGCTCCTCACCTACAAATCCCTCCATGCCCTCGCCCCCCGGTACCTGTCTGATCTCCTCCACCAGTACACTCCATCCCGGAACCTACGATCCTCTGATCTAGGTCTCCTCTCCATCCCTCGCACCAGGTTACGGACTTTTGGGGACAGAGCCTTCAGCGTGGCGTCCCCTACCCTCTGGAACTCTCTCCCCCCCCGAAATCCGCAACGCCCCAACCCTGGACACCTTCAAATCCGCTCTAAAAACACACCTCTTCACCAAGGCTTTTCCCCATCAGTTAGTTTAGATTAGATTAGGTCCATTATCCCTTACCTTCCCTCATCCCCCCCCCCTATTTTTCCTTGCCCTATTTTTTGTCCTGATTGTGAAGCGACCTTGGGTTCTATGAAAGGCGCTATATAAATTTGATCTATTATTATTATTATTATTATTATTGCAAGTTGCTGTACTCTGTCGTCTACTCTAAGACATCCTAGGTTGTCAAAGTGGGCAGGGGTGAGGTGGGTTCTAGGAGTAAGGTCAAGCAGTAGTCTGACCAGTTTGTTTTGAGATGTTTGTAATTTTGTTTTTAGCGCCTTTGAGGTGCTTTGGTACCATGAGGTGCAAGCATAGTCGTAGTACCCTTGAATGAGTGCTCCTGCCAGAGCCTTTAGGGTATTCTTGTTTACCAGAGAGGAGATCCGGTACAAGAATCGAGTTCGTTGGTTGACTTTTTTTATTACATTGGATGCCATTTTGTCACAGGAAAGATTTGCCTCTAGGATGGAACCTAGGTATGTAATTTCATCTTTCCTTGTGACAATATTGTCACCCACTGTAACTGAGAAGCCGTCGGTCTTGCTGAGTTTGTTATTTGAACCGAAGAGAATGGACTCTGTTTTACCCAGGTGTAATGATAGTTTGTTATCAGCGAGCCAGATGCAGATTTTGCCTAGTTCCGAGCTGAAGGTTTTTTCAACCTGTAACTTGTTCCTGTCAGAGACCAGCAGGGCTGAGTCGTCCGCGAACAGGAACAAGTTGCAGTCACAAGCTGATAGACATGTCATTTGCCTAAATTAGGAACAGTAGCGGTCCTAGTATGCTTCCTTGTGGAACACCACAGCTCACTGGGAGGGGGGGGGGGTAGGGGGTAGGGTACCGTTTACCTCCACCATCTGTTCTCTCCCCTCCAGGTAGGATTGCATCCAGCTCACTGATAGACTATCAAAACCAATTGCTTTGAGCTTGTCAATCAGAATGGAGTGATTGACAGTGTCGAAGGCCTTTTGTAGGTCCAGCATGACCATGCCGCAGTATTTGCCCGTGTCCACCTCTTGTTTGATGTGGTCGTTTAAATAGAGAAGGCATGTGTCAGTGGAGTGGGATGTTCTGAAGCCAGATTGGAATTCGTAGATTCGATTTTTTTTCTGCAAGGTACTTTTCGACCTGTTCGTATACTATTTTTTCCATGACTTTCGAGATGGAGGTAAGGATAGAAACAGGGCGGTAGTTGCCTGGGTCTAATTTGCTGCCCTTTTTGTGCAGGGGTGTTACTCTCGCAATTTTGAAGTCTTTGGGTACGTGTCCCTGTTTTATGGAGAGGTTTATTATGTGTGTGATGACAGGGGTGATGGCGGCTGCTGAGTCTCTGAGGAATTTGGAGGGGATATTGTCATGGCCAGTGGCCTTGTTAGGTTGGAGGGCGCTCCGTTTTTTGAGTACCTCAGCTGTTGTTACCATTTCTAGTTTGAAATCGTCTTTGCGGACCCCTAGGTTATTGTAGTAGGCTATGATGTGTTCTACCCCAAAATGCCCTGAGTGGGAGGGTAGTTTGTTTACCAGTGTTGTGGCTATGTTTGTGAAGAAAATGTTTAAGTAATTGGCTACATCCAGCTTGTCTGTGATGGATGCGTAAACACCATTACTGCAGCCTAGTTGATTATTGAGTCATTTCCAAAGTTCACGTGGTTTGTTTTTGTTTTCCTCAGTTTTGTCATTGATGAAATTCTTTTTTGCAGTTTTGAGGTCGCAGTGAAAGGAAGTAAAGTAGCATCCCAACATAAGCAGCTCCTGTTACCTCTGACCCAGTGGGTCTATGGATCTCTGGAACAGAGTCAGTTGGGTCTTAGTCGACCAATACTTTGTTCATCGATTAGCCGTTCGAGTTATTTCCTGAAAAGTTATAAGCTCATCTCTGGTAAGCAGCACTAGATCTAAAGAGATCCTTCTCCATTGTTTCATATTGGGATACAATTCCATTGACCTGTTTATGAAATCAACTAATCAATTAGTCGACAAAGTCCTATGACTATTAATGGCTGCTTTTTTTATATAGCGCTTTTATCCAAAGCGCTTTACAATTTGTTACTCACATATAGGCCTGCCGCGATAAGCAATAAATCGATTAATTGCTGCGATAATTAAAATTAATGCAATGATTTTGACGGGCGCGATTAATTGCTATTTGCGCGTTTGTTTTAATGAGGCGGAACCAGTCCAGTACCCCTCGTCAGTCACTCCGTGTGGGGGGCCGCTGGCCTTACTACAGAGCACAGCACAGGAGCTCCGTGGGGCACTAGCAACGCCACATATAGCTTAACTACATTTCTCAATAGTGTTGCTCCTTTTAACCAAATAGCGTTCTTTGTAGTGTAACGTTAGCTATTTTTAGACCCAAGTAGTTACTCGCTACTGCCCGGAGAAACTGGACTGCTAAATAAAGATTAAAGATCTAGTGTTGATGCTCATTCAATGCCAACAACATTAGCTAAATAGCTAACAAACAAAATACAACGTATAGCATAGCTACAACACAGAATAACGTTAATACAATTACATGCATCATTGTTTACAATGAACGGGTGGGACTAGTCAAAGGACTGGACACGGGGACAAGTTAAACATGAATACATTTATTATAACAGGTAATCGAGTTGCGCTCCCGTGCCTACGCACCACAGGGCTATTCTATTCTATACGGCTTTGACGCTTCCTCCTCATCGTTGATTGCCTGTAGTAGCTGCATCTAACGTTAGTAGCTAACGTTAAAACTAACCTAAAGTTAGTTGCTCACCAACAATCTCAACATTTGTTTTATCATTAGCTCAAAAACACAGAACCGGACGAGATGCTGCTAGGATAATAACAACAATACTTCCGCTCCGGTCGGTGGGCTTCAAAATAAAAGTCTAAAACCGGAAAAGACGGAGCGGTGGGCTTCAAAATAAAAGTTTTGGGAAATAAATTTCTAAAAAAAAAAATCTCTAACCGGTCGCAATAATATCGCTTATCGCGATATTTTCGGGGGCAATTAATCGCCCAGCAAAATGTGTTATCGTGGCAGGCCTACTCACATATTACCCATTCACTCACACATTCACACACCGACGGTGGAGGCAACCATGCAAGGTGCCAACCTGCTCATTGGGAGCAATTAGGCGTTAAGTGTCTTGCTCAAGGACACATCGACACGCTGCCCGGGAGGAGCGGGAATCGAACCGGGAACCTCCGGATTGCCAGACGACTGCTCTACCTCCTGAGCCACTGTCGCCCCCTGTTAGTAGACTCAAATGTTCTTTAGTCGAGGAGGACAGCCCTAATGGTGACAAATATGAGCATGGGTATTCTGACATGTTCAGTGACCTACCAACATGGATAAACCTTATGAGAACTTACGGCACAATTCACACAGTCATAGAAGAACAGACTTCTCCTGCCATCCATTCCAGCAGGAACACTGTGTCCGCACAGCACTACACACAGCACTACACACAGCACTACACATCCAGAACACCAGTGACACCATTTATTTCAGATGAGCAGACTCACTGTGGCATAAATCACTGGCACCGTACTCACACCTGCACACACCAGAGCATGCACATGCACGCCACGCACGCACACACCACTTATAATTCCAGGTCATGATCCATGAATCCATGAAATGTTTTTGTATGCATAGGTGAATGACATACCGGCCAGTGTGAATGTCAAAGGGCCACTCGTTTCCCCCCTCCTGGCTGCTCGTCAGTTATCTCTGGTTGCATCACAGGACCATATGTCAGTCTGTGCGGCTGTGTTGATGCGTGCCACCGCCGGCTGGAGGCCAGGCCATCCTCAAACAGTACGATGGGAGTTCTTGCCATGCATGCCGCGCACACAGCTACATCCTGAAGCTATACGCAGGCACTGAGCAATTGATGGCCAGGCCAAATATCACAGATCACAGCCTTAAAGAGGGGTTGGGGTCACTGGAGAAATGATGGCCCCCTGCTTTGATTAATTTGGATAAATCTTGACAAAAAGTAAAGTTCATGATTTTGTTCACAGTGGTTTTTGAACAGAGTTTGCTGAACCCTGGCGTGCAGTCCACAGCTGGAACTACGCCAGGGCATTCTTCAAACAAACCGTTTTGTTTAAATGCATTCGTTTCACGGGGATACTTGGTGAAACAATGTGAGACCTGTTGGGCAGGCTTGGCACAAGTCCAGAGCTGACACAGGCGGGACTGGAGTCCATAATCCAGGGTAAACCAAGGAAGCCCCCCCCTCGTCGTCACAGTCATCACGCCTATCCACTCAAGGGTGACAACCTCCTTGGTTCCTTTCAACACCATTATGTAGGTCAATCCACACATCCTGCATTAGCTACTGTACATCTAATATGTGACAGAAGACTCGTACACATTGCTGCTTCTGAAACCATCAGACCACAGGTGGAAAGGGGGTCACTGCATCTCCTATAAGGAACTTCACACCAGTAGTCTCGACCATAACATGCTGATGTGAGCAAGGTGATAGTGTGACTGCAGTTATATGCTGTAGAAAGGCTTTATATAAAGCTATTTCTATAATCTATACTCCACTGCATGAATAAACTACTCTGATGATTAGTAGTCTAACGGCCCATAAATACATTTATTTATTTACAAGTAGCAATGTGGGTAATTATTATTATTATCGTCATCATCGCCATAATGAGTATTGTAATTTTAATACAGTCTCGTATAAAGACAAATGTCTATCTTTCTTACAATTAGCCGGCTGTTAGTCAGGATGCACATAATATAGATCAACGGCATGGTATGAATGCCACAGAATGAAACCTACCTTGATTGTCCTCGTCCATGACTGTGAGCAATATTCAAGATCCCCAAAAATCGTGTTACGGTCGCAGAAACTTCTGTTGTATGTATGGATAGAGTCGAATTTATGACACTGTGCGTTCTAATGTATAGGGCGCACCGGGACACAGGTTGCCTCACGAGCAGTGTCTTGTGTGGGAGAATATACTGGCCATTAATGCTAGAATCGCGAGCAAATCCCTCTGTGTATATATTGTCAGCAGCGTATTTCGTGACGTCCTTTCTCCAGAGCCGCCAAATACGCCTTCACTCCACTAGTGTATGGGGAGAGTGGCTGGCCATCCCATCCCAGCTCCGCTACTCTCCTCCGCTAGACGGCTTGTCGTCCTGCGCGTCATCGTTCTCCGCCTTGCCAGCGACAAAGACCACAGATCTGCCCTCACGTGACTCATACAACGGTGAGGTTATTGTCACTAGTTGCTGACAAACACCATTACCATCTACCTGAACGTTTCTAATTATAGCTCTCTCTGGTAGGTGATGATATTCTAAAACTGAATGCAGAATTTTAGTAGCCCGATTGGGGGACCCTGATGTAAACAAGACGAAAGTCTTTCTCTGATCTGCATCCCCTTAACAATTGTATGTATTGAGCTGTACTGTACTGTACCCATTCTGCAATCTGTTAATAAAGTGTTCAATCAATCGATTCAAACCTCAAAGGCGCTAAAAACAAAATTACAAACATCTCAAAACAAACTGGTCAGACTACTGCTTGACCTTACTCCTAGAACCCACCTCACCCCTGCCCACTTTGACAACCTAGGATGGTGTAGAGTAGACAACAGAGTACAGCAACTTGCAATAGGCCTGGTCTACAAGATACACTACACGACTAAAGTACCCATGTACATGTCAAAATACTTCCCAAAGGTCAGTGAATACCACGATCACAACACCAGAGGGAGCTCCACAAATCATGTTAAACTCAGATTCGGCTCAAACAAGGGACTAAACACGTTTCGCAATTATGCCACATCAATGTGGAACGCCCTACCCAAAGCTGTAAAGGAATGTGAATCACTACCCACTTTCAAAAACACTCTCAAAGAGCACCTACGAGAGACTGCAATTTGAAACTGGCCCCGGTAAATGTCCTAACGCAACCCCATCCAATGTACAATAAATGTCCTATTAAACCCAATAATACACGAGACCCTCTTCTTGGGACCAAGTAAGGTTTAGTCGATAATCCAATGTACAGGTTGTTTGAACACAACCATGCACTTACTTTACACAATGATTTGGTAGCTGTCCAGCTTTGATACTCATGTTACACTGGTGATGTGATTTGAATTCCACCACTCACTCTATAACTGCAAGGGAACATTTTTAGTGTGTGAGGACCAAAGTCATCCTTACCGGTGGAAACCAATTCCAAACCAATTTTACCTTTATGAGTCACAAGAAACGGTCACGCAGGCCATAAAATGTTTGCTACAAAATTAGTGACAGTATCAAATGTCAACAGGTTGGAGTATACATCCACAGGAGTCATCTGTCTCATCTGTCCTCGCATTAAAGGAACACACCAACACTATGGGAAATGCGCTTACAGTCTTCTCCAGAGTCAGACAAAAAGATAGATACCAATTTCTTCTCTGTGCATTCAGTAGAAAGCTAACTGGCTGCAACCTAGCCTAACTTGGCACAAATTAATGGAAGCCGATACGGACAAGTCGACTAGCCTAGCTTAAAACTCCAGGAGCTAGGCTAGTGGTCTGTATCTGCTTCCATTAATTTGTGCTAAACTAGACTAGCTTGCAGCCGGATAGCTTTCTACTGAACACGCAGAGAGGAAATTGGTATCTATCTTTTTGTCTGACTCGGGAGAAGACGGTAAGTGCATTTCCCATAGTGTTGGTGTGCCCCTTTTTAAAGGATAAGCAAAAGTTTGTACTGCATCAATAACTTGAATTGTGATGATAACCCATAAACTGGAAATGAACAAAACATCAAAGTCAGCCATTTCATATGAAGTAAAGGAAGGTTGTTCGCAGGTAGACAGGTGCTGCAGCGGTTCAGATGACACTCTTACATAAGCAGGTCAGTGTGCAGGCAATGGCATGGAGAAGACACACACACACACACACACACACACTTGCAGCGCTCGTTTCTGCAACACACGGTTTCAATTATAGCATTCCTGCCTCCACAGAGTAGGAGGGGGTCTCACTTCCTGCACACATTACTCCAGTGGTCAAGAATGAACAGATGTTTTAATGTATTCATTCATTTGTTTATTCATAGACGTCTCTATTGGACAAATGTTTCCGTCTCAATCCTCCCAAAATCCCCCCCCCCCCCCCCCCCCCCCGTCTACAGCTGCCCTGCTTTTAGGTTAACAGAAAAAAGTCATCCAAACGTAAGCACAAGAAACACTTAAAGGGCAACACCACCCAAGAATTCCAGTATTTTATTTCCATAGCCTAGGAAAGTTCAATCAATATTTGCCAATATGAGCTACTATCTCACAAAGCCAGAAACCAGAGAAGTAAGACTCAAACTTGGTATAAAGTCTGGAGCTGCTCCATAGACAATGAATGGAAGACTGACTTTGTGGACCCACAGCATGTTTGTTTTTATTGTATACCCAAATTTGCTTTATTCTATAATAGTGTTCTCCGCTCTGAAACTGAAAATATACCCATATATTCAGAACATTCCGCTGGGTGCTCTCAGTATCACCTTCACCCATCACGACTGAACTGGTGGAACCCAATATGCAAACACAGAGACTGATTGATTGATTGAATTGATTGAAAAGTTTATTAACAGATTGCAGAATGGGTACAGTACAGTACAGCTCAATACATACAATTGTTAAGAGGATGCAGACCTGAGAAAGACTTTCGTCTTGTTTCCATCAGGGTCCCCCATTTTCAATTCATCATATGACACACATGACATGGACTTGGTTGGTATAACCCAAAAGGCAGGTTCTTTATTTTATAATCGTCCAAGCAGTGGTTGGTAAAGCCACAGGGATACTTGTACTGTCCAGGGGCTAAGAGTAGGAGCAGGGTAGTCAGACAAGCGGGAAGTCTTATATAGAATCGAATACTCAAGTAGTTCAGGGTTAGAGCAAGGAGCAGGGTAGTCAGCCAGGCAGGGGGTCATACACAGGATCTGTTCCTCAGACGGTCCGGGGTTTAGGCGAGGCGCGGGGTTGTCAGACAGGCGGTGGGTCATACATGGTAGCGAGTTCCTCATAGGGTCTGGGGTGTAGGCAAGGAGAGTCGTCAGGCAGGCAGAGATCCAGGAGTAGGGAGAGCACAGGGAGCCAGATGAGGGACTAGGAAAAGGAGAGACAGAACGGGTAAGACACGAGACAAGGAACACAGAAATACGACTAACTAGAAATGAGCAAAGAACTATGACTGACTGGGTAATACTAAGCTACGATCTGGCAGCATGATGACATCTGCGCCAGGTTTAAGTAGGTGCAGCAATCAGCACACAGATTTCCATCAGCTGCTCCCAGAGCTTCCCCACACCTGACTCCGCGTCTGTAATTAGAGAGAATAATAGAGAGAGAGTAGACAGGCAGGCATAGGGTGTGACATCACCATCTTGCCCAATTCATTGTCTATGAAGCAGCTTCAGACTTTGTACCGGATGGCATCAAAAATCGCAAGGTCCATGCTATGTTGTCTGAACTAAGTCCTATGTCTCTCCACTGTATAGTACACACTGTGGAATCAGAAATAGGGAATACCCAAAGACTGAGTAGTACTCAAGTGATTCACTCACGCCAGCCAGGACCTGGGCTATTACACAATAAAGAGAACCCACTCAATCCAGAGCAGTGTTGCCAGATGTATCGTTGTTATCGTATAATTATTGTATAATTATTGGATTTGTACGATCATTTGCTGTCTATACGATTGGTTTTGCCCTCTTTTCGATAATTTTGCCCTCTGTATGCCTATAATGTTCTATTGATTAGAATTCGCAACTGATCATTTCCCTCAGAAAAACGACAAAAACTATAATTTTACATTTCCCATCTGGCAACACTGATCCAGTCTGGCCCAGTCTGGTGCATGGAGTAGATGACAACCTCTCACATCATAGCAGGAGAAACCAGACACCCCCAGCAGACACCCCCAGCAGACCCCCTACTAACGTTACACCTGGATAAACGTACCGCCTCAAGGTAGGGTGTGTGTGTGTGTGTGTGTGTGTGTGTGTGTGTGTGTGTGTGTGTGTGTGTGTGTGTGTGTGTGTGTGTGTGTGTGTGTGTGTGTGTGTGTGTGTGTGTGTGTGCGTGCGTGCGTGCGTGCGTGCGTGCGTGCGTGCGTGCGTGCGTGCGTGAATATATAAGCCATGATCCGGCAGTGGCTGGCCAGGCTCTTTATCCCAGACACTGTTTATTTTCCCTTCACTCTGACATGCAGTGTAGGTTTGAGATGACCTAACCATGTGTTTTAAAAGGAACATAATTCTGGGAGATCGTGGCAGGATGGAAAAAGAAACAGGAGGAGGAGGGGCGCAGCAGGTCCTTGGAGAATGTGAGAAACGTGCACGTCTGTGTTTCAAGGGGAGTTTCGATCCGGTAATGATTGGGTAAGGAGAGAGCATGGGGAAACAGGGAGAGGTGTCAGTGGGAGGAGGTATGCAGGGTCTGGCCTCCCACTTCAGAGAGAGTGGGGGGGGGGGGGGGTGGGGGGGGGGGGGGGGGTTCCTGTTTGGGGCCCAGATGGCCCATCCAGTCCAGGAAACTCAGTGTTTTCTTACTTCTCTCTCTCTCTCTCTCTCTCTCTCTCTCTCTCTCTCTCTCTCTCTTGTTCCACTAGTATTGACTTTTACAAAGGGAGGTATACAGGGAAAGAAGAAGTTGGCATACGGAAAAGGCTGTGATTTTAATATTTATTTGCGCTACAAGCGGAAAATAGGTCATATGCATATCATCTCTGTGGCAGCTTAGGGAGTATAGTTGGACAAATACGGTGTGAGTAGCCCATTTCTATAACTGGTGCATGTGCTGGAGCAAGCAGAGCACGGTTCATTGCAAGTGCATTAATGGGAATTAGAACTATCTCCCTCCTTGTCTCTCTCTATCCCTTGCTCTTTCTGTCTCTCTCAGGTTGTGTGTAAATGTCATGTTTATGTGTTTATGAGTCACAGTCATAACAGAAGGCTCTCAGCATGGCCAAGATAGCCTCATCGATGAGAGGGGGGCGAATGCAAGCTTGCAGTCACTAGTTTTCCCTAGACCAAATATGTTCCTTGTCGTGTGGAATATATCAACTGCAAACCAAGGGCGCAGTAAGCATAAATAGCGGCAACGTCATCCATACAGTGAGTCTGGTTAAGAGTGAACATGTGCTGGGCTTTCAGGCTGACTGAACTGAGTCTGGGCCAGGGCCGCTTCCTCTCTTTAGTGTACCACTGCGGGCTCTCGGCACATGCCCCTGGGGCGATACACGTCTGGCAGATTAGGCCGACCGTCAGAGGAGACGAGACGTCTGTGGTGCTCCTGACCGACTTCACGTGACCTGATTGAGCAGCCAGAGAGACACAATGCTTCATAATGCTCCAGTGTCCACGGAAACGCCTGGGGCCCCATTACCTCCCCTGACACACCCAAATGCCCCTATAAAATCACTTACTTCATAGTATAATCAAATTGAATCACGTCCCATAGCATCAACCCTCCAGTTTCCACTGGCCAATCAATGGTCTGCAGTATCGGGTCGCAGCACGGGTAGGGTGTTTTGTACCTACAGTACCTCAGAGCCGTAACTACACCAGCACAGGCTGGCGCTGCTCCGCACGGGTCCAGTGGTAGTGGGAAAAGGTTTACAATGCGGGAGCATGGATTCCAACTCTCCCTCTTCTGTTTTACCTTGTGGATACTGAAGGGGATGTAGGGCCACTGAACAATCCTTCAATTCAGACAGACTGAGAATGTTTGGTAGGAGATTGAGGCTCGCTGATAGGGTGCTGTCTCTTTGACGGAGAGATGACACAATATCTCAGAGAGGTGTGTTCTTTGAGGAGGAAGCATGCTGGAGAGCAGCTAATCTGAACGGCATTCTACTGTAGTTACTTTTACCAAGGCAATAATGGCTGCAGACAGGATATTGCACCAGAGGATGGAATTAAGGTTATTATTATTAAGGGGCAAGTGAAGAGAACGATTGATATCTCCTTCCTTTTTGAAGTGGGTGAGCTGGGGGAGTTCATGGTCCATGCGTCCGACCCAAATGTCAGTGTCCCAAAAAACCACAGGCCAGACCGGGCCCAGAAAGGGGGCAAATAGGGCGTCACATTTCCTTCCTGTTGTGGGGGTCAGTTGGAGTCTGGGTTGGGGTGGGGGGGTTGACAGAGGTCACAGGATGCAGAGCGAAGCAGGACTTCCTCATGCACTCTGGCTTGATATTCAAATCTGCGTTTCCATCACTTCTTTTCCTGCCGCCATCACAGGTTGGTCGTGAATTTGACGGGATCAGTGAAACCTATAGGGCTCCATATGAGTTGGGTCTTTATTCAAACTTTGTCTGCCATGCACAAAGGCAGCAGTGTGAGTCTGAGGAACAAGTGGGTAAGTAAATCCATGTGTATGTGTGGCCTGCCTGCCCCTAAGTCTGGGGTCCTCCTCCTTGGTTACATAACGTCAGCTCGAGCCTCCTCACGCCAGGATTCTGCCCTTTGATCACAGTGCATTCTCCAGCTCTACACCTGCGTCACAATCCCACAAATTCTATCATGTTCTGGCTGTCCAATCACGAGATGGAAAAATTTAATATAGCAACGCATGTATCATCTAATAATCCACATCGATGATAATCAAGAAAGCAGCTCCTCTTTTATCACACACCGTTTGACACATGGCAGAAGCACTGCAGTGTAGGACAGAATATCTAACAATCGCATGATAGTCCCACAAACACATGATTAGATTAACTATGATCCCATAAAACCAATGGATGAATATCCGTAGTTGGTTTAAGCTGCGGGGTCAAAGGGTATAAGGTCTGGATTAAAAGGCCATAAATGATACTGCATTGAATGCATACTGGAATTATGTTTGTGTTTCATCAAAGCATTTCCCTCTCGCACTATATATAACCGAATGAATATGCTTCTACAAAACATTTCTCTCTATATGACAGAAGGAATGTTTATAGCTTCTGTGACAGCACAGTATAATTCTTCTTTACCATTTGAATCATTGTAATATAAAATGCTCATAAATAAAATGCCAAACATATTGTTATTGCCTTTTGCCATATTACCCAATACAACACTGCACCCGGTGAAGGACTGCTGTAATGTACAAAATAATTATAATAATAATGGAACACCGGGTCATGGAAGCATAAAAACATCATCATGCAAACGCATACTAAAATAGAAGCAGATTTTAATGCTCTTTTACTCAAATAGAAGCATATTTGAATGCTCCTTTACAAAAATAGAAGCAGATTTGAATGCTCTTTCACTCAAATTGAAGCAGATTTGAATGCTATTTTACTCAAATAGAAGCAGATTTGAATGCTCTTTTACTCAAAATAGAAGCAGATTTGAATGCTCTTTTACTCAAATTTAAGCAGATGCTCTTTCACTAAAATAGAAGCAGATTTGAATGCTCTTTCACTAAAATAGAAGCCGATTTGAATGCTCTTTCGCTAAAATAGAAGCAGATTTGAATGCTCTTTCGCTAAAATAGAAGCAGATTTTAATGCTCTTTCACTCAAATAAAAGCAGATTTGAATGCTCTTTCGCTAAAATAGAAGCAGATTTGAATGCTCTTTCACTAAAATAGAAGCAGATTTGAATGATTTTACTTGTATGACCTCTATTTGAGTCCCACGTGTTGACGAAGGTACATACATAGCTTACACATCCCTCCCCCTCAATTCCCTCTCTCTCTTTCTCCCCACTCCTTTTGATTCAGTTTCGAGGTCAGGATTTCTGCTCATCTCATCTCATCACCTGAACCCTCATCTTTTTTGCTCATCCTTTGCATATTAGGCCCCTTCTCCTTCCTGGTCAAACAGTATGTAAATCCAAGGTGTGGATCAGCTCTATTTAAATAACCACCAAGAGGACCTACAAACACTAAACCGGCGAGCGCCACAGCACACCAGTTAAGAGCATCAACATTTTAAGTCGGCACTGAGAATACCTCCCTCCAAATCCAAGAGGATCATCATATGAATCACAGTTCAAAAGACTTAATGCATCTGAGATGAAATAAAAAATTATAAATATTTTTTTTAGTGGATTAATGTTTGATTACATTTAGCACTAGTAAATGCATTATGTGCGCATAGACTTGGAATACTAATGTGTCTCATTTTACAAATGTACATGACTTGGCTTTCACTCATGTTGACCGACACCTCCCCATCCGCCTGGTCTGAGGCTGTTTGCTAAAGCAAAGAACAAACGTGGTGAGTATCTCACAAGAGAAGACGAATGGGTCTGAAGCATAGCTCTTCCTGTTCCGGGCAGAGGTTTCCTGCATTCACCTACCAATGGACATTCTAATCTAAAAGGACCCACGTTTATTTCCTGTTCCTAATTTATGCAAATGCATGTCGTCAGCTTGTGACTGCAACTTGTTCCTGTTTGCGGATGACTCAGCCCTGCTGGTCTCTGACAAGAACAAGTTACAGGTTGAAAAAACCCTCAGCTCGGAACTAGGCAAAATCTGCATATGGCTCGCTGATAACAAACTATCATTACACATGGGCAAAACAGAGTCCATTCTCTTCGGTTCAAATAACAAACTCAGCAAGACCAACGGCTTCTCAGTTACAGTGGGTGACAATATTGTCACAAGGAAAGATGAAATTATAATTACCTACCTGGGTTCCATCCTAGAGGCTAATCTTTCCTGTGACAAAATGGCATCCAATGTAATAAAGAAAGTCAACCAACGAACTCGATTCTTGTACCGGATCTCCTCTCTGGTAAACAAGAATAACCTGAAGACTCTGGCAGGAGCACTCATTCAAGGGTACTACGACTATGCTTGCACCTCATGGTACCAAAGCACCTCAAAGGCGCTAAAAACAAAATTACAAACATCTCAAAACAAACTGGTCAGACTACTGCTTGACCTTACTCCTAGAACCCACCTCACCCCTGCCCACTTTGACAACCTAGGATGGCTTAGAGTAGACGACAGAGTACAGCAACTTGCAATGGGCCTGGTCTACAAGATACACTACACAACCAAGGTACCCATGTACATGTCAAAATACTTCCCAAAGGTCAGTGAATACCACAATCACAACACCAGAGGGAGCTCCACAAATCATGTTAAACCCAGATTCGGCTCAAACAAGGGACTAAACACGTTTCGCAATTATGTACATCAATGTGGAACGCCCTACCCAAAGCTGTAAAGGAATGTGAATCACTACCCACTTTCAAAACCACTCTCAAAGAACACCTACGGGAGACTGCAATTCGAAACTGGCCCCTGTAAATGTCCTAACCCAACCCCCTCCAATGCACAGTAAATAACCAAGTATGGTTTTGTCAATATTCCAATGTACAGTTTTGCTTGTACAGTGTCCCCCACCCACCCCTCCTACCCCCCCCCCCCCAACCACCTCCAATGTACAGCCCCCCCCCCCCCCCCCCCCCCCCCCAACCCACCTACCCAACCTCCTCCAATGTACAGTTTCTACGTCAAATGTATATACTCTCTTTTCTGGACTCTTTTTGTATCACAAACAGTACTGTATTTGCAAATCTGGTATGTCATAAATGTATAGATGTAGCAGTACTGTCAAGTTTCTTTAATAGTTGTCATACAGAAGTACGGAATACTTTTATACAAAATGCTTCTTTCTGTTACGCTCCAGAGACTCTGCTAGACAAGAGATAAGTATGAAATAAAATAGTATAGAATGTAATAATAGAAGTAAAAATAGAAGTCACGTACGTAGACATAGTGTTCAGTATATACATATGTACAATGTTCGATGCAGAATAGAAGTAACTGAGTTACCATACAATATACAATAAACTATGCAATACTAATATACAATACTATATAGTGCAAAGCAGAAATGGGATGAGGTACAATTTAGGTACAATTTACAGTAAGGTGTACTGAGGTATAGGTTGTAGTGCAAATCCTTTATCAATAAATATAAAGTGTGTTTAGGTATTCTAAAGTGTGGAGAGTGGGTGCTGCAGTGTGTTGTTTGTTTAAAGTGAGTGTGTGCGTGTGGATGTGTGTGTTGTGAGTGCATTTGATGGTTGTTGCATAGTGTTATTGTTCGTTGAGCAACCTGATGGCCTGAGGATAGAAGCTTCTTCTGAGTCTTTCTGTGCTTGCCATGAGACTCCGGTATCGCTTGCCTGACCGCAGCAGTTCAAAGAGGCAGTTGTTTGGGTGGCTGGAGTCCTTGATAATTCTCTTAGCCTTACCCCTGCACCGCTTGTTGTAAATGTTCTGGAGAGTGGGAAGCCCCCCTCCAATTGTGCGTTCGGCTGAACTTGCCACTCTCTGTAGTCTGCTTCGGTCTTGTGTGGTGCTATTCCCAAACCAGGAGGTGATATTGCCAGTCAGGATGCTCTCTATTGTACATGAGTAGAAGTTCTTAAGGATCTTCTGACTGACTTGGAACTTCCTTAGGCGCCTGAGGAAGTAGAGGCGTTGTCGTGCCTTCTTCACAACACTGTCAATGTGTGTGGTCCATGTCAAGTCCTCGGATATGTGGGCTCCGAGGTACTTAAAACTGTCCACTCTCTCAACCGGTGCCCCGTCGATGCTGAGGGGGCTGTAGTCCCTGACCCCCGACCTCCTAAAGTCCACAATCATCTCCTTTGTTTTGCTGGCGTTCAGGGAGAGGCTGTTCTCCTGGCACCATCCTGCCAGGACCTTGACCTCTTCCAGGTAGGCCCTCTCGTCGTTTGCAGAGATCAGGCCCACCACTACTGTGTCGTCAGCTGTCTATCTGTATGTCGTGTGTGTCATATATGTTATGATGAATTGAAAATGGGGGACCCTGATGTAAACAAGACGAAAGTTTTTCTCTGGTCTGCATCCCCTTAACAATTGTATGTATTGAGCTGTACTGTAGTTTTCAATCAATCAATCAAGTCGCAATGAACCAGTTTAAAAAGAGTTATTTTCACAAGGTAGACGGATGAAGAAGGGCTTTGACAATCACTAGGTGTTTACATAGATTATTATTTACTTTATTTAATTAATTATTGTGGGTATGTAATAATAATAAGGTATTGGATTTATATAGCGCCTTTCATGAGACCCAAGGCATTTTACGGGGGGCAACTAAGGGGAAGGAGATCAGAGGAACAATTAAGTAAAAAAGAAAAGAGGAAAATCAGTGCAGTGTCATTATTACATTTGGTGAAGAGGTGAGATTTGAGTTGAGATTTGAATGAGTCCAGGGATGTAGCGTTGTGGATATTTGGAGGGAGGGAGTTCCAGAGGGTGGGTGCGGCAACAGAGAAGGCTCTGGGACCGACAGTGCGCAGGTTGGTGGTGGGGATGGAGAGGAGGTCAGCTAGGTACCGGGGGGCAAGGGAGTGAAGGGATTTGTAGGTGATGAGGAGGATCTTAAAATTGATGCAGGACTTGGGGGCGCTCCAGTAGCACACCACATAGTGCGCTGAGTCGTGAAGCTGAATCTTTAAAAAAATAATAATTAATGCAGGACTTGACTGGAAGCCAGTGGAGGTGGATGAGGGTGGGGGTGATGTGGTGCCAGAGCTTGGTGCGGGTGAGAACCCTAGCAGCTACATTTTTGACATACTGCAGCCTGTTCAGGGCATTGCTGGGTAGCCCTGCAAGAACTGAGTTTGCGTAGTCCAGACGGGAGGTGACGAAGGAGTGTATGAGTGTCTCTGCTACGGAGTCATGGAGAGATGGCCGGAGTCGGGATATGTTCCTGAGGTGGAAAAAAGCAGATTTGGTTGTTTTGATGTGAGAATGAAAAGAGAGGGTGGAGTCCAGTATGACACCAGGTTGCGGACTACTGGGGAAGGGTGGATTGAGCATATTTAAATGTAGGCAGAAAAGTTAATTTATGTGTATGTATATATAATATATATGTATTTAGACTTAGAATGATGTATATTCACATTCACTGAGTAGTAGAGAAGGGGTAGGGTTGAATACGTTTATACTTTTTCCTACTCCTTTTCGGACAAAAATAATGTTCGAAATAAAGATTTAATTAAGATTAAAATGTTAGCTAATGCAATAGTTGACAGGAAATACATTTGGGTCCAATCTGTTCCCTGGTGAGAGGATTCCAGCTAAACCGCCCATAATCGATTCAGTCTGTTCAACATTGTGTTGGGTTTATGAGGAATTCCAATCTCACTATCTATTCTTTAAATGATAGGCAGACTTTGGACAAGGGACTATTGTTGGTTACTTTCTAGACTGTCCTGTTTACCACACAGTAAAGGAGAAGCAGTCTCCCTCATCACATAGTGACACACGACTACATACATTTACATTTAGTCATTTAGCTGATGCTTTTATGCTTACAAGTTCTGTACAACAAGTCAGCAGGAAGGGTACAACTCTGGCAGCTAAGGGTAAGCAACATTGTTTGTCAAACAGTGTTGAACTTGAGTGCTACAGACTTGAGTGCATATTAGCATAGTAGGTAAAAATAATATAGGCAAGGTACTGTAGATACCTTAGTAGCAGAGTGCATAATAGTAAAAGACAGTAAAAAAAAAATGTTTTCCATTTCAGATATTGCTTGAAGAAGTGTGTTTTTAGTCGATGACGGAATATTGGTCGGTTTCACTTTCGGCTGACTGTGGTGGGAAGTTCGTTCCACCATTGTGGAGCAAGGACCGACACTATCTCTGTTTGGCCTACAAGTTATGCATTTGAATAGTCAAATTTATTCACAAATCCACACACACACACACACACACACACACACACAGGAAGGGTTAAAACGTCATGAACAATGTGTATGGGAAGGTGTCAGTGAATACAAGAGGTAAAAACTGCAATACAGCTCTGATTGAATCCCTGCTATAACCATTTGCATCATGATTATCACTCCTTCACACGCCATCAAGTGAAGCACATGTGAGGCTGCTGACGCTACTGCTGCCACAAATGCCAAAGGCGAAAACACTGGAACGTAATCTCTGTTCAGCATCCATTTTTTTTAAGGTACAATGGTGGCTGGCAACCACAGGGAAGAAATAGCCCGACTTATCCATCATAGACCTCTCTCTCTGTTTCTGCCTTAACCCTATTAAAATATTTTCCTCTGGCAAATCCCAGAGAAATAAATCCTCTTTTTTTCTGGCGGAGGGGGTGGGCAGGAGGGTTTGTCACATGGAGAATCTCCTAATGCAGTTGCCTTGGCAACACCTGATGTTTTTTTTCCCACAGTAGCCTGGCATTGGAGCGACTGGTTGGGAAGTTTGCTGGGGATGGTTTGGTGCCAGAGTGTTACCAATTTTCAAATCTACTTAAAGGAAGTGCACACAACAGTGAAGGCTAGGGTGACTACATTCAACTCACTGCACTCTCTGTCACAATACACACACACACACACATGGATCAAGAGGTTTGTGGATTTCCTTTGAATGGAGAGACTGAACGAACTACATCTAACTCTGCGCCTCTCGCCTAGAGAATAACTGTGAACTCCCTACCAAACGAAGTAGCTTTGAAATATTCAAAAGCATGTTAATCCTGTACCTTGAAATCCATGCGAGGGAGTGCGAATGACACCATGAAAAGTGATTATTTAAGAGGCAGGCAAATGTGGCAGCCAGAATCAACAGTAGGCTACAGCAGCACAGTCATCACTCTGCTTCCAGTTTGATAGATTGGTTGTGGTGCAGACACCACCTCTTACGCACATACCTTCATCACACCTATAATTCTCTCTCCTGTATCCTCTTCAAAGGGCTCGACAGCTGGGGATGTCTGCTTCCAACAACAGATGGAAAGGAGGGAGGTTTCTGCACAGTGATGAACTGCTTCCCCTCTGTGGCCAAACCTGGAACTACAGCCAGATCAGCTTTTACAAAGAGGATTGGAGGAGCAACAGCCTGTTATCATTGGGTTTGATTGATTGATTGATTGAACATTTTTTATTAACAGATTGCAGAATGGATACAATACAATACAGTACGGGTTCTATTTCTCAGTTGTATATATTCAACTTGAGGATAGCAATATATTCAGTTGAGGATCTCCAATGGCAGCAGCAAAGTGCATAATTCCAGGCATAGATCTATATGGTCTTAAAAGAAAATGTGCTCTAAAACTGAATTACATTTATTCCAATGATTGTGGACAATATCTATAAACATAGACAACTGTCTCCCTAAGCTGGAGCATCAAGACTTGAATGTATGTCATCAAGAGGCACTTTTTGGGGATACTCTATTTAATAATAAATTAGTGAGACTTTGTGGGCTCATGTTTGTTTGAGCTAATCTATCCAAATGAATTGTATTTAAATGTAGGCCTTAGAACTCGGTATGAGAAGATTTACCCATATCCCAGTAAAAGTTGTTCCTTTATTCACCATCTATGGAGCAACTCCCTGATTTGTCTCTTGATGACATCACTATCACTAGTCTCGTTTCTCAGGTGTTCAGCTTGAGAAACTTGTTCATATCCACAAATCAAAATTGAGCTGTACAATATTATAGAAATAACAGTGTGAATTCTGTTAGGGTGGATTTCCCCTTTAACTACAGTAGGTTACATGAAACTGGTCATAGTATGTACACTGTAAAAACTGGAATTGGGGTTAATTCTTATTTATTAAATAATTATTAGTAACCTATATAATAAGACTATGTGCCATTTGAAATCGAATTGAGCTTAATTTAATGAATTTTAACCATTCATGAATTACATTTTAGTTTTGGTTGAATACAATTTGCTGATAGTTTAAAATGACCAGATGACGCTCAGTTTTTACAGTGTAGTATTGCTTTAATTGGGTCACCTACTTCTTTGGGTATACATAATGGTCATCTATGCAAGATGATCTGGCATCAAATAAAATAAACAGACAAAAAAGGGCAGTTTTTTTTCAAGGCATTGTTTGGGTTCCTCTGAATGCAATGCCAGCTGAACTCTTAGGTGACCTCCAGGAAAGGAGGTGACGACAAATAAAAGGCTGATCCCAGAAGAAATTGCTAGAAAAATGTTTGCTTTATGGCAGTGTAAAAAGAAAAGGTTCTTCAAGAATCTTTAGAACTTCTGCAAATTGTGGGGGAAGGGGAACCCTTGCAGTCTTTGAGTTGTATTTCATTTACTGTATTTTATTGGTTCAGTATAGCAATCATAACATTGAATTAAGATGGCACTAAAAAGCAAATGCAGGTAAGTCATAAAATTGGCCAAAACATGAAAAAAAACTGCATATGAATATGAACCTGTGATGCATGCGGTTACAGATAAGGTCTCACAAGCACCTTTTTTATCTTTGAGGCACGCCAATCATTTGAGTCCAATGTTCCTGAAGCACCCCTCCATGCACCTCAACGCCTCGAAGAACCCTAAGTGAACCACTTAGACTGAACAAGGCATTATTTCATAATTTATTTCCAAAATAAAATGTTCCCCTTAACTCATTCAGCGCCAATCACGAGAAAAGTCTGGTTTTAATCGTTATTTATTTTATTAGCTATATCCATTCATTTTTCATCCATCCAGCCTGATGTTATCATTGGGAATGGGTCTGAGCTCGCAAAGGGCAAATACCGCCGACTACGCCTTCCAGCCAGTATTGCACTCCATTAGAAACAATGTAGTTTCTCTTCTGGGCCGATCTGAGCCGTGCGGGCAGGGTTTAAATACTCCGGCAGGACGAGCGTTTACAACGATACATCTACGAGGCTGCCCCCCCCTTCATATGCAATGCCGGACAACGTGCGACGGACCTCCACGACCAGTATTTGGAATGGCGATCAGATAGTTCATGGATTCTTTTTTTTGCATTACATCAGAGACAAGGTAAGAACACTATCAAATCTTGCGTTTATCTGATATTTCTTTCTCCTGCGATCGAAGCTGTCTGTGTGGACTGTGTTGTGCAGTTTACTGTTGGTGGCGGTGGGGGGGAGCGAGCGCCCCGCTATAAGCCCCATTTCATGGGTGCATGAGGAAGGATAATAACGATAATCTAGCGTTGATTTCAGGAAGATTCGATAATCAGGCGAAAAATGACAACGTGATAAGTGGATTTCACTAAAGGGCTATTATCGCGTCTTTTCCTGGTATTACTAAGAATCACCCAAACTATACTCATATTCAAAACGGTATAAAACGGATGAAAAAACAATGTTTTGCATGTTGACCAGAAGCAACTCACTGACAATCAACGGTGTTATTAGACCCATAGCTATAATATAAAATATATTTTAAGCACTCGCAAGTTTTGCAGTCTCCCCATTGACTTACAGCGATGGCGTTTTCTACCCAGAAGGTAGACAGCGACCCCTGGCGCTGAATGAGTTAACACAGTAACTATAAGAATTGACAAAAAAAACATTTCTAATTCATCACAGAGAGATCATCTGACAGCAAGATATCATTTCATCTTGAAGGTCAATTCTGAAATGGCATCTTTTTTCTAATGCCATGGAGATGCAGATATACAGAACCGGAGTGTGACGAGTTGTATGGGTACATGAGGACAACATGCAGTGACTCCTTATCTGTGACTGTACTTCATATGTTGAGAAAATAGTGAGGGCAATGGCATCTCCCTACTTCCTGCAAAATTCCAGTAAACCATTTGCAGGAGGTCCCAGCAGGTATACGTTGTATTATAATTATACACAGAATCCCTAGTTATTTCTTAACTGAGCCCAACTATGGGAGGAGCATTTATCCCACTATTCAAATAAAAAGGTTGGAACCGAAACCAGGGGGGGGGGAACATGCTAGATTTTGTCATGCGCTGGAGATGCTTAAAGATCCAGTACAATGGTGTTTTAATTCAGTGATAAATAGCTTATTGTGGACTTTTAATTTTTTTGTTATAAGTGTTTTAGGTCACCCACTGAGCACAGCCAACTTGTATATCTGAAATGGTTTGATTTAGTAGATATACAGGGGGATAGTCATCATTTTCACAACAACAGCTCTAACATTTTTGGTAATTTTATGTCAACATACCTTGTTAAAAAGAAATACAACGATATTGACAAACAATATTTTCATTGTACTGAATCTTTCACAGAGAGGAACTAGACAACCATGGTTCAAGTTTTTCTTTCTGTGAGATGGTTTCATGGGAGGCCTAATAAAAACACATGTATAAACCTGGTGAATTAAGCAAAAACAGCGACATTCACAGCATAATTTAATCATCAAAATCCATTCCTCTGGACAGAAAAGGCAGGGTAAAATTCCACTGGTCCTCCGTCACTTTCTCCATGGACAAGACGAGTGGCTCTATTATCTCTGGCTGAGTGGAGCGTGTCTCATATCACTACTGGCCCGAGCTAATGTTGGGAGGACATCACAGTGTCCTTCCCCTGCAAAAGGCACTGGACTCCTATGACGGGCTGGGTGAGATACCAGTTGTGTCACATTGTGCATCGTCATGCTCACTGGTGGAACTAGTGTCCTCATCCTCCACATTGTTGTGTGGTGTGTCCGCTGGTTGACGTTAGGGGGTGCAAACTGACAATGCTCACTTTAACAGACAGCAGTCTCCAGTCCTGAATGCTGGCATTGTAGAGTCAATGGATTTCGATATGGACCTGTGAATAGACCAGTAGAGCAGAGTTGTCAGGCTGAAAACACACAATACACCCCAAGGAGTGAGTAAACAGCACAATTATGAAGGCAAATACCACCTGGTTTATGACACCGCTTGTTAAAAGCTTGCGACACTTAAATTACCCAAGTTCAAGTTTCTTTATTAGTTGTCATACAGAAGTACAGAATACTTTTATACAAAATGCTTCTTTCTGTTACGCTCCAGAGACTGCTAGACAAAAATAGATAAGTATAAAATAAAATAAGTATAGCAGTATAAAATAGAAGTCACGTACGTAGACACAAGTGTTCAGTATGTACGTGCACAAAGTATTACTACTGTTAGCACTAGCAGATAGGCATATTTGAGCTAAACATAGTTTTTCTCTCTAGTCATACAAGGCAGAATTCTGCTGGGTATTGAAATAGGTTAATGACTGTTTTGTTTTGCCCCCTGGCAGCTCACAATACATTTGACAGCTCGCTATTCCGGTTTTCCATTGACCAGAAGACATAGCAGTCACGCCAGATATGTATTATCACAAAATTATGAACTAATAAATGGCTCCGATCACACTGGCATCACACCAGACTGCACAATAACTGCTAGAAGTACGTTGGGTTAACGTGTGGCCATCATTGGCAGTATATTCTCTCCCTAGCCCGATTTCAGTTCGTTAGCTAGCTAGCTCTTTAGCTGCCTGGTTGACTTAACAAGCCACGTCTGTGCTGGAGACTGAGCTAAGGTTCACTTAACCAAGACGAGTTGTGTTAGTAGCCGACGTAGAATTACCTGTAATCTCACGTTGAACATCATCGAAGCGATGAGGTAGAGATATGGGAATCTGATTCGCAGTCGCCATGCGAGATCAAAAAATATCAACAAAGTCCTCGTCAACCCTTTGGAAAACACCCCATAAGTCCGACCAGCGGACCCCGAGAATCGGAACACTAAATACGATAGACCCGCCATGAGACGAGTCTGTCACGGGCTATTACTACCGTGTAATTAACCCTAAGAAACTAGCTAAGACTAGCTAGCGTTAACGTAAGTAGCGGATATGTAACGACGCATATTTTCTATCGTTGGATTCTTCACATCACTAATTTAATAATGTCTCGCAGCACTCCGCCCGACGGGAGCGTCTCCCGTGTTGGTCATACGGATGATTAACGGTGTGACCCCACCGGATGTTGAAATTATATCTCCTCCTGACGTCATCTCTCCAATTAGTGTTACAATCCCAACACGCTCGTCTTTCTTTGCTTTTCTTCTTCGAATGACTCTCAAACTACTAGTTCAAAACACTCCGGGTCAATAACGTTACAGTCGAATGGTAATCTTATATAACGTTAGTCTGCCATAGATGTAGGGCTGATAGCTCGCTAACTAACGCTAGTTGGCTGTTGTTGTAATTTACAATCTTCACAGTTTGCGTGGGCGCAGCTCATCTAGCTAACTGTTAGTGCACCGGATGCGTAAAGATTTTGCCCAACCCACTTTCAGTTCCGCGTTCGGGAGAGAAACGTCAGTGGCCAATCAGATCGCGGAACTGAAAGTGGGTTGGGCAAAATCTTTACGCCACCGGATGCAGCGTCTGGCGGCGTCGCCTCGGTTTGTCTCCTCAGGGGTGGTGGCCGCCGTTCTGCTGCTCGACCACATCCTCCACATCCTCCAGCCTGTGAAGCATGGGAATGTTCCGAGGGAATGTCTAAGTAAATCTGTGTAAAAGTGGACGATAAGTTATACAACCTTCTCGACAAGCTGCGTCGTGTCCAAGACGATCGGCTGTAACACAAACGGCGATTTATAAAGGCGTTTCTTTTGGACGTTTCGCCAGCGAGCAAGTTCGGACAAAGAAAAGAGTTGTGCGAGCTACTAACGTTAGCTGGCTCCCAAGCTAGCTGCTAAAGAAGAGATACCTCCAGCTGCGGTGCAATGCAGGCCATAAAGTGTGTCGTTGTCGGGGATGGGTAAGTTGATGTAATGGGCTAACTAATGGATATTGGCCACCATGTGTATGACGTTTGGTAGTTGTCGAAATCTGGCTAATGTTGGCAAAGTGAATTTGTCCAAACAGCCATGCAACTTCTTTCAGATCATTTCGAATGGTGAAAAGGTTATTTAGCTAACGTTAGCTAGCCTAACTGTTTACATGAGTGGTTAGCAGTTTAGTTAGCAAGAACAGGCAATCTTATAGCTAGTTATACTAGCTATTTGGTTAAGTAACTACTTCCACTTCCAGTCATATAAAGACTGGTCACTCTCATTTTTACTATTATTTCAGCAAGCACATGTCTAAAATGAACCATGGTCAGTGATTCCAGGTTAGTTAATATCACGTTAATTTAACCCAGTTAAATCCTTCCTCGCGACTGGAATATGCCAGTGAATCGCAAGTGGACATACATAACTTGTACCCTTCTTCGCCAACCATGTATTTTCAAAGGCGTGTTTGCCAGTAGCTGGTCTACTGTTGGGCAATCTGCAAAGCCAAGCCCATTGTTTGAGTGTTTCAGGTGATGTCATTGGGCAATGTAACGTTGTGTACTATAATGTTATGTTATTTACAAAACAAATCTAATGTCAGCTTCTTAAAATTTGGACGTTCTTCCAGAAGTTGTTAGCCTATGGCGATATGTTACGAGGACAGGACACTGGAATGGGGTCAGGAGTATGCTCCAGCTGTTTGGCTTTTAATATGTGGGAGGTTACATACACTACTCTGCCTCCTGCTCTGGGTGTGGTGGACAGTCATTGGGGAGGCCTATATCTGTATTGGACTCAGCTCTGCATGTTTCACTTTCATTGTTAAGAAGGCAGATACAAATTTGGAATTTAAGTTTAGGAAAAGCTGCATGTTGTTGTGCTGTTTATTGGTGTGGCATTGTGTGTGCAAACCTCATGCCTATGATGTTGCTTTTATGTAAAAAATATTAATTTGTCACACTTCTCCAGATGTTTGTTTATATGTTTGCAGGAATGGGCTGTGGGCACAACTCTAGAGGCTGATTACTTTGTTGTTGCTATAATAATTGCCTCTTGTGATTATGCCCACTTATCGTTTTGTGAATAATGTATAGCCTAGGTATTATGAATTTGGCTTGGCCACAATCTACCCCCACAAAGTGAGATTGTATTATTAAGTATGGCTGCCACCAAAAATCGACCACAATGCAAAGGGTCTGGCCATCCTCTGGGTTTTGGGGGAGTATTAGCTACTAGGGATGACTTGATCAAGTATTTTTGCTCCTGATTATTTATTTAATATTGTGATGATCATGTGATCCAATATTTGTATTTTCCTAGAATGATAATACGTAGTGTTTTATCACACAGTATCAGGTATTTCCCCCAAGCTGCGTTCATTTCTAACCCTGCTCTGGTAAAAATAGCCTGCATCACAGCTTTACCTTAATGTTTTTCATTTACTTTTTAACAAAAAATTTATTGGTATTTGATTGGGCTTATAGCTGATACCGATCGCTACAGATCAGTTAATGTAGTGATCAACTTTTATAACAACCTTTCAGATAGGCATGGGACGGCCCTGTCTGCTACCAAATGTTACTAAGGCTGAGGTTAGACTAGTGTATTCCTGGCGTTTTTTTATACGTTTTTGACGACGTATCATGTCCTATCTACACAGAAACGCGTTTTTTGGCGTTTTTTTGTGGATACGGCTGAAACGCAAAATTG
This sequence comes from Notolepis coatsorum, assembly GCF_963971535.1. Taxonomy (NCBI): domain Eukaryota; kingdom Metazoa; phylum Chordata; class Actinopteri; order Aulopiformes; family Paralepididae; genus Notolepis; species Notolepis coatsorum. Next base: position 68,906,951 of record NC_140178.1, on the reverse strand, counting down.
TGTTTGCGTTTGGAGATACGCAAAAAAACGAGTCGACAAACAGCGTGTAGTCAGCACGCTAGCCGTTGTTGCGAAAACGCCCATGCGCAGTAGATACCATCTGCGTGCCCTTCCGGTGACAGCAGAGTGTGTGTGTGTGTGTGTTTGGGACAGAGCTCCGTGTCCCAAATAGCTTCAGCTACCATGTGTTGTCAAGTTATTGTTATAAGGACCCCAGTCCAAGCTACAACAGTCTGCATTCCCTTAACAATTGTTTGTATTGAGCCGTATTGTATTGTACCCATATGCAATATGTTAAATAAAGTTTACATCCATTCATTCTGCTAGCATTACCGATGGCATGAGCAGCTGGCTAACGTGAGCTATCAGGATTCAGACCCTGTTAGCTCAGAGTTCCTCTTTCAACTTAACAAGCATTAAACAAAATGGCCCAGTCATCTATTCACCTTTGTTTAATACACACAGCGTTGTCTCTAATGTTATCTAACTACTGATAGCTCGCGATATCATCAGTTTTGATGCTGGCTAAGTAGCGTGAGCTAACATTAGCTTCTAGCCACAATGCTATATGTTATAATGGCATACTCCATTGACGTTAGCATGCAGCTAACAATGCTACAATGATACCGATCGTTTTTTAGCCTAAACTATCCGCTCTTGGTGGTCACTTGTGTTGATGTTAGTTTTGTTTCATCAACAAATGACAGGCAGAACACACAGTGAATGTATCCGTTTTGTTTATTGCACTTTTATTAGGCTTTGCTGAAAAAAGAATTGCTGCATTGAGCAAGATGGTGGCGCGGCATAGGCGCCTGCCTTGTTGACATTTTCTTTGCTGGAGCTTCCAGGAAGTGTATTGGCACATTCGTTCTGATTGGTTGAAATTGCCTTCATGTTTGCCACCTACTGCCACCTACTGCTTTGGCAGTGTACTTCATCAGTGTGCTCTGGTGACAAAAACGAAAAAAAAACGAAAGTGTGACTCGAGGCGCATGACGTCGCGGCGATGCGTATAAGAAAACAATACGAAGATGATACGAAAGGTGTAACCTCAGCCTAATACTAGTTGGTGTCAATCAAAGATGGTCTAGCTACTGTCAAGATGGTTTTTGATTAACTGTAAGTAACTAGTGTTAGCTGCAACATTTGGTAGCTAATGTAAGCGCTAATGCTAGCTAACAGCAAGAGAGAGTGTACTAAATGTTTTGCATTGTGGGGTTGATGAGGAGGACTGATTAGGGGCAGCAATACAGTCCCCCATCATTGTTAATTTTCAATATAGTACATTTTGCTTATTTTGTTAGCTAATCATATTGAATTTATAATTGTGGAACACCGATATTTGTGAAGTTGGATTATAAAGCTCTCGATTGATTTTACTGGTACATCGGTACATCGCTAGTTTATAGCAGGGGAAGTTCTCGATAAGCCTCTAGGCTTCTAACTTCTCCTTCACAATATGGTTATAACTTATTATGTATTGTTTTTACTTTTGTTTAACTGTGTTAATAAATAAATACAAGTAGTTGAGACCCGATGTGTTGGTTGTTAGAAGGATATGGCTTCTAAACACACTGATGCATCACATTTGCCTTTCCTCCCCCCATCCAGAGCTGTGGGTAAGACATGCCTGCTCATCAGCTACACCACCAATGCATTCCCTGGGGAGTACATCCCAACAGTGTGAGTATTTACACCCCCCAGCAGCAGCACCCCTCTCAGCTCCACCGTTTCCCATACACTTGCCGAATAATGTTCATCTTCAATGTTTTTTTTGTCTTCCTGGAAATTGTTGTCAGATACTGTGGCTTTATGAGCAACACGATTAGCTTCAGAGAAACCAGTTAAGGACGTGCAATGGGAAATCAGGAGGAAAGTGTAGACTGCTATGCCTTGGTTAAGACCCCTTTACAGCAATACCATGTTCATATCAATACCATATAGGTTCATGTCAATAGTACCATAATATATGGGTTCTTCCGTTCTTCATATAATATCCATACCATATGGGTTCGTTATCAATATCATATATGGGTTCATATCATTACCATATGGGTTTATATTATCAATACCATAATATCATATGGGTTCAACTTCAGATCAATTCCATATGGGTTCAGATTAATACTATATTTGTTCATATCAATACCATAATACCATGGTTCTATAATTGCACATTGATGTGAATTTTCCAGATTTCTTGTGTTTTCTGAGACAACTCTCATTCATTACTATCTAATGACAAGTCCTGTTTTACAGCTTTTCACCCATTATACTACTTTTTTAAGGGATGCACCATGAAAATGTTTGGCCGATAACTAACCAATATTACTGATGTCGACATGATTTGTATAAATAAAACAAATTTCTATGATAATCAAATGTTGTACATACTTAAACAATGTCCCAATTGTTCAAGTTCTTGTCGCATGCAAGCAACGTTACCCGAACAACTCTGCCTGGCCAAGAAAAGACGGAGACAGCTAGACACAGAAATATGATACACAATTTTCAAGGACCCCTTTTCTCCTACTGTGTGCTCCACTGGATACCTTTAAATCAATAACATGGTGATGGTTTTAGAAAACATTAGAAACATGTGCTTGCCCTTTGCCTCCCATTCATTTAGCTTTGGCAGCTGCTACATTTCGCAGGTGTCTGTGTTAGGCTGTCAAAATACATTTTAATATTCAAATTAGAAAAGGATATATACATTTCAATACTAAACTGCCAGAATGTAATTTTTTTAAATAAAATAGGTAAACTGAAAACGCACCACTCGCTCTTGTTACAAAGCACAGCCCAATGCCTAATGATAGTTTCCTATACTACCCATAATAGCAAATAGTCAATGAACTTGTAAGCATTTATGTCTGCTTTGATGTGGTAATATTACTCCCCTAATCTGTGTAGTGATAGTAGGTTTACAATCCAGTTTCACCTGATTGTTATGGGATGACTCAAGTCAATGAAACATCTGAGAACTGGGGGGGAAACGGGAATTGGCAGGAATTTCTTCTCTTGAATAGCCTACTCGCATTTATTGTTGTTGCTAACGCCTCTCAGGTTTGACAACTACTCTGCCAACGTGATGGTGGACGGGAAACCAGTCAACCTGGGCTTATGGGACACAGCAGGACAGGAAGACTACGATAGGCTCCGCCCACTTTCCTATCCACAAACGGTAAAATAATAAAGACTGCCATATCACATTGCACCTAATACGCTGCTCTTTGACTTCTGGTGTGTGTGTGTCATGATGTACATCAGTACAGGAAATATTTGGGAAAGTGAGCTTTTCGAGAGGCGATAAGGAAGTTAAAAAGGAAACGCCACACCTTTGTTTAAGATGAACATTTGTCTTGTGCTGAGAAGGAAGTGACTGACTGTGATTATGGTATCTGCTTCTCACCAGGATGTGTTCCTCATCTGTTTTTCCCTTGTGAGTCCTGCCTCGTTTGAAAACGTCCGTGCCAAGGTGAGTTAGCGCCATGCCTCTTGCTCACAAATGAAGGCTGCTATGGGGACTTTAACACATTGAGTGCCACGCCCCTTCCGGGAAGTGACCTGGCCTTGCCGTCCATTAACCCCATGTAAACGTAGTTGTACTTTGTAGAGCTAAACCTATATTTTATAGTATAGCTATGGGTCTAATAACGCCGCCGAGTCTCATTGAGCTGCTTCTGGTCAACGTGCAAAAAACTGATTATTTTTTCATCCGTACATTTCCGTTTTATACCATTTTGAATATGAACATCGTACGGCCGCTTCTGAGCAATTCCATGGAAAAGACACGAAAACAGCATTTTTGTGTAATTCAATAAACACGTTGTCATTTTTCGCCTGATTATCGGATCTTCCTGAAATCAATGCTAGATAGGGATGCACCGATATGAAAATTTGCCACGATACCGATTGTTCAACTAACACAATCGGCCGATACCGATATTTGTGGCAAAATATTTTTTTTAAATATATTTTAAATATTAATTATTTTTGTAATTTTTTTTTGTAATTTTTTTTTTTTTTTTTTTTTTTGAAACTACTGTATATTTGTCTTACAAATTGTGCTCACCGATATGAACATAGGCCTCTTTACTTAAAAAAAAGGAAACATCAAGAAATAGCACCATCTCTCTCCCAGTATGTTCTGCAGGGCTGCAGCTAGATACTAGTTCTCCCAGCATGGTCTACCGGCTGGGCTGCAGCGAGATACTATTGTCTCAACCAATGACATTTTGATTGACAGTCGATTCTGCCAATTACGTCACACACCGCTTGCACCCGCCTCTGCTGTTACCACCAATCGGCAAGCGTGTTGCATTTTTTACTCCTGCTTTTGTCCGCCATTGATTTTGACGAGAGGTTTTCTAGAACAACAACACGGCGCGGCCGACGTTTAGCTTTTAGCTCCGCAGGATGACTTAAATGAGGCATAATGATTTTACTGCAACTAATGTTATAATAAAACAAAGCCTTTCTATACATGTGTCTGATTGAAAACGTTATTAACAGATTGCAGAATGGGTAAAACTCAGGGCTCTGTGAGCAACGGAAGGAACTGAGCTAGTATGAACGCTTGCTATGTTCGGGTAAATAATATGCTGATGTTATTGAACGTGTAACACTAACTATATAATGTTAATGCCACAAAACGAATGCCTTGTTAATCATAAGTAGTGACTTTGATGCAGTAGCTTGTGTGTGTGTGTGTGGGCCGGGGGCGGCGTTGTGCAGGTAGGTCGCGAGTGAACTTTTTTTTGTCTTGACGCTACACAAATTGATGGATATTTATCGGCTACTGCCATGTTATAATAAAACAAAGCCTTTCTATACATGTGTCTGATTGAAAACGTTATTAACAGATTGCAGAATGGGTACAACTCAGGGCTCTGTGAGCAACGGAAGGAACTGAGCTAGTATGAACACTTGCTACGTTCGGGTAAATAATATGCTGATGTTATGAACGTGTAACACTAACTATATAATGTTAATGCCACAAAACGAATGCATTGTTAATCATAAGTAGTAACTTTGATGCAGTAGCTTGTGTGTGTGGGCCGGGGGCGGCGTTGTGCATGTAGGTCGCGAGTGAACCTTTTTTTGTCTTGACGCTACACAAGTTGATGGATATTTATCGGCTACTGCCATCGGCACATTCGAGCTTATCGGCCGATTGCAGTCAACAAGGCACTTATCGGCCGATACCGATACCCGACCGATACATCGGTGCACCCCTAATGCTAGATCATCACTATTATCCTTTGTCGTGCACGCATGCAATGTGATTTAGACCGGCACGCCCCCCCCCCCCCCCCCCCCCCCCCCCCCCCCCCCCCCTCCTGCAACCCAACGGCAGACATCCAGACACATAAAACACATATAGCTTCAATCGCAGTAGAAATAAATATCAGATCAACGCAAGCTTTCATATATGGTGTCCTTACCTGGTCTCTGATGTAATGCAAAAAAAAGAATCCAATAATCTCATCGCCATTCCAGTTATCCACAGCGATCCTGCCTCCGACGTTGTTGGGCATTGCACTTCAACGGGCGGGTGGGGTCAGTAGTCCAAACCATCCCTACAAGCGTGTGTTTTGCCGGAGTGTTTAGGACCCGCCCCCATGCCGCAGCTCGGTAGAGAAAATAAACTAACCCGTTTCTAACGGGGTGCAATAATGCCGGAAGGTGTTAGAGGGCGGTATAAGACAGCTCAGACACACTCGGAACAGTATGCACAAGGTGCCCCGCTGAATTATGAATGGCAATAGATAACAAAAGAAATACAGTGAAAAAAAATATATATCTTGCGCCTCCATTCCAATGAAACGAAAGTAAGCCACGCCTTCCCGCCTCCATTCCAATGAAACGAAAGTAAGCGGCGCCTTCCCGCCTCCATTCCAATGAACGAAAGTAAGCGGCGCCTCGACTCCACCTCTCTACAACAAGCACGTGGAGATTATCTGTGTTGAAAACAACAAGGACATGTGCAGCAGACATGTCGACGAAGAAGTCATCAGACGTGTGGTTACACTTTAAAATATGCAAAGACAATGCCCAAAAAGCAGAGTGCCAGATATGCCAGAAGAAAATGGCATATCACAACTCTACAACAACTTTGTCAAATCACCTAAAAAACGTAAGTATCGTTGTACACGACGGCGACGCCACACAAAACATTAAGGCTATGCCTATGCTGCTATGACTAATGTGTTACCAAGTTGGCTAATTTAATTGTAATCATCTGCTTTTGTAGGTGCATTGTCTGATATAATTATGAATTATAAATTAAATATAATATAATTGTTTGCTTGATAGACGAAGGTTGCAACATAATTATGTAATGTCATGTCGTTGGCTGTGAGAGCAGCCCCACTGCACCCAGGCAGCGCAGCCGAGTGAAACCTTGTTGGCTGCGTCAGTCACGAAAGGGGCTACTTAATTAATTAATCCAATCCACTTTATTTATAGAGCACATTTAAAAACAACAAAGTTTACCAAAGTGTTGTACAAGTCCCACAACATAAGATAAAAAAATTTATAAATATTATTTTTATTTTTTCTCCGAAGCTTTGAATTAAAATCGAAGCTCGGCCCGAAGCTTCGATTGCCAAAAAAAGCTTCAAAGGTCAGCCCTATACATATGTCATATGTCCAGATTAGTGCTGTCAGGCGATTAAAAAAATTATCTAATTAATTACAGGATTTGTAATTAATTAATCACATTTTAATCGCATAACCATTTTATGCCTGATATTCTATAATCATATTTCAAATTGCATGTGTCCGGATGGCAGAATTCAGTACTGTATCTACAAAACCTTCTGTTTAATCATCTTCCATCTATTAATTTGCTTAGATTTTTCAGGTCTGGTCAATTTGAGCATAGTGTTATTCACAGTCAAAGATACACATTTTTTTTAATTGATATTCTCATTTGGTTCATTACAATTTACTCAAGCCTAGTAACAGACACAGTATTTCTGACACTGGGAATACATTCCCTGAGATCCATAGATGTCCCTAGAATCAGATACCAAGAACATGCAAATGGACCATATTAAAAAAAGAAAAAAGTCTGTAAATGTGTATTCTACATTCTTATGGAATGAATGAGAATTTTTTTATTTTTATTTTTTTGTAATTAATTTTGAGTTAATTTTCATAACGTGATAATTTGCTGTGTAATTAATTAATCTAATTAACGCAATAAACTGACAGCCCTAGTCCAGATATGTCCTGGCTAGAAGTGTTTATTAAACACCGGGAGGCTACTGTGATGAAATACACGATACTAGCTAGAGATTAGCGGGCCTTTTTCTGAAAACCCAAGTAGTAGCCAATAGGCTTGGGCGGTATGACGGTATTACGGTATACCAGGATATTTCAAAATCCCGCCGGTATGATTCTCAATACCGTGACGTCACATACTGCTATTACACTGACACAGAGTTGATTGTAGTGCACAGCACGCGCCAGCAGAGGGTTACGTGGCTATCGTTCTGGGAGCTAACGTCGGTACTAGGCTGGCGCTGGCTATCGTTCTGAGAGCTAACGTCGGTACTAGGCTGGTGCTGGCTAACTAACGTCGCTATCATTCTGAGAGCTAACGTCGGTACTAGGCTGACACTGGCTATCGTTCTGAGAGCTAACGTCGGTACTAGACTGATGCTGGCTATCGTTCTGAGAGCTAACGTCGGTACTAGGCTGGTGCTGGCTAACTAACGTGGCTATCGTTCTGAGAGCTAACGTCGGTACTAGGCTGGTGCTGCCTAACTAATGTGGCTATCGTTCTGAGAGCTAACGTCGGTACCAGGCTGGTGCTGGCTAACTAACGTGGCTATCGTTCTGAGAGCTAACGTCGGTGCTAGGCTGGTGCTGGCTAACTAACGTGGCTATCGTTCTGAGAGCTAACGTCGGTACCAGGCTGGTGCTGGCTAACTGACGTGGCTATCGTTCTGAGAGCTAACGTCGGTACTAGGCTGGTGCTGCCTAACTAACGTGACTATCGTTCTGAGAGCTTGTACAAGTGGAGAAATCTTAAATTTACTTGGGTATGTGCTTTTATGCAAATTTTCTGAAAATATGGCTAGGGCTTAACACATTGGTTGCAAAAAATGGCTTATGACGTGTTTGCCTGCCATGCGTTGAACGCCAAGAACGGCAAAAGCTGTTTTTGAAATCAATATTTCATTTTTTCGCCATGGCATTCATAATTCATCCAGCCAACCTCCGACCCTGCAGCGGGGCCCTGAATGAGATTGCAATGCCTCAATACAGCCGACTGGTGGATGGTCGGGCGAGTTACACTCTCAAAACCGGAAGTTGTGATCTGTGCGTCGAGGTCATCCCTCCGGCAGTAATATCTTTGCTACGGGACTAGCAACACTGGCGTGCATTTGGATCGCTTCCATAACGCAATAATCGATATGATTTCGGCGCTTATTGCGCCATACAAACCGGAAATGGATCTAGGCGATCTGCGTCAAATAATTGGGATCTTTTTCTTCCAGTCTCATCGGCGAACGGTAAGAGGACAGTAACGTTATTTTCAGCCCGATTGTGCGTTTCTTTGTTTGCAAACAGTCTGATCAATATATCAACCCATACTACATAAAGCCGTTACTGACTATAAAGGAATTATAGATGACCCCCGACCCCCCTTTCCTCCACGCATGATGAAGCATAATGTATAACGATCATATACATTTGAATTTTTTAATATAGCGTGTATAGGAAAGAAACAGCAATCGATAATCTATCATATGCGTTTGGGCCTATAACTAGCCTTTATTCGAATTACAGCAGAAAAGCTTATAAACATACTTATATTCAAGACGGTATTAACACGACAATGTATGAATGAAAAAATATAACGTTCCCACATCCGGAACGATAGATAATCGATTTTGAATGGGCCATAGTAATGTCAATATAGCAATACAATTTAAAAAGTTATAGCCCTGCAAAGAAGGTAAACATCTCCATAGGCTTTAGTTTCAACGGTGGCAGACTGGGTACTTTGGCTGGCAGTCAATGTGTTAAGAGGTTAACTAACATCAAAGGCTTCTATAAGGAAGGAGTCTTTACTGATTTCACTCAACTAAATTTGAATTGCTCAAATCCCACTTATTTTTTATTTTCTTCATTAAAACAAAAATAGCGCAGCAGACTAAGCATCTGTCTACCACCACAGAGACAGTGGGATCGAATCCAGCTGTGGTGCTTCCGGGTTGGCCGACTAACACAATTGGCAGTGTTAGCGGGTGGGAAACCTGGCGAGGGTGGGTCCTGGTCGTTGTAAAACAGCGACTCCTACAGTTCGGTTGGGGCGCCTGCACAGCGAGGGAAGGACCTGAGAGAGGTAGTGTGATCCTTCCACACGTGACACTCCCCCAGTGAGAGTCCGCGCTGCCAGGTGAAAAGAAGTGGGGATTTACTACACATGTGTCGGAGGAAGCATGTGATAGTCTCCACCCTTCCAGACCGACGGTTGGGGGCAGAGCACGCAACGACCAGGTAGGGGATTGGGAATTGGCAACGACTAACATTGGGATCGGAGAAAATCGGAAAAAGGAGGGGGGGAAATATCTATATAAAAGAAATATATATATATTTCCCCAACCACCTTCCTGCGTCCAAGATAGATTTTCTTCTAGCATTGCATCCTGTGCAGCCCACTTGAAGCAGGAAATAGGTCTGCCAATATCAGATGAGTAATGTCAGAAATATCGATACATATCGATACTGAATATTTAAAACGGTTTCGATACTCATTTCCCAAAATACCGATACTTTCTGCAGTATCGATACCAGCTGGCTTGCTCTGTGTTCTACCGCAAGTTGTTGACACGCTTGCCCCTCCGCCTCCTCCAGCCCTCCCCCTCACAGAGCCGTCTTCAGTTTGTAAACAAACATATTAGCTGAAGATGGCAAATGCAGAGCCTCCGCAACTTGTACTTGTGGATAAAGAAAACGGCAGAAGTGCTGTTTGGAAGTACTTCGGGTTAGGGCTGGGCGATATGGCAAAAAATCATATCGCGATAACGATATGATAATGTTATCATATTTCTCGATATCGATAATTATCGAAATTGTTATAAGTTAAATTTTTTTTTTTTTTTTTTTAACAACAGATGTATGTTTATTTTGCAGCAATTCTTTGTCGTTGCCGCCATCTTTAGTGTTACATCCCCTCACACTCCAGTTCTCAGGCTGCAGCTGGTTTAAAAGCGAAAGTAAACCGGCTTCTCTGCTGGCTGTGGCTCCAGGGGAGTTGAACAGTTCTGGCTCTGCTAGTTTATTTTCGATCTTTTGGCGCACATGTGCACCGTGACTCGTGACTGGAGTCTAGCTCTGCTAACACACATAGCCTACTGTGTACAGACGGTTTCAAACTGTATTTTAAATTAGAAAGCAAACAAAATAAATGGACAAGAGAAAAATAAATCTCAATTTGGTCAGTATTGTCATTTGGACAAGCAAAGCCATTACTTTAAGTTGCAAGAAAGACAAGTCTGTCCACTGTCTCTGGTTTTAAAACTGCCCTGTTGCAGGTCAAAAAAAAATTCGATATTATTTTTATTCGATATCTATTATTAAAATATATCGCGATATTTATCGTTATATCGCCCAGCCCTACTTCGGGTTTGAAGTAAACGACGAAGGAAAAGCTAAAGCGTTGTTACAGAGCAGTGCCAACGATACAGCTATTAGCTAACATTAGCTTATGCTAGCTAGCCACCTTTATAATTACTTCACGGTATATATATATATTTTTTTTTTGTATAGAAAATATCGATAATATCGATATTTTTCAAGGTATCGTATCGAAGTCGAAATTCCAGTATCGTGACAACACTGCTACCCATGGTTTATTGCAGTGTACGGTTCTTTTCAGAGTACATTATACAAATGCCTTTGTACAAATCTATCCAGGTACCAGTGATACTTGCAACAGGTCGTCCTCCAATCAAACAATGTTCTGGTCCTGCCCAAAATTCACAGATTTCTGGCACCAAATATTTAATTCACTTGGGATAGTTATGAATATAAACTTTGACCCAGAACCTCTCACGGCTCTATTTGGAGTCCCTCCACCTGAGACACTCAATTTCTCCCTGACAGAGGACAGAGGACACTTTAACCGTCAAAGAGCTTTGACAAAACATCACTGGCAAAAAACCTTTTCCTCAAGGTCATTTTCAATTGAGAGAGAACATGAAGAGAAACCACACAGAGCACCAAGAGAAATGGTTTAGAAGGCTACTATGCAAGCTTTTATACGTTTGCTCCTCCCCTATGTAACTTGTGTTTTATACAGTTAAAACAGCCTGGGGTCAAAAGAACACTAATATGTACAGGACATTGAAATATGACATATCATCATGTTAATTTTATTTACCCATTTTTCCTCATTAAATTAGGAAAAGTCAGGAAGTAGTCAAGTCAAGTCAAGAGTTTTAATTGTCACGGCATACAGGTATACAATGAAATGCGGGTGGTCTTGCCCGCAACAATGTGCAATACAGTGGTACAACATATAATAGAATCAAAAAATGAAAAAACAACATTGTGCAGTAAACAGGTACCAGGTAGAGCCATATGAAATCCGTTTTATTTTTTTCCAAATTCCATTAAATTTTTTTCCAAATTCCGTTTTTTCCGTTTTAATATTTCAGAATTCTGTATTTTGCTTTGTACGCTCATTTTACCATCAGAAATGGTGTCTAATAAGTGGGAATGAATAAATGTCCACAATTTAATAAGATATAACAGTCCATTTAATAGGGCCGTCTTAAATACTTTGAAGCTTTGTTCGATGGGCATGGGATTTGAATATGAAAATAAAATTTGATTATTAAAAAAAAAAAAAAATTATATATATTTTTGCAAAATCAACTCTGCCTCTCTTTGTTAACTACAACAAGCAATGCTGTTTGTTATTTAAGATGAGGTCGGACTCGGCACTGACAGATTTGTGTTCATTGTGCTGCTTTTATAAAGCCTCAAATGACGGCTTACAATATTTCATGAAAGCAAAGTGTTTTGTTTGTCTAAGATTTTAAAAGGTTTAAACTTTACAGCACTGACAAAGTTGAACAAAGTGCTGTACAAGTCCCACAACATAAAAAAAAAAAAAAAAAAAAAAATTATTTAATTTTTAATTTTTTTTTTATAGTGGATTCCATTTTTATTGCTCAATTCCGCGATTCCGTCCGCGATTCCGTGATCGCGGATTCCATATGGCTCTAGTAACAGGTAACATGGAGTGACATCTCGGTATCTGTACATAGTTATTTACAGAGCATATGGGACATGCTAGTTAGCTTTGGTAGTGCAATACACTGTTCCTGTTATTCTAATTTAAAGTGTCCTTTCCTTTGGCCATAAGTGTGCGTGTGTGCGACATGAGTGTGTGCCCGCTCATGTTAAAGTGTTAAGTGGCTGCTCGTGTGTGAGCGTGCACAGCGTGCGTGTCGTGTGTGTGTTCATGTGTGCTTGTGTGTGGATAGTTCAATGTTCTGAGCACTCAATGTTCATTGTTCATGGCTCTGATGGCCTGGGGGAAGAAGCTGAGCCTAAGCCGCTCTGTCCTAGTAGCTGGGGTTCGCAGGCGTCTGCCTGACCTCAGCAGCTGAAACAGGCTGTTATTGGGGTGGTGAGGGTCTTTCATTATCCTGCAGGCTCTGGATTTGCACCTCTTGTTGTATAGAACCTGCAGGGGGGGTAGTGCAATACCCGTGGTACGCTCGGCTGAGCGCACCACTCTCTGTAGGGCCTTCTTGTCCTGTGCCGTGCTGTTTCCATACCAGGCAGTGATGTTTCCGGTCAGGATGCTCTCTACAGCTCCTGAGTAGAAGGACTGGAGTATCTTCCCCGATACTCTGAACTTCCTTAACTGTCTCAGGTGGTAGAGGCGCTGTTTCGCCTTCTTTACTACTGTGTCTATGTGTGTTGACCATGTCAGGTCCTCTGAGATGTGGACCCCCAGGTACTTAATAATAACAAGTAATAAGCAAAAGAAATAATGTCAACCATTTATTTAGATACATTAAACATTGAATGGGGTCACATTGACCCCTTGGATAACGGGGGTTATAAGAGAAATACTGCTCACTAGGGGTGTAACGGTACACTGAAACCACGGTTCGGTACGTACCTCGTTTTTGGGGTCACGGTTCGGTACGATTTCGGTACACAGGAAAACAATATGATTATTATATATTTATAAAAAAAAAATTATCTACTTTTCCTCCATTTCTATTTTTCTCCCGTCCCAATTTCGTATTTCCAATTCTTCCCTCCCCTGTCTTGAACGTTGCTAGACTATGCCTCCCACTGGTCGGCTGTAGTGAGGATAGAAGCCTTGCATCACGTGTCCCCTCCGGTACACAAGGAGGCAGCCTGTTGCATCTTTTCACCGCAGCAGCTCGAACTCTCAGTGGCGAGGAGTACCGCGTGGGAGGCTCACGCTGCCCCCGATACTTCCTGTTTCCGCCGCACCGGCGTCACCCAACCGACCTGTAGGAGTCGCTGTCCACAACGTCCAATCCCCACCCACCGGCTTTCCCACCCTCTAACACTGCCAATTGTGTTAGTATGGCGGCCGGCCAAGCCGGTAGCAACGCAGAGAGCTCGGCTCGATACCAGCATATCCTGCGTTAGTGGCAAGCGCCTTGCCCACTGCGCCACTCGGCCGCCTTATTTATAATAATTATTATTATATATAATTATTATTATATATAATAATTTTTTTATTAAGTTATACTTAGTTCCACCTAGGCTTGCTGCGGTAGTCAGTCAGTGATAACGGTGTCATTCTGTGTTCAGGAATCCACTTGAGTAAATTAATTGCCTACAGTCCCCACCCCCCACCGTTGTATAGTTTCACTTTCATTTCTAGAGTAGATTTTACTTCACATGACGCAGAGAAAGACTAGAGAAGAGATGCCATGTTACACAACAATGAGAGGATTTATCACAATTTTGGGTTTAAACACTGTAGCAGCTCGACTGGAGAGGAGCTCAAAGGACCGGTCCAGATCAGCAAAAGTACGTTTGCGTGTTTTTTTTCTTCTCTTTTTCGGATCAGCTGGAAAGTAGCGCAGAAGAAAGTTTGTGTGTGTGCTTGTGTGTGTCTTTCCATTGGTTAACATTATTACGCGAACAAGAAAACGATGAACATTTTCAGCCTATTGTATATGCTGTGTTACAAACATAATGTATCATTCATGGTTGGTTTTGTTTCAATGACACCTGTAGTAAGGGGAGGAGAGGAGGGGAGAAACAGCCGAATGCAGAGTGCACGTTCATTTGTTCCGTCGGCTTGTTCATGCCTTTACAAGATTCAACGTTTTTTTCATCATCTAAATGTGGCAATCCAAGCTTGATATGCAACGTTAAATGAATGACCTTCTGTGTTAAGACTGTTAGTAAGCCAGTGTAAAGTAAAGATATTACATAGATTTGTAAAATGTTCACCTAGTGGTATGTATGAGATGTATTCTTTGATGGCTGCACGTACCGCACCGTGAGCCATGTACTGTAAATTCGCGCGGCGAATACACGTACCGTTACACCCTTACTGCTCGCTTTATATTTGCTTTTTCCACAGCTAGTGGGAGGGTGTTGGGAATTTAAGTTGGAAGGGTAGATGGGCATATAAAGGGTGGGTGGGAACTGAAGGAGAAAGGAGGGGGTTGATTTATTTCTTTATTTTTGTTCTGTTCCTTCTGTCTTATTTTGTGTTTTGTATGATGCATTGAAGACCAGATCACATAGAGGTTTGAAAACATGTTAACTATGCATGATGCTGGTATGAAAAACAATAAAGAAAAAATAAGTTTTATATTGAACAACAATTTATATAAACTTATTTCCCCCCGCCAACTGTTCAAGAACCTACTGAAAATGTCTTAGACACCTTTTTAACTCATTCGCGGCCATTTGATTTCCTCATCCTGTTCTAGCTCGGCCAGGTTTCCATTACATATTTTCACTGTGCGTCACCTTGTTTGTAGAGCTATATCTATATTATAGCTATTAGGGGTGTAACGGTACACAAAAAACACGGTTCGGTACTGTTAGATTTAGGGATGCCCCGATCACGTTTTTTGCCACCGATCACCGATCGTTGTGAGCCATATCGGCCGATACCGATCCGATACCGATCGTTTTTGATTAAAAAGAAATTAAAAATTATTTTATATAAATTATTTTATAAAATATATATATTATATAATTAGACTTGTACTTGTATTATCTGCGAGACATCGCCACCACGCAACAAGTCAAAATGCTCGCTATCTGCAAACAGCTCCACTGTCTGTGTGTACTCTAGTAGCCCAGCTCCAAAAAGGATTCTCCGGCGCTGCAGCGGGACCCTATTGGTAACGTTATGCTTTGGTCATTTCACATTCAGCAAGCCCTCAGCTCGAATACGCATTAAATCAATGTCATAAGACATTGATATCAAGAGCTATCTGACTGTAGCTACTGCTAGCCGGCTAGATGACGTTAAGACAGAACTTTAGTTCAATGGGACATTTCGTTTTGAACAGTAAACTAACGTCAGCTAACGCAAGCTAACGCAAGCTACCGGAGGTATGAACATGGACTACTAGATTTTCTGGATCATTTGTTGATATCAGGAGCTATCGGTAGCTAGCCGGCTAAATACCGTTAGACAATGCCTACTAAACGTGAATAGTTGACTGGGTAATTTTGTTTAAACAGTAACGATAGCTAGGTAGCTAACGTTAGCGCAGGTCGAATGCACTACAGACTCGAGCAGAGGAGCCGCACCTCTTTGTTTACAAACTCTACACGGGGCGGGCGGGGCTAGGGAGGAGGAGCAGTTTGCAGGTCCTGTGCGTCTGAGACAAGCGAGTGAGATATCCACTTGATCAGTTTCCGCGATCGGCGAATATGACTCATTATCGGAATTCCCCGATCGCATATTTATACTGATTATCGGCCGATAACGATCGGTGGCCGATCGATCGGGGCATCCCTAACTTAGATTCTGATCAATCGGCCAGTATCGCGTCTTCTTGTGTTATCACCTCTCCATGGTCCCTCTGCGTTGTGTACTTTTAATGATCCCGACGTCTCATATACTGGCTGTACAATCCTTATCTCTCCCAGTTAGTGCAAACCGCCACCATAATGTTTCACCACCTTTGTAAGAATTCGACACCTTGACAGCATACCTTTCTTGAAAGAGCGTTGTTTATTGATATAAACGGAAGCCTCAGCCCAGATGTTATCAGATTGTATTTTCATTGCTATCGTCTCTGCTGTTATTCAGTCCAATGGTGGCTCAGGCCTTGTCTAGCCAGAACCCTTCTCCCGTTAGCCGAAGCTAATGATGATGTGTCATCCCCCCCCCCACCGGCGAGGGTGAGAGGGATGAGAGTCTCTGATGGTTTCTTCCCTCTTAGTCTCAGTCAGATTGTAGTCTGCCCCTACCCGGAACCACTGTTCGATTTATAGATCTTCGTCATAGCAACGACGGCCCGCCCCCCTTCTGGTTGTCAGGTGCCGCTGCCATGACAACCGCGTTTAACCTTTAGACCCGCATTCTAAATGTTTCATTACTGTTTCATTAAGGATGTCACCCCTCTCCCTCGCTCTATTCAGTGTGCCCTGTGCTGCTGTTATCAATGTTGATGTACTGGGGAATTCAAAACATTCTGCCGGCTGCTAAACATTCTGCTGGCTCCTGCTCTGAACCGCTTCTTCTATCACCGTCTGCTAAGGCAAACACATTTCTGACCTCTCTGACCTGGCACCGTTAGATGCTACCATCTCCCCCCAATCTATACATCACATACATTGAAAAACACCCCAAAACACCAGTTTTCTCTCAGTACGTACCTCGGTTTTGAAGTCACGGTTCGGTTCAGGTTTTCGGTACAGTGGGGGAACGTTTGGCTTTCCATGTTCCACTCGGGGGTGATGTAGTGTGCAGTAACTAATTGTACTTGTAGGGCTGTCAAACGAATATTCTATATTGAAATTAATAATCGACTTGTAAAGAAAAAATATAATAATAATAATTATATTAGATTGTGAAATAAAACAGCCCCCGGTGGGCGGTCGTTAGTGGTTAACACTTTGGTTGCCTAAGGTTAAATTAATGATATACCATAGATTGCCAGCGCTATTTGTCTATGGAGAAAGTCCCCTTCTTTGCAGGGCTATAACTTTTTAAATTCTATTGCTACATTGCCATTATTAGGGCCCATTCAAAGTCCTATATGTATTGTTCATTGTGTAGCAACGTTAAACTTTTTCATTCACATATTCATAGTAAAGTATGGTCTAATGTATAAGTATGTTTTCATCTCTTTCTGCAGCTTTCTCCAGAACGTGATATATAGCCCCAAATGCATTATATTGATGATGAAATACAGTTTGATGGCAATCAGCGCGATATAAAAAATTCCAACTAGACGTACTTCTAGAAGTTACTACACGTCATCTGATGTTGACCGGATGGGCGAGGGGGCGTTTATAATTCCGTGGGCAGCGTTATACCAATCATCTAATGTGGGTCAAATGTTCATCATAGCAGTTAGTGTCGAACACGGTAATATTACACGCTAAAACTCACCCCAGTCTCCGCGGGCCGTTGGGCGATCAGCGTGGGGTAGACAGTTTTCCATTATGGGATGTTGAAATAGTCGGTCCATTTCCAGGTTGTATAATAATATATACGTCCAAATCATGTTGTTTTTTCGAGTTATTTGCAGCGATCGATGTTCACTGTGTGAAGACGGAGTCTCTCTAACATTAGCGAGTGCCCGGACCCCATATGGAGTGAGTCCTACCGGGTTAAAGGTTGACATCCGGTTTCGATCTGCCGATCGGCCACCAGATGGCGGTCTTGAACCGCTAGAGGATTGAGAGGAGATCACACTTGTGTCTCAGGCCAGCGGAGGGACATTATGAATCCGATCGCAGATTTTTGAAATATTGATATAAAGACGACGTCAGCGTTTCCGTTAGCCGGTAATTACCGGTTTTTGACCGGCAAAATCTGTTGAAGTCCGACTTATTTAATATCTCCGGTCTTAATGTCCGGTGAAAATAATTCCCTGAGTCTAAGCACAATTTGATTATTTGAATTGTATTAAAATAGGCTAAAATTAAATAGCCTATGCGATGAACGAAACGATCATTACATTTGTTTCCTCGTTGCTTCTAATAATGACAACGACGTTGTCAGCGAGAGCTTAGTGCTGGGTGTGCGAGTGCATGTGAAGCTGCAGAGCCAGAGAGGCAACGGCACAATGCAGTATTCCATCAGTACTCCAATTCGGCCATTTTCAGCCAATGTTGGGTGGGGGGCGCTGTTGTGCGGTTCCCAGAAAAGAGCCAATAACAGCTGAATGAGCTTCTCTGCAGCGCCATACTCTTTGCAAATAAGTTGTTGCGAGGTGGAGAGAGTCGTCACGCAAACCACGATAATGTTGCCGCCTCTCTGCTTTCTCAGTTCTTCGCTTGATATAATTAATACAAATGTCCAATATAACGGAATTCGTTAGCTCATAAAAATGTGATTATAACAGACTGTTTAGTGTCGGACCGACTGCCCACATACGCGGTCTATTTTAGTTCAAGTCAGCAGCAGCACGGAGTATCGAGGGACTTATTTTATTTGGAATATATTAATTAATGACTGTATACGCAAAAGTAGCCTAGTTTTAAGTAATAATATTATAAATCTACATGCCTTGAGGATGACATTCTTTATTCTAAACTATGACCGGAATTAATCTCATTTGTCCGGTAGATTGAAATCTTGCAGGTCACGGAGACCGACAACAATTTTTTCTAACGGAAACCCTGGACGACGTACAGCGTCCCCCGGCAACTTTAGCATGGCCAGCAAAGACGTCTAAAGACGCCCCCTGGCAGTCAAAGTGTTAACATACCGTTGTATTGGTTCGGTACAGTATGGTACACACTGAAACGGTTCGTACGGATACGTGTACCTTTACACCCCTAATGGGTATGGATACAATACTATGGTCATTTGACAGTAACTATCTTCTGTTCAAGATGCAAAAAAGAATAAATTTTTTCATGAATACGTTCATGCGTTATCCCGTGGTGAATATTAAGTATAGTTTCGGGGTGATACAGGCTAGTTCCTGGGAAACGAGTTACAGGGCGCTACGTGAATTCTACTAAAAGCATTGGCGTTTCGTCCCTGGACACGCTACTATTTCCAAATCAAATGTATATAATAGGTATTATGTTTCATCATGAATGCATGGGAGGGGGGGGTCGTTTCTGATTATTTGATTGTCAGTAACGGCATTCGTTATTACCACAACACACGCCGATCAGCTGGATTGGTATGAAAACCTTGCACGATCAAGCTGAAATTGACGTCAGATAGTCCTTACCTGTGGTCGTGGTATTCCAAAAAGAATATTCCAATTGTTTGATCGCCATCTGGTCCATCTTATGTCCATCTGGTCCACGACATAACCCACCACAACATATGGATCGGGGGTCCCGAAAACGATTCAATGCGATTGAGTGAAGCCCTAGGTTTCCCTGTACTAGAAAAGTGCGCCCGGAGCGGTTTAAACGTAGCACCCAGTCTGGAACAGGGTTTACTGCACTCTCGATACTGCCTACTAGCAGGATCTGGCCGGTACTGCACCCTCAGAGTCCCAGTATGCCTTTTAACTGCAACATACAGGTCCCTGACGGGCGGCTACGTGGCGTAGTGGGCAAGGCGCTCGCCACGAATGCGGAGACGCTGGGCTCGCCTGTTCGAGCCCAGCGCTCCACATTGCTTTCAGTTTAGCTGGTCGTTCATACTAATACACATTGGCCGTATTAGGGGGTGGGAAACTGATGGGTGGGAATCGGGCGTTGTGGACAGCGACTCCTACAGGTCAGTTGGTGCGCCTGCGCAGTAGAATCAGGGAGTGTCGGGGGCAGCGTGAGCCTACCACACGTTACTCCTCGGAAATAGGCTGTCTATTGCCATTCTCTAAGACAAACTCTAACCTTAACCAGCTCCTTAACGGCGCCTAAACTTAACCCTTCTAACCTTAACCAACTCCGAAACAATGCCTAACCTTAACCTTAACCATAACCAACTCCGAAAGAATATTGCCATTCTCTAAGACAAACTCTAACCTTAACCAGCTCCTTAACAGCGCCTAAACTTAACCCTTCTAACCTTAACCAACTCCGAAACAATGCCTAACCATAACCATAACCAACTCCGAAACAATGCTTAAAGTTAACATGCCTAAACTTAACCGGCGAAAGAATGCATGTTAAAAAAAAATGAAGGGAATCGACGTCACCAACGGACCGCAGGATCCACAGCACGGCGGCATACCAGTTGAGCTAAGCGTCGAATGAAAAACATCAGGGATTACGGCTACATAATGCCGCAAGCTCTGCCGCTCCGCTCTGCGGCTGCCGCGGGGCGTGTCGCAGCCAATCAGGGAAAACGCGGAAGCACTCGGCAGCACTCTTCCGCTGGGAATAAAGAATAGGCGGAGGGGACTTGTGCTATGTATGACTTAGTCCACATTGCAGCCGGCTTGTGGGAGGCAAGAAACGGCGTTCGTGACAGGGGAGGGTTGAATTGGATGATACGAAATTGGGATGGGAGAAAATATAGAAAATGGGAGAAAAAGTGGATCAAAAAAAACATACAGGTCCCTGACATTGAATAGGATATTAAAATCGAAAAAAGGGAAAACGATCCAAAAACGTATATATATATATGTTTTTGGCCGTTAACACTTTCAGAGCCCAAAATTAATTCCTTTTTACCCCCTTGAATGCCCAGCACCACTTCAATGTTAACGTTAATATCGCCTAATCTATGTTTTAAATTATGGCTATGTGTCTAATCTGCCCGTCGCTTATCAAAGACTCATTTTCCAGTCAACATTGTCGTAGCAGATTGTTTTTTTTCCGGTTCATTTCCGTTTTCTAGCATTTTGAAAAGCACTTTTCACGGAAAAAAGAAGACATTCCATGATAATCACCCTTTACTTGAATATTCTAAAACGTTGTAATTTTTCAGCCTATTTATGAATAGTTTTCAAATAAACGCTAGATTATCGATAGTATGTGTACGCATGCACGCTCGTGCCGCGAGCTGAAATCGATTCTCCTAGTTCCTGACCGCTCGCACAGTCAAACAGCCATATCGCATAAAAGCTTATATCTCCGTGAAAACGGGTCTGATTATCCTAAGACTGGTAACATAGATTCCTTATCTGAGATCAGATGGTATCCAAATGGATTATTCCAATTCCTGATCGCCATTCGAAAAAATCTATCCTTTTATTGATCCACCGCGTATACTGTAAAAACACAATCCCCGCTGCTCTGAGGCTCCAGAGTGAAGCTGATCGACGCCGGTTGCATGAGTGAGAAGTAAAATGTGGAGTCCAGGTTTTTTTTTCTCATTAATTTTCATTGAGTTCAATCCAAAAGGGTGAATTACCATCTGGGAGACGATAGGGGGTGCTTTTTTCACATCTGAGCGCCTGGGGTGGCTAAATTTCCAACGGTAGACTCTGTTGATGGAATTCAGATCGCTAAAAAAAAAGAGAAAAAACTAATATTCTCGTGATGGGCATTCAACCCGCGGGGGGTAAACCAGAGAAAACTTGGGTTGGGCAATCAAAGTGTTAACACATTGTCCGCCATGCATTGTACCCATCCTTGGGCCCAGTCTGCCAGTGCTGTAACCCTATGGAGATGTTTACCTTCTTTGCAGGGCTATAACTTTTTAAATATTATGGCTATATCGACATTACTATGGCCCATTCAACATCGGGTATCTATCGTTCCGAATGTGGGAACGTTATATTTTTTCATTCATACATTGTCGTGTTAATACCGTTTATAATGGACCTGTCTCAAAACCCTGCCCTCTTTTCTTGATCCTCCAATCAGGATCAAGAAAAGGGGCAGGGTTTGAGATAGGTCTATTCCTTGATCGTCAGTAGCGTCTTTTTTTACTATGGGTTGATGCGTTGATCAGATGGATTGCCGTGAAATGAATAAACAATCGGGCTGAAAATAACGTTAGATTCCTCTTACCGTTCGCCGATGAGACTGGAGGAAAAATATTCCAATTATTTGACGTCGATCTGCTAGATCCATTTCCCATTTGTATGACTCAATAAACGCCGAAATCATATTGATTATTGCATTTCGAAAGCGATTCCAATGCACTCAAGTGTGTATCTAGATCCACGCTACAAGATATTACTGCCGGAGGAATTTCAGAGTGTAACTCGCCCAACATCCACCAGGCGGCGGTATTGAGGCATTGCAATATCAGACAGGGTCCAGCTGCAGCAGCGGAGGGAGGCTGGATGAATTATGAATGCCATGGTGAAAAAATGAAATATTGATCCCAAAAACTAGTTTATTTGTTGTTGGTGCACAACGCATGGTGGGCAATAACAAGTATACATGTTTTTGGCGCACAATGTGTTAACCGTTGGCGCCCAATAACGTATTTATACGTTGTTGGCTCTGAATGAGTTAAGAATGCAATAATCTATGAATATGCAAATTGGAAAGAAGCACCCATTGATATTTACCAGGAATTCTAAATCGGCATCTTATATTCTTTCAAGATATATAATACCTACTCAGCTTTCTGTGTATGCTGAAGTTAAAGGCGTCAAGTTAGCACATATTGGCCCAAGATATGTTCAACCTATTCGTGACATCACACATGGCAACTCAGATTTCAGGGAAGTACAGAGAGCTCTTTTTTTCTAGGGGACGAATGTGAAAAAGGGCACTCTGGTGACAAGTTCTGTGCCAATAACAACCTGTGAAAGTCATGGCTCCAAGAGTTGGACAATTGGGCTACTTCAAGATAAAAACTGACAAATGTGTAAGATTTTTTCCCCACTTTATTATTTTCCTGCTTATTGTAATATCTTTGCAGTGGTACCCTGAAGTGAGACACCACTGTCCCAACACTCCCATCATCCTGGTGGGAACAAAACTGGATCTGAGAGATGACAAGGACACCATCGAGAAGCTGAAGGAGAAGAAGCTTGCCCCTATCACCTACCCCCAAGGCCTGGCCATGGCCAAAGAGATTGGTATGTCATACCTAACTGCATTAAGAAATTCTTAAAGGCATCCTGAGTTGTTTCAGCTAGGGCTGGGCGATACGGCCTCTAAATGATATCGCGATATTTTTTGGCCATATATACCGTGATATTTTGACATTTCCTCTAAAGCACTTAAAAATGCTTGATTTAACACTTTGATGCATACAGTCACGCCAATATGATTATTATAATAAGTCCCTGCAACATATGTTTGCATTATTAAACCATGAAGATGCTTTAAAAAATAATTTAATGAAAATTTACTAAGAGTAGTCTACTGACACACTAATAAAAATTATTTACAGGTGGTGTAGTGGGCAAGGCGCTCACCACCAATGCAGGAGACGCTGGGTTCGAGCCCAGCTCTCCGCATTGCTATCAGCTTTGCTGGTCGTTCATACTAACACAATTGGCAGTGTTAGGGGTGGGAAAGCTGATGGGTGGGGATCGGACGTTGTGG
Source organism: Notolepis coatsorum (assembly GCF_963971535.1). Classification (NCBI taxonomy): domain Eukaryota; kingdom Metazoa; phylum Chordata; class Actinopteri; order Aulopiformes; family Paralepididae; genus Notolepis; species Notolepis coatsorum. The sequence continues at coordinate 68,883,350 of NC_140178.1, read as the reverse complement.
ACAGCGACTCCTACAGGTCGGTTGGTGCGCCTGCGCAGCAGAATCAGGAAGCGACGAGGGCGGCGTGTCCCTCCCACGCAGACCCCCGCCGCTGAGAGATCGCGTTGTGCAAGTGAAAAGATGCGACGGCTGCTTCCTCGAGTACCGGAGGGGACACGTGATGTAAGGCTTCGTCCACATTGCAGCCGGCTTGTGGGAGGCATGGCCTAACAGCGTTCGAGACAGGGGAGGGTAGAATTGGACGATACGAAATTGGGATGGGAGAAAAAATATAAAATGGGAGAAAAAAGTAGACAAAAAATGTTTTATTTTTACATCTAAGACTATTTATATAAAAACTCTTGGGTGCCTATGACTTTTGCACAGTACTGTGTTTTCTATCCACTTTAGCCAAACACACACATATATATATATATATATATACACACACTGAGAAAATAATAATCGCACACAAAGGGATAATGGCTTATAGCAGACTTAATGATTTTAGAATATTTCAGATAATGAAATTAAATGTTTATATCATCAACTATCCAGTTAGTATTTATACTGTAACGTTTGGCTACTTTATATCATTGAATGTAGAGAGAGCCAGCCCCCACCCCCCCCCCCCCCTGGGTTTTGTAGGTTTGCGTTTTGAGCGTATAAGCTGCCGTAGGTGATGATATCACACTCGAATGTCAACACAGGAAGTTGAACACACGGTGATGCGAACTGGATGCCCGATATGAAGAAATGAATAGCCAATAAATATGAAGTTATGTTTGAACTTCTGTTGTCAAGCCTCATCAATATTACCCCACCCCCTTTCCTCACGAATGGAACTAGTGTCGTGCAGTCTGCTTTGAGCGTTTCCAGGATTAGCAGCTAACGCTAGTTAGCTTAGCCTAGTTATGTGGGATAACTTAGTTAGCAGCTAACGTTAGCCCATTGCTTGCGTAAATTATATTGCATGTCATTAAAGGTCTGTGCCGGTCTGTGTCTAATGAAATTACAATTGCATGTCATTTAACCCATTCTCCGCCAATCACGTGTTAAGGCGGGTTTCTAAGGCGTTTTTGAGATCAATATTTCATATTTTCGTCATGGTATTCATATTTCACCCACGGAGTCTTGGGTGATGCTGTCTGGGCCATCACAACTGCAACGCTTCAATACCGCCACCTGGTGGCCGATCGGCGCGTTGCCAAACCGGAAGTGCCCATTGTAGCTAGGTCCGTCCCCTATTTCCGTCCGGCCACTTGCTTATCGTCCCGGGGCTCAATACAGACACCGTCGATATGGATATTTGCCATAACTCAATAATCAACATGATTTGGACGTGTATTAGTAATATACAAACCGGAAATGGATCGCATCGATCAACATCCCATAATTGGGATCTGTTTGCTCCACTCTCATTGCCCAACGCTACGAGGAGACTGGGGTGAGTTTCAGCGTTTTTCTTTACCATTTTCGATACAAACTGCTCTGATCAATATATCACCCATACTACATAAATCATTTAACGTCGGTCATTGAATTATTCACCCGCAGATGACCAGTCATGACGTTTAGGACCATGTACTAGGGATGGGTACCGAATTCGGTACTTTTGAGGTACCGAACCGAAACACGTCGGTACTACAGAGTATCGAATCAAGTGAGAAACCGATTTTTTTTTTTTTTTTTTTTTTTTTACTTTTTTCTTTTCATGTCAACGTTCACACGCACAATATATGCTTACCTAGGATTTGACTTGATTCAACAACAAAGCAGTCGGAGCAATGACAAGCCGAAAACTGTCGAAATTGTAGTTATTTGAAGTTTGGATTTTTTTTTTTACGACTGAGGTAGGTAAATTAAATTTCGACAGTTTTCGGCTTGTCATTGCTCCGACTGCTTTGTTGTTGAATCAAGTCAAATCGTGCGTGTGAACGTTGACATGAAAAGAAAAAAGTAAAAAAAAAAGAAAAAAAAGTAAAAAAAAAAAAATTAATAAAAATTTTTTTTTTTTATTTTTTTTTAAAGTACCGAAAAAAGGTACCGTTGGGTACCGGTATCGATTCACAGGTACCGGTACCGGTATCGGTTCAAATGTGAAAGGTACCCATCCCTACCATGTACAGTTAAAAAAAATTATATAACGTTGATCGGTATCAAACTGCATTTGATCATCTAATATATGCATTTATGCCTATATCTCACGTTCTATGAAATACTGCAGAAAACGATAAAAACATATTTATACTCTAGACGGTATTTTAGTGTGAATGAAAAAGTAAAACGTTCCTACATCCTGAACGATAGATAATTGATGTTGAATGGGCCATAGTAATGTCAATTTAGCAATACAATTTAAAAAGTTATAGCCCTGCAAAGAAGGTGAACATCTCCATAGACTTATAGCGCTGGCAGAGAGGGTACAATGCCCGGCAGAGAATGGGTTAAGATCCGCGCTGCTCTGTCTATAATGAAATGAGAGGAAAGCTCTGCGCTAAAGCAAGTCTCATCTCAGCCGCGACGTGACAACATATACTCGATGTTCACGATATAGTAATTTACTACATCTCATGTAGAACAAGCCGCGATACATCGAGTATACTCGATATATCGCCCAGCCCTAGTTTCAGCCACTAGACAATGTGGTGTTCACGTAGGAAACCGGTATGAAACTGGTGAAAATGACCAATGTTGTCAAATGTAAATTTTTATGTTAAACTTTAAGTATAAAGAGAGAGTTGAGAGCGAACATTTTCTTTTTGAAAGCCGGAGCAGTGAACCAGAGACTGCCCACTAGCAGCACATTATCCAATCAGGTGCATTCCACGTGGGGAAATGGGAAGTAGGCAGAGAATACATGCACTCACTGCCCAAAGGTTGACGCCTAGAAACGTCCCGAGCACGGCAAGATAAGAGAATACAGACTGAGGGAAGGCTCTCTGCCGATAAAGACACGGCCAGGATGACTGAGAGGGACTGTTTTTTAGGATAATTCTCAGTATGCCTTCAAGGATTTATGTTCTTCGCCTAAACGTGTCCCTCAAAAGGTAAATGCTGAGACATAAGCAGACTATTAAACAATGACTATTATTATTTATTTTTCAAACATTGAGGACAACTGCAGCCAAGCAAACCAGAACTGTTGAACCAGTATGTTGGAAAAAAGGTTTTGGGCTTTTAAACGTTTCCCCTGTTGATCACTGATTGCTTCAACATTTTGGCTTAATCATCTCATAAGAAACCCACATGGATTATTGGCAGACAATCCCCTCTGCAAGAATGAACACACCCACAGACATAACTTACATACATACACGCAGCATCGATCCCAGTAACACAGCTCTGGCCCTGTATTGTATTGCCTTGGTGTAGAACCATGTTTCTGTTACGGTAATAATATCAAGGTGATCATTTCTCATAAATAAATAAGTGTAATTTCTGCAAGTTCTGCCCTGCGTTTCGGTAACACTCTTCCCTGTTCCCTCAGGTGCAGTAAAGTACCTGGAGTGCTCAGCCCTGACCCAGCGCGGCCTCAAGACAGTGTTCGACGAGGCCATCCGGGCCGTCTTGTGCCCCCCGCCCGTCAAGAAGAGGAGGAGGAAGTGCTCTCTGCTCTGAGACCTTCACCGGAGACGATGTTTCGGAAAACGTGACCACCAGTGGTGGTGGCAGTGTGGAGATACACAGGAAAAATACACACACACGCATACATATACTTACTCAAAACGCAATGTACTTCAGACTCTTTTCTTCTGTAACAATGTAGCTACAGTAGTCACACAAACAGTTCCTTTGTAACAATGTAACCGTTAGTTCTTGGAAGAGGATTTCAATGATGAATAGACCCTACTAGTCATTTACACCCACTACGTACATATACACACATTACACAGCTATCAATTTCCTGAGGCCTTTTAAAAATGGATGGGAACTTTTGTAAAAATGGACCGTGGAATGTTTCCAATTTCATGTTCTTCCACCAGTAGTCCATCTTGTTTGTTTACAGTCTTGGAGTGTGTGTGAGGGGGGGGGGGGGGGTTGAGAGATGTTGCCAAATGCATTCTGCAGATATTAGAAGCTGTATTTAAGCTGACATTAAAGCCTCTGCAGCATCTTCTCACACTCTTACATCTTTGAAGTGCAGCGAACACGTTTGGCGTTGTGCACTGCAGACGGTGGTTCAGCTACATGGTTATGATGGCGTGTTAGAGTTAATTTACTATTTGTGAGGGCAGTCATTTCGTGTTACACTTTGTAAATGAGGAACTTGAAGTGAACATCTGGGAAGTTCTTTTTGCCTCAAAGTATGCTTCATGTACCATGTTCTTTTTACCGGTAGTGCTCATTAGTTTCCATTCCTAGTGCAGTTATTCATGTCGTTAGTCCACTTATATGAAGTGAGGTGGGACCCAGGCTGGGACACATTCAGTTGTCATGTCATTAATAGGGAAAATGAAGCTCTGCTGATGCCAACAATACTATTTTTCATTATGAAAAAGTGATACTCCAGTATTTCGTGGGCTTTGCCTCCTATTGGATGTACCTATTGGAGTGTTTCCCCTTTCCCTTCTATTTAAAATATGTCTCCAGGGGTGTCCGAACTGTTAAGATTGCAAAGATGAAAGCTTTGTGTAAGAGATAGGATTAGGACTGCTTGGGTGTTAGGACTATTTGGGTGGCAAGAGACGAGATAAGATCATATTTGGTCTTTGGGCATTTTTCTGACTTTTTGTGCAGTAATTTCTTTTGTGAGTAAGATGTTTTATTTTTAGTAGCACCACTACTGGCTAAGAAATGTCACTAAGGAGAGCATTTGTACCTGAAGTCATAACAGTAACAAAGCTACTGCCTGTTATGGTGTAGTACAACATATTCATCTTTTGTTATAATCATGTGATTGACTATTTTGTATCATTATTTTTCTTCACACAAGTCACACATCACTCACTGTATTGTTAAACTAACACTATGAATATCCTCTATTGTTTATTACCTCCTACAATTAACGCTACCTTGATCTCCCTACAAGCCTAGCTTTTTGTAATTAATGCTGTTAGCATGTATGTGCAACATATACTGAAGACTAAGATTAGAATTGCTACAGTTATATATATTTTTTGCATATTTACAAATGTATTTGAACTACTAGATCAGGGGTAAAGTACATGATGTTTCTCAACTGTATTGTATTCAGACATCAAGCTGTGCTCCAGTTCAAGCCAATGTTGTGACCCTTTAGTTTTATGGATAAAGCTATTGTCACGTTTTTGAAAAAGCCAATAAATTTGAACAAAACCTGAGTGCATTTTTATTTGGTAGACTGTTTCTACTATAGTTTCCATCGGTCATTCTGTTAATTTACCAAGTGTGGAATGTAGGTGTACAGACTGCAAAGGAGAGCTTGTGGTTAAAGAGAGCTGAGTGTATTCAAGTCTGTAAAACCAAAACCAAAATGTTCATCAAAGATCCGAGCTGCTTTCAAGTTCTGTAGGTAATACCTGACATGGATTACCATTATGCCCCTTTCCAACACTCAAGTAGGTGGTTCAGTCTTGCATTTGGTTTTATTCTGATATGTAGAGAGGGCATAATAGGCCTAGTGGCAACACCAGAGAGACACATGTTGCAAATACAGAAGTACATGGGCATTATTCAATAACAATGCACTCCTGATTGGAAAACGACCTATAAGATTCCCTAGATGGGAAAAGCAGGGCATACACACATTAGGAGATGTTTTCAACAAACAGGGCTTTTGTAGTTATGAGGAAATACACAAAAAAAATTATCTCACCGGTTCCACATGTTATTTTTACGCACAGTTATTGTTATGTTTGAAGGCTCACGGTGTTCCATTAAAGATACCAATTGTACACCACAGATACCACACATTCTTCTATGAAAGAGAGACATCGAGAGGTTTTGTATCAGATTTTTATCATCAATTACTAACGTCCTCGTATGAAACCCTCCACTTAGAATCAGTCTGGAGGAGGGATATACCAGACCTGGAAATAGATTTTGATTGGCAAGAAGCCTGGGCAAATGTTCGACTTGCATCAAGGAACCCGGACCATCAACAAATCAATCTTAACTATATTCATAGGACATACTTGACTCCTATAAGACTGAACAGAATGGGTCTTAAACAAGACTCCAAATGCTCCTTATGTACAAATGGGGACGAGGGGACATTTATGCACATGTACTGGGACTGCCCACCAGTTAGAATATTCTGGAAAGAAGTGACCCAGCAATTATCAAATCTCTTAACTCTGAATATACCTGTACACCCCTCTGTATTACTGCTGAATGATGTTTTTGAGTATGCACCTATACAGCTAAAGAGATTGGTTTTATCTGGTATCACAGTGGCTAAAAAGCTGATAGCATCACGATGGTTTCAACCGGAAAAAATGTGCCGGAAGGTCTGGATTCTTACATATCTCGATGTGATTTATCTAGAAATATCTACAGCAAGAATTTTGGGTCTCTGAATCCAAAATGACAATGTGGTTAGAAGTGGTGGAGAGAATAAAAGCTAGCATATAATGGTAGTGTCTGGTTAGGAGCGAGTGATAATGGATGGATTATTCAATGGGGGGTCCGGGAGGGGGGGTACGAGCTAGAGCATATGTGTGTAGGGTATTAGATAGCAGGTATTAGGGGTATATCCTGTATAAAACAATTAACTAAATGGTGATTTCATTGGATGTGCACTGTTAATTAATGCTTGTATATCTTATCTTGTGTTGTCATGTTTGTTTATGTGTTTGTTTAAAAAATAATAATAAAAGAAAATACAAAAAAAGAAGTACATGGGCAGGAGTGAATTAGTGCATGTCGCTGTAGAGTGCACATCTCAACCAGATACTGGCTATAGTTTTAAATTGAGCTATTCATTCTGCTTGAGTTTGCACTATTACACTGGAAGCAGACTAATGTGATACTAACACCCTGTGATCAAAATGTAATATTAACAAGTTGGCAAGGAGTGTTGGAATACTGGGAAAACCTAGGCACATTCTGAACCATCAATCACTGTATACACTACTGCACGGCACGCTCATTCTGCCATATCTACATTACTGTGGAGGTTTGGGGTAATACCTACAAGAGCACCCTACAGGCGATAATTACCATGCAAAAAAGAGCAATCGGAATAGTGAATGTATGATATTATGAAGACACCAAGGGACTATTTAAAAATCGCACTGAAATTTAGGGATTCAGTGCAATTTAAAACTGCACAAATGGTTTATAAAGCAAGACATAATTTACTACCAGGCAACATCCAAAATATTTTCAGAGAAGGGGGATATAATTTAAGAGGGAGACTTAACTTAAAACAGCCGACTGTACACCACTATAAAAAGCATGTGCATATCTGTCTGTGGGGTGAAGTGGAATAGTGTACCAGAGGAGTTGAAAGAAAGTAAAAATACTGCTAATTTCAAAAGGAAGTACAAATAACATATTCTTGAGAAGTATGCTGTGGATGGTTAACCATGTGTTTTTTAAATCAAATTGATTAGATCAATGTCACATTTTTATTGCTGATTGTTAATGATTATTTGTTTTTTTTGTTTATAACGAAGATCAGTGATACATTTAAGATGATGCACTGGGTTAGGGCATTTAAAAGCTTGTAGCTTCAGCCCTAACCTTTTCGGCCAACTTGTAATTTGATTTGTGTGTTCTTTTGTACATGCTAAATGGCTAGAAATAAACTTAATTCATTCACAACATGTTAAATGTATTTTCACCTGAACGCTTATAACATCACAATTACCTGTCCTATTACTACATAGATGTAGAATGATTATTTCTATGCATTGCTATTTACTATACTGCACATATGTACCAATCCAGTTCACATTGCTTCCAGCATACTATTAAGCATTACATCACGTGCAGGAGTGTGTTATAGGAATTAGATCATGCCTAGGGGTGGTTGTTAGGCCTGACGCGCAAGTGGTGTAATGTCTTTTATACAATGGCCGAATTCACCCAATTTTTTTTTTTTTTTATCCACTTTCTCCCATTTTCTACATTTTCTCCCATCCCAATTTTGTATCATCCAATTCAACCCTCCCCTGTCACGAACGCCGTTTCTTGCCTCCCACAAGCCGGCTGCAATGTGGACTAAGTCATACATAGCACAAGTCCCCTCCGGTACTTGAGGTAACAGCAGTCGCATCTTTTCACCTGCGCAGCTCGATCTCTCAGTGGCGAGGAGTAACGCGTGGGAGGCTCACGCTGCCCCCGACACTTCCTGATTCTACTGCGCAGGCGCACCAACCGACCTGTAAGAGTCGCTGTCCACAACGCCCGATCCCCACCCATCAGTTTCCCACCCCCTAATACGGCCAATGTGTATTAGTATGGACGGCCAGCTAAACTGAAAGCAATGTGGAGCGCTGGGCTCGAACAGGCAAGCCCAGCGTCTCCGTCATTCGTGGCGAGCGCCTTGCCCACTACGCCACGTAGCCGCCCACCCAACCTTATTGCTATAGAATAAACACAGTAATTGAAGCATAATGGAGATTTATTCACAAAACCATCCACATAAAGTAGATCCAATAGTAGACACCAGAGGGAGCTTCACAAACCATGTTAAACCCAGATAGACAGTACTGCTACATCTATACATTTATGACATACCAGATTTACAAATACAGTACTGTTTTTGTAGGGTGATTATGGTTTATTTACATTGAGGTTCTGGGGTCACGTGGAGTGTTATAAGAAATACCCCCACCTACCAATCTCCTACCTACCAACCTCCAATGTACAGCTTCTTCGTCAAATGTATATACTCTTTTTTAGACTTCTTGTATCACAAACAGTACTGTATTTGTAAATCTCATATGTCATAAATGTATAGATGTAGCAGTACTGTCCATCTGTATGTCATATATGTTATGATGCATTGAAAATGGGGGACCCTGATGTAAACAAGACGAAAGTCTTCTCTGGTCTGCATCCCCTTAACAATTGTGTGTATTGAGCCGTACTGTATTTTACCCATTCTGCAATCTGGTAATACAATTATCAATCAATCAAATCGGACAAAAAAAAAACGTCTGCCATTTTTATTTTTTTTTATCTCCGCGATTTTTCTTTTGTTTCACAATGAGTCATGACAAATTAATTATATAATCCATGTGTATGTAACGAACTAACATATTCCAGTTGAGTATCTTTTTTGGAGGATTCGTTCAAAAGCTATTCATACTTCCATTTTCTGTCTATGGCGGATTGATTCAGACAGAAAAAATAAAGTAATTCGGTTGTGGGAGGGATCTGGGGTCAGAGTGTGTTATACTAAACAACAACCGGCAACTTCACTGTTTCAGCCAATCAGAATCAAGAAATTTGCATGCCATTGTATAATTAGAATTATTGTAGTTTGTTGCTTCTCTTTTGTGACATCAGATTCTAGAAGGTAAAAGACACTCAGACATTAACATCATTCTTCTGTATGCACAGTGAAGGAGAAATGGGAGATACTTGTTTATTTTAACAATTTGGGGATTTTTAGTTAATTCACACTAAGTGTTTAGTGTAGGAACGTTATCAAAAATCTAGTAGGTAGATAACACAATCTTATTTAGGAAAAAATATTAAATCATTGACACTTAGTTCAATGAAGATAGTTGAAGATTAATTTAGGTTGCAATTCCAATAGCTGGAAACAATGTTACCCACTGTGACAGACCGGGTTGAGAAACAACTAAATGTAAAGGATTACAGTAAACTCATGACAAACAAATGTTAACTATTCAGTTAGTTACTGTAATAAATTAAAGATACTTTTGCAAAAGTTGGAGAATTATTCAGAAGCATGTTTGAAAAGGGGGAGGATGGATTTTGTTTGTGGATATCACAGATGCCATTAGATACAATAATTGTACAGACCTTGAAATAATGGTTGATGGCTGTAAATGGAAACATCCCCTACTTCCAGAATGACGACATCTGTAAATCTTTACTAGTTATCATAGAATAAATAAATGCAAATTATATAGTTCATTATATATAAGGGCTATGAAAATTATTTGTACCATTTCCCAGAAAATAGCACAGTTGAAGAGGGAGGTTTTTACCTGACTGCTAAAGAAAGACTAACAAAGCTACTGCCTCTATTGTTTATTACCTCCTACAATTAACACTACCTTGATCTCCCTACAAGCCTAGCTTTTTTGTAATGAATGCTGATGGCATGCATGTGCGACAATTATACTGAAGACTAAGGCCCAGTCCACACGATTGCGGGTATTTTTGACACAGTTTTTTTTTTTTATTATTAAAAAAAAAAGACTGTACACACGACTGGTTTAAACTCTGCACCGAGTGATGTATATACATGTAGTACAATGCCAAAGCAGTAGGTGGCGATGTAGTTCAAACATGAAGGCCATTTTCAACCAATCAGATGGGTTGAACGTGTCACTACATGTCCTAACCTTACAGTTTTATCTCCTCTGTGAGATAAAGACTGGTAAAGCACTACAATCGAAAGTGTGAATTTCCGGTGTATGTACTTCCCCTGGAAGCTGCCTCCGAACGGACCAAACTTTTCCCGAATCCTGTCAGCAAACAAGCTAGAACGTCCCGGTCATGTAGTAAATTCTTCAGGCAAAGTCGTTGCAGTGGCTTAAACGAGGAAATATTGTGCACTTCACACGTTTCTATAATTGTTTTGTCGAAACCGGAAAGCCTGTAGCCGGTACTTCCTGTACTTCCGTTTTCACACTTTAGGAGGCATAGCTTTACCAGCCTACTACACTTCCTGCTCAAAAACAGAAACCCACCATCTTTAAATTACCTCGCGTGAACCATTAGCAACATACTGTAACATTTATTTTTCAGCAAGAAACAAAGTGCAATAAAAGTGCAATAAACAAAAAAGGATACATTCACTGTGTGTTCTGCCTCATTTGTTGATGAAACAAAACCAACATGAACACAATTTACGGGAGCATGTCTATGTTCCCCGGGTCCTATGTTCCCCGGGTTCTATGTTCCCCGCTTTTTAAATTTAAATTTTAGACCACCAGCCCTGATTCCAAACTCTAACCTTAACCAGTTCGAAAGAGGGCCTAAGCTTAACCGTTCGAAACGAGGCGGACACTTTGACTGCCTAAAAACGTTTTACAGCGTCATTGCTGGCCATGCTAAAGTTGCCGGGGGACGCTGTACAGCGTCCTTATATCAATATTTCAAAAATCTGGAATCGGATTCATATTCCCCCTCCGCTGGCCTGAGGTCCACCAGCAGGACCCACTGAGCTCTCTGGCGGTTCAGGAGCGCCATCTGGTGGCCGATCGGCGCAACCGCTTAACAGGAAGCGCAGTAGAGGTTTTGCTGGTCGGCCCTATTACTTCCGGCCACTCGGTATAGGTTCCGGCATTCTAGCTCGTCACTCTACATAGCGATCGATTGCCAATAACTCGATAAACAACATGATTTGGACGTATATACCATTATACAAGCTGGAGATGGACCGGGTAATAATATATCCCATAATGATAAAATTTCTACTCGACGATGATCGCCCAACGGCGCGCGGAGACTGGGGTGAGTTTCAGCGTGTAACGTTACCATCTTCGATACTAACTGCTTTTATCAACATTTGACCCACATTAGATGATTGGTATAACGCTGCCCACGGAATTATAAACGCCCCCTCGCCCATCCGGTCAACATCAGATGACGTGTAGTAACTTCTAGAAGTACGTCTAGTTGGAATTTTTTATATCGCGCTGATTGCCATCAAACTGTATTTCATCATCAATATAATGCATTTGGGGCTATATATCACGTTCTGGAGAAAGTTGCAGAAAGAGATGAAAACATACTTATACATTAGACCATACTTTACTATGAATATGTGAATGAAAAAGTTTAACGTTGCTACACAATGAACAATACATATAGGACTTTGAATGGGCCCTAATAATGGCAATGTAGCAATAGAATTTAAAAAGTTATAGCCCTGCAAAGAAGGGGACTTTCTCCATAGACAAATAGCGCTGGCAATCTATGGTATATCATTAATTTAACCCAAGGCAACCAAAGTGTTAATAATTAATAAAATAATAAAAATTTATAAAATGTTCAATCTATTAATCAATCAAAGCGGGGAACATAGAACCCGGGGAACATAGGACCCGGGGAACATAGGGATGATCCCCAATTTACCACCAAGAGCGGAGAGTTTAGTCTCACAAAAAGATCTCTGATGTTGTTAGCTACATGCTAATGTGATTGGCATTTACCATTATAATAGTTAGCATTGAGGCTAGCGTACATTAGTGTAGCTAGTAGAATAAATGGATGAAAACGTTATTTAACAGATTGCAGAATGGGTACAATACAATACGGCTCAATGCAAACAATTGTTTTTTTTTTTTTTTTTTTTTTTATCTTTCTTCCCCTCCTTTTCCCGATTTTTCTCCCATCCCACCCTTCCTGGTTGTTGCGTACTTTCCCCTGCTGTTGGTCCGGGAGACCGGAGACTGTCACATGCTTTCCTCCGACGCATGTGCAGCCTGGGGCAGGCCAACCTGGCCGCGCAGGTTCTCACCGGGGAGAGTGTAGCGTGTGGGACATAGATATGGGAGGCCACACTATCTCTCCTCAGTTCCAACCCTTGCTGAGCAGGCGCCCCGACCGAACTGTAGGGGTCGCTGTCTGCAAACAATTGTTAAGGGGATGTTGTAGTTTGGACTGGGTTCCTTATAACAATAACTTGACAACACATGAGCTTAGTTGGTAGCCGCAGCTACTTGGGACAGCTCTGCTGTAAACACTGGAAATAACCTCGGTTACTACTGTATGTCCACACGCAACCACTGCAACCGGGGTGCACACAAAACTTCACCCTGGGCCCTGTTTCTTGTACCTGGATAACTGAGTTAGCCGGATAACTTTAACTGGATAACTGGGTTAGCCGGACTTTCCGGTTTCATGTACGTGGATTTTCCAAATCACCATGACAACATATCCAAAAGTTTGAGCCTGGTCGAAAGCAGAGTTCAAGTTCAACTTAGCCTGAACCATCGCCACGCCCCCGCAAAGAAGTGACGGCCCGTTTCCTGAAACTATTCCCACAGTCTACGATCTGCATTATACCATTCTGAATTACGTTCTTGTGCTCCATTCTTCCAGAGGGGGCTTTTGAAATGTAAAATAGACCCAAAATGCTGATACTAAATTCACTTTGTCCTAAATAATGCACGTTATATATACCGTGGCGACGGTGGCGCTCGCTCGTGCGATGTACACATTATGTGGTTATTTTAATTGTAACTGGGATTAAGATGTCTGATGAGATGCGCTGTTTGACGGATTTGAGAAATTGAATGAGCCGTTGACGTCACATTAATGAATGAGGATAAAGAGATAAACTTCATTCATAACAAAGGATATTCTAAACACGGGTCTCTCGTTCATTAATGTATAAACAATGAATTTATCCCATCTGGCACAGTGGTCCAGCGGTAGTGCTCAAGCCTGCCAACCCAGCGACTGCGGTTCAAAACCCGGTCTTTCCAATATGATTTTTTTGAATATAATATTAATGATTATACGCCAAAGTAGCCTGGTTTTAAGTTAAAATATTATAAATCTACATGCATTGAGGATGTCATTCTTTATATAGCTCTCAACGTGCACCAAATTGAATTATTCCTATATTGCAAAAAGAAGGAGACGACTAGGGTCTTGAACCCCGGTCGTCTGTGTGAAAGTCAAAAGAACAACCCGTTAGACCACATTGGAGATAAGTTAAAGATTGACTATACATCAATCAATGGGTAAGAGAGCCGTATCGTAATTCTGTATAACAGTTAACTAATTATTTTCGCTAGCAAGATCTCATTTGATTATTCAATCCAGCAGGCAAGTTTAAAGAAATATAATCTGATTGATTGAGGTAATGAGGGACTTAAAATTAGCCTATAGATAACGCATTTAACTTGTCGGCGAGGCGATTGAGCCGTACTGCAATATGTTAATAAAGTTTTAAATCAATTAATCAATCAATGCCGCTAGAGAATCAGGATTTCTGCGATCGACACCTGCTGTCTTCTCAGCTGAGGCGGGCGCGCGCACTGATCCTGAGAATCAAGTCTGGCTTGAGTTAACGAGACTGAATCCACCTTCTTGGAACAGGAAAATCCCGGCTTCAAACATCGGGTTAACTGAAGCTGGATAATGACATCTTGATCGACTTAGTTGAACCACGTACAAGAAAGGACTCCGGTTGTAAAAGAACACGGTTGCAGTGTTCCAAAAACCCGGTTGCGTGTGGACGAACAGTGCAACCGCCCACATTAAGGCTTGGTTACATAACACCCCGCGTTCGTGTGGACAGGGCCTAGATTAGAATTCCTAGTTATATATATTATTTGCATATTTACAAATGTATTTGAACTACTAGAGGACTTTTACCTGACTGTTAGAGCTTACTACCTGGAAAAGGCCCGACAGATGAGGTCCTCTGAGGTGAGGACATGACCACGTTACACTCCCCATATGGATAGATCATAAATAGAAAAATAATGTACAAAGAATGCCCTTCTTGTTGTCATAGTTACCATCATGCTTTTCACTGCGCTAACATTTAATTCATAATATATATATTTTTTAAATGACCTCATACCTTAGGTGATTGACAGAGCAAAACGCTCTTAAAGAGCTTCTTGACCAAGATAGCCCCCAGTGCAGGTGACACGAGTCCACGACTGTCATCAATCGCTTCTTCAGGAGGAAACTCACAGGTATGTGGTACACTACTCTTAATTGTTTAATCTCCGTTTACACCATTGAATGTAAAGCCATAATATAAAGAATATTTGTTTTATCAATCAATCAAACCTCAATCTGTCTGAAGAACTGGGGTCTGCAGAGATTCCTTTGTCCATGGATGTCCCTCTGCCTGACAGCCCTCTACCCATAGATGTGTCTCCATCTGTGGATGTCCCGCTGCTCGCTGTTCACCATCAGAGTCCTCTGCCCAAAGAGGCCTCACTGCCTCTCAAGCTGCTCCCATCAGAGGGCTTACTGCCTCATCCCAAAGCCAGCAGACATGGGACAGGCATCAAAGAAACTGAGGACAACATCGGTTTCCCCTCTCAAAACGTGTAAGTCGCTTTGGATAAAAGAGTCAGCTAAATGTAAATGGTGGATGAGACTCTACCTTAGTCCAGGGCCTACCAAGGTTTCTGGACTGAAGGATGTCCTCCAGCCTACTGATGTCTCAGTATCTTGCCACCTGCTGACTGTAAGCCTAACGCTAGTACAGATCCTTCTGCACTTGTCCTAATGTACTAACTAGGGATGTCCGATATTATCGGCCTACCGATATTGGCATTAAAATGTGATATCGGAAAATATTGGTATCGGTTTTCAAAAATAAAAATACATTTTCTATAACCTTTATTTACCCAGACAAGCAAGTAAGAACAAATTCTGATTTTATTTATTGTCAAAAGTATGCATAATGTTGTGTTAATTCCACAACAAGATATATGTAATGTTAATTACCTGAAATTATTCCGTTTTTTTGGGGGGGGGGGGGGGGGGCTGCATATATCGGTATCGGTTGATATCGGTATCGTAAATTAAGAGTTGGACAATATCGGTATCAGTAAAAAAGCCAATATCGAGCATCCCTAGTACTAACCTACACTGTAGCACTAAACACTTTGATGAACATTGTTACTCAGCTGATAAGAGTTGTGCCCTTCCTGATGACTTGTCGTACAGAACTTGTAAGTCGCTTTGGATAAAAGCGTCAGCTAAATGACTAAATGTAAATGTTCTGCCTACTGATGTCCCTCTACTTGGCCTTTCTGGTGTTGCCTCCATCATATCCAGAAGAATGGCAAAATGGACAAGACTGTAATAAATAAGACAAATTAAAGATACTTTTGAAAAAGTTGGGAGTATTCAGAAGCATGTTTGAAAAGGGGGAAGATGGATTTTGTTTGTAGAGATCACAGATGCAATTAGATACAATAATTTTACAGACCTTGAAATATTGGTTGATGATGGCTGTAAATGGAAACATCCAAATGGAGGGAGCAAGTTCAAGGCAACAGCTTCCTACAGAAAGAGTGACATTCAACAAAGAAAATATACCGCTGCTGCTGAGGCCCCACAACAACTCAGCCTGAAGGCAGCAGAGATTGGCCAAACATCAGAGAAGCTGTATGGCTAACATACGTTTTTCCTCTCTCGAAGACGACACAACTCTACCTCTTGGCCCACTGAACTGAAGGATGTCCTGCAGCCTTTGACATCTTAAACCACAACAAAGAAAACCTCTCTGAAGCGATTAAAAAATGTGCCGATATGATTTGAGAAGGTAATTCACCTTGAACCTGCAACATCAATGGTGTGTTCTTTTTGGTCTGAATGAAATAGTTTTGAAAAAATAAAAATATATACATTGTCCTCTTTTGTTTTTGAGTACCATACATTTGAAATATCAAAGACTCGACATTTCCTTTTAGATACTGTGCTTAGAAACATGTAAACAGTAACACTGCTTATTCCCCTGCCCCACTGCAAATTCCTCACAGTCCATCCCAAACAGGATATTACATATTTTAAATAATGCCTGTAATGTCAAATAGAATATATTATATATTTATGAAATCAAAAGATTGTAAACTCATTGAAGTTGCACAAGAATCTGAGCAAACAATTCCATTGACAATTAACAAATAAGTTACTAATCAATTAATCTCCCTGCCTCTTTCATTTCAAATTCAGGAATTACAGCAGCCCTACTTGTCTTGAGATCTGTATATCAATCTGTGTAAATAAAATGTCAAAAGTCATACCAATTTCTGAGGTTTTATTAAAGTTTACATAATTTCCAGCAAGATCATCCCTTACTGTAAACTCTTTCACAACCAATCCAGAACTATGCTTTCAGAGTAACTTCCCACAACCATATCAACTTTACTAAATATAACAAAACAAAAACTAACAAGGTCATATTTATATAATGGGCAATTCATAAACCCACAAGGTTTAATACATGGCAAAAAAATATAATTCATGAGTCAAATTAAATTAATTCACTTGCAAGGCAGTAAATACAAAAATATTTTGTATACACCTTGGTGCATTTTACATTTCCAGGGGCTCCTCTTTGATGAAATATGATGTTGGTTCTGTGGCAGTGGTTCAGGACAATCAGGAATCGACAAACCGTAACAGTGTCCCTGAAGTAGTGGGTATACTAGAAAGAGAGAACAAAGGGATCGGATTCAATACATTAATTAATGCAGGTGTATGCACTTGTGGAGCATACAAATCACTAGTTTTCATAATAACAGCATATATTGTATCCAACCAGTCCTACCTTTCTACCAGCTCTGCACCCACAATGTCGTGGATGTGATACTTCATCTGGAATTTTACTTGCGAGGTTGTGCGCCGCTCCTCTAGCTCCGTTTTTAGGACTTCGCTATATTTGGACTTCTTGACCATGCCGAGCACTGCTTTGCGACCTGACAGGAGAACGGGCATAGGGGACCAAAGCAAACAATCCCTCAGTTAACAAGGCGTCGCTAATACCCCACTGGAATGAGACATGGAAACATGAAACAGCTTTGAGGGAAAGTTAAGTTAGCAGATTCCCTCCGGTGGCCTTTTATTGCACCCACCCTGTATGAAGTACTTGGTAAACCTGCCAGAGTTGGGAATTGATAACCACCAGCTGCCTGCGTCCCTCACGGTCAGGACCCCTGACTTCACCAGTTGCCTGTCATGAGGAAATGTGTACAAATGAATAACACACGACTGTTCATAAACTTCATTGCCATATTGAAGAGTATTCTAGCCAGTAAACATGTGTATTATTATGGTACTGAAACCTCCATACTAAAATAGGTATGTACTATCATACACAGGGCAAGGACAAGAGAAAGCAAAGCCTTTGGTCCTCATACGTTATCTCTGAATCTGTGAAGAGGAGCTCCTTGAGCATCTTGTCTTTGTTGAAGCTCAGATCAGTACAAGAGGGCAGCACCTTCTCCAGGAACTTCTCTACCGTGCCCCGAGTCACTCTCCCTTCCTCGCCTGCCAAGACTTTGGCCTTGTAGTCTGAGGTGAACACCAGTCCAAACGCCTCGTGGTCGAAGCCCAGCTGAAACATCAGCAGCTCCCCCTTCTCCCTCAGGTCACTCTGTTGAAAGAAGAGTACGGTGGAGTCACAGAACATCAATAGACATCACTGTATCAATTAAATTGCTATGGGTGGACTTTCCGAATTAGAAAATTAGAATTGGACATACAGGTGCAGCTCAATAAATTTGAATATCGTGGGAAAGTCTATTTATTTCCCCGCATTGATGCAGTAATTTGTGCAAAAGGAGCCCCAACTAAGTACGGAGTGAACATCATTTTCAGTAGGCTGACATTTATATATTAAAACATATTTTCTTTGATTGGTCTTATGTAATATAAAAAATGTCTGAGATACTGAATTTGGGGTTTTCATGTAAGCCATAATTATCTAAATTTAAACAAATAAAGGCTTGAAATATTTCACTTTGTGTGTAATGAATCTATAATTTTTTTTATTTTTTTTTATCCTCTCTTTCTCCGATTTTTTCTCTGTTTTCTCCCCGTCCCAATTTAGTCGTTGTGCCAATTCCTCCCCTCCCCTACCTGGTTGTTGTGCGCATGTTCTCCTACTGGTCAGTACAAGGGAACCCTGAAAGCATTCGCACGCTTCCTCCGACACATGCGGCGACAGCCAGTGACTCTGTTTTCACCTGGCAGCGAGGACTCTCATTGGTGAAGTGTAACGCGTGGGAGATCACGCTGCCTTCATCAAGTCCTGCCTCCGCTGAGCAAGCGCCCAGACCTGACCTGTAGGCGTCGCTGTCCACAACGCCAGATTCCCACCCATGACTTGCCCTCCCCCTAACCCAGCCAAACGGGTTAGTATTAGGATCAGCCCAAGCCCCAAGCAATGCTGACTCCGGGAGTCGAGACCGCAGCCTCTTGCATTGGTGACGAGCGCAATCTCCGCTACGCCACCTGACCACCAATGAATCTATAATCTATGAGAGTTTCGCTTTTTGAATTTAATTACTGAAATAAATTTACTTTTCCACAATATTCTAATTTATTGAGCTGCACCTGTATGATAGAATCTGTCCTCCAGAGTGACAGCTTACCAGCTGCCTGTCGACCACAGTCTTGTCATCGTGTATGCTGTACAGCTGGTGTTTCAAGACAATTTGAGGCAAGGCGTCATTGAAGAGCTTCCGAGGGAACAGAGTCATAAGCTGTTGCAGGCTGGATTTGATGTCAATGGGTCCTCATAAAGGAATGGAAGAGTTAATTCAACATATTTGAGGCTCAACGTTGTTGTTAGTCATGAATTCAATGGCCATAGCTACCTTCATCGTCATTGGCAGCTCCAAACTTCTGTGTGACAATTCTTCGTTTCTTCACTTTAAATGCGTCTGAAATCAGCCCCCTTTTCCTATTCATAACTTAAATAATGGAAATTGTCAGTTTTACAACAATAGACAGATGACCCAAACAAGAATACTAGTAGTTTAAAAAACTCTAACGTTATGCTTACTTGTCAATCTTGTTCAGTTGTTGCTAATGTTATTGTTAGCCTTGCTAGCTACCCAGGTCACTTTGCTGCTTACTTCTATTTAAACAAAAGAGTATATTAAACATCCTTACCTATTTATAACGATATTACCATCATGTTAACTGGTTAATATGCATTCACCACTCGATCTGCCAAGACAAGAGTTCATAAACCCACCAGAACAGAAAATAATCAAACGTCTTCTTCTACCCTTTTAGCTAGTAACGTCGTAGTATCAGCGCCATACCACCACCTACCGGCAGGACCAGGCCTTGCATACACGGAAGCGGCAATGTGCTAACTATCTATCTGGATAAGCAGGATTTTAACAAAAGTCCATTGTTTCAGGTTCGTAAGTTAAGAGGTCACGTTAAGTTATACATTTGTGTTTAGGTTCTTAATAGCTAATGACCACGTTGAAGCATGCAATATATTTCAAATTAAGCCCGTGACATGCGTGCTTCAGTTTAGCCAAAGATAGATATGGACGGTCTCTGGTTTTGCAGCTGCTGTTTGCTAACGCTAGCAGGCTTGCTAACGATGTTAGCATGAAATCTGCAGCCAGTTGACTTTCTACCATTGTGTGTTTTTCCACTACTGATGAAACGAGTTCGTTATAACATATGTATTTGTAAAAGCCCAGCGATGCCGTTTGTAATTGATAAGGGCATTTTATTACCACTGTTGCACATAGTAGTATTGGCATTGCTCCCGCTATTACACGTTACTGTGTAATAAGAAGAGAGAGCTGAAAACATGCAGTTAAAATGTTACAGAGGCACCACGCATGCTATATCAAAGGGAAGGCAGACAAGACGGTTCCAAATATGTTGATTACAGTTCCCCTCTTCTCTGTATGTATGTAGCTATGGACCAACGCCACCACAAATCCCAGTATCCAAACTCCAGCCACCGCGACCACCAGTCAGCGTACAAAAGAGATCGAGATGATAGCGGTGGGCGCCACTCTCAGCATAAACGCCTTACGCCAAACCACCATCCTCAGGCTGGTCTGTCTCCTGGACCAACCCCATCGACCTCTCAGACCCTGAGTACCAGAAAGCAGCTATATGAAAGAGACTTTCCTGTATACAAACAGCCTGTTGAGGTTGGGAGTTTTTCCCTGGACTCTAAGCGTAGGTTCTTCAACGATGCAAGGCAACTGAGATACTATGTGGAGCCTGACCGGGCGTGTCCTAATCTTGACCTGAGGGATGGCTACAAGGACCGCTTCGTAAAGAGAGACGACGGAGTGAAGGAGAAACTGGACCACATCCTGCGATGGATCCTGGCCAACAAGTCTAAGTTTCAGTCAAGGGAGGCTGCAACCAAATCCTCATAGTAAGCACTAAAAGTCATATTCATGTTTCATTCAACACTGAATTAGATATGATAATCCAGATCCTGTCAGTTTCGAATAGACCAAATAATTTCAGCTACTCACATCCGGGACATGTATTCCTTGATCAACCTCTTCTCCCAGTGCATTAGGTGTGGACTTTGTGACATGGCGCGGCCACTTGACTAAGTTGCTGACCACACCCTATGAGACGCGTGAGGGCTGGCTGCTCGCGGTCAGCAGGCTGGGGGACACGCTGTACGTCAGTGAAGTTGAGACTGAGGCTGCTCGCAGGGAAAGCGAGAACCGCACTGAGAGGCATGAAGAGATGATGTATTGGGGATATAAGTTTGAGCAGTACACTTGTGCAGGTAGGTAACATAAGATTGAATGATGCTTGAGTTTTGCTTTGTTTACTTAAAAATCCCTGGTAACTTGTCATCTAGTCAGGCACCATAATGCTTAAGAAATCTTATGTGGTTTGGCTGGAGTCAAATCTTTCACAAACTTGTTTCCCCCATAAGAAAGTAACATGGCCATACATTTATCCACCATTAGCCCGTTAGCTGATGTTGTGATACAACAAGACACACACCCAAAGCACATAAAGTTGATGAGGAAGTGATAACCAGATGTCTTCTAGATCGTGGTTTCTCAATGTGGGGTCTGGGGACCCCCAGTGACTCCATTAGAGCTGGATATCAACTCTGTTACCCAATTCGATTTGATTTCGATTTACAAGGTCCTGATTTGATATAGATTAAATTAGTCTTTTATGGTGCTGGTTTCATGGGACCAGCGCCTGCCATTGTTTGGTCATTTGGTCAACTAAGTTTCCATAGTAGTTCAGCATAAACTCAGCGCAAGACAAACTATAGACATCTACAAGACGGGAGGCACGCTAGAAATAACGTTTAGCAAAAATCTTAACATCCACTGAAAAAAGGCAGAGATGAAAAGATTGTTTTTTTCAATATCTTCCCCTGTGGACATAATCTCACAACAGTCTTCTCAAACCCCACCCTCTTTCCTTGATCCTATAATCACAACTGTTGCTTCCCTTGTCAATTGGGGGGTCCTTGACAACATGTTGAGAACCACTGTTCTACCTTGTGTACTTGTCTAGACGACGTCCACAGTCAGCCTGACCCCAGCGGGGTGGTAAACACTAACGAGGCCTTCTGCACCGTGGTCCAGACCAGGCTGGTCGATCACAGACTGCTGTTCTCCGGCGAGGTGGACTGTCGGGATAAGGACCCCAAGGCTCCCGCCTCCCCGGCCTGCTACGTCGAGCTGAAGACCTCTGCCGAGATCTGCACTCCCAAACAGCGGAGTAACTTCCACAGGTAGAAGCATTCCATGAGTCCCGTCAAATACTATGCCTTGGTCCTGGCAGTTCATACAGCTCAAACCATGAACTTTTCATCTCATGTTGTTGCTTCTTGACAGTTGAATAGATCTCTTTCTGGCTGATCCCGAATCTTCAGTCTCTCTTGCAGCTCTAGGAAAATGAAGACTATTAATAATCCCTCCTAGCTTAGTCTGTGGTTCATGCAGCTGTGTCCCGTGAACAAAGCCTTTTGATATACATTTCTCTCTAAGGCAGATTACATTTTAAGCAGCGGTTTAAAAAAAGCAAAACAAAACTAGCTTAGCATTGTAGATCAGCTTTTAAAAATTGGATTAAAAGAACATAAAATTCTCTTGTGAAACCCAATTTTCCCATTAACCCCATATGTAGCATCAAGGACAAAATTACTGGTAAACAAGAAATGCCATAGGCAGGGGAAAAGATTCACCGGGGCTGGTCATAATGACGTGCGAGAGGTCTATTCTTCCATTGAGTTTGTGTGATCCTCAGGTTTAAGCTGCTGAAGTGGTGGGCTCAGTCCTTTCTCCCCGGAGTCCCTCGGGTCATAGCAGGCTTCCGAGACCATGACGGAGTGGTCGTGTCTGTGGAGACCTTTCACATCTCAAAAATGTCACATCTGATCAAGGTACGGTTCAACCGTTTGCTTTGTTGAACACCAACCCAAAAGCGGGGCCACTGATGGCGTACTGATAAATGACAGCATTGGATATTTAAGTATTTTTTTTATGGTTCAGTGGTTCATTATATATTTGCCACCTGCACTGGTATTTGTATTCTAGTCCAATGTAATGTAAATTCTTCACACCGTTCACCCCATATAGAATGAACAGAACTGCTGGAGGCCAACGGTGTGTATGAACTTCTGTTGTGATTTCCTGTCCTTTGTGAAGAGCGTGGTCAGAGAAGACAACCCCAGGTGAATAACCGTAGCATTGTTATAATTTGTCTAACGTTGACCTTTTTTATGCTTAGTAGTTGGAAGTATTGTTTCTCCTTTTGAAACCCTCCAGTTTGTCATCATTGAGCCATTACTGTATGTCCCTCCAGAGTGGTGTACTTGTTTTCCTGGGATCCCCACAAAGACGTGACCTACTCCGTCCACAGAGACTCTCAGTACTCCTTCTTACCAGACTGGTACATAGAGGAGATGACCGGACCTGGCAGTCAAGACTCACACCCCAAATAACCCAACAATCAACTGGGACTTATTAGACCTCCAATGGAGGTTCTCTTTGTGCCAGAAGACATTGGTATTTGATGTATATATACACCACAATTGTAATTGAATTCTTTTTTAATATGGTTTGTTCAATTAGAATTAAATGAATTTGTTCATATGGGATGTTTTAAACATTTATGGTAATAACAGCATGACAACAATATTGTTTCAAACCTTTTTATTTTTCCCATGTTAGAACAATAAGTTACAAGCCCAAAAGGAGTAGTACATTCATTCATTCATTCATTCAACAGAATTATAAAATAACACTACGTAAAGACAAATTGTGTACTGTAAATCAAAATTGAGTCCCTGGAACACTGAAGCTTGAATGCTACCTCAAATGATACACACAGCGAGTAACTCAATCAACCATGCCCCCCAAAAAGTTTCAACTGCTCAAAGTTTGGGCGATCGTCCATCAACAACCGATCAGATGTATTTTCATTCACAGTTCAATCTTCACAAGACTCTAGCACCACCCACAACATATCAAAATCGAGCTACACATTAAATCGAGTCACTCGCCGTGTGTCCTCCCCGTTATGGTTTACAATGTCAGGGCCAGCAATTCTGTTTGCAAATGCATTTAGTATTCAATTGAGTATCTTCTAGGCTCATGTTTGATTCAGTGTCTCAAAAGTATGATTTTGTATCTATGACATACGATTTCATTAACATAATAGTTCTAAGAATTACATGTATTTTTAATAGGTTTTCTAAACGAATTGCAGGCTCTGCAAATGTAATAAAAAATCTTCCCCACAAACGGCATAGTGCACCAATCAATAGCGTGTGACCGCTCACGACACTTCAGGTAGTATTTTATATGGCCCATTAGGATAATTAGAAATAACGTCTTATTGAATGTGTAACAGGAATGAACCAGCGTCCAACATGGTCTGTAGTGACCTTGTGTTTTACGGTCTATGGTAAGAGACAAATAGAGATGAAAGACGGTATTAATAATCCAAGACTGCCATTCACCATCTCAGAGTGAGATCAGTGATTCTAAAGTGATTACAGCTGAGTAAAAAAGTATAGCCTAGTGTCCAAGCCTCGACTACATTAGACGGTCAACAACATGACAAAGATAATGACTATGTATGCTTCACATCTGCAAGGCAGCAAATAAAAGCCTGGATTGACCCACTGAAGGGAAAATCATGAAGGCCACATAAGACGGATAAGTCACTGCAACAGTCTGGGGCAGTGGTTGTAGATCAGTTTGTTTTACCATTTTACAGTATACTTGTTTTATAGAGACACTAGTATCTGGTAGTTGACCTCAGATGATGCTGCTTTCAATGACAGTATAAAAAAAGATGCTCCTGTGCATGGATATCCTTTTCACAGATTACATTTTAAATTAATTTCATCGCCATGTGATTCAGAGCATAATAAAAAACATTAAGTAAAATCCAAATGTAGATTTAAGTACAGTAATTTACATTTTGTATAATTCATTATCTGCCATCGGTACTAAAACTATTTGCTACAGTGGCACATGTGTAATACTGAATAAAACACTTTAAAAAAACTGGCAGATATTTCAAGAGGTTAATATATTATGTTCATCCAAAGTATTAAGGAGTTTCATGTGTAAATAGATCTCTTCTGGTTTACAAACGATGCTACAGATTGTGAGCAGTATTCCATATGGTAATCTTAAATGCATAATGTTGGAAAACTGCATTACTGAAAGAGGGCTGAATAGTGTGGGGGGTGTACTTTTTTTTTGGTCTTTTTCCCCCTCCATTTTCCTCCGATTTTCTCCCCATCCCAATGTTAGTCGTATGCCAATTCCCAGTCCCTTCCTGGTCGCTGCGCTTTACCCCCTACAGTCAGATCATATGGGAGAGTGGAGGCTACCACGTGCTTCCTCCGACACACGTCCAGCCAATCACCGCTTCTTTTCACCTGGCAGCGCGGATTCTCACTGAGAGGGCGTAGCGTGTGGGAGGACCACACTATCCCCCTCACGTCCAATCCGCGCTTAGCAGGCGCCCCGACCGAACTGTAGGAGTCGCTGTTTACAACGACCCGGACCCACCCCGCCAGCTTCTCCCACCCTCTGATACAGCCAATCGTATCAGTGCAGACGGCCAGCCAAGCTGGTGACAACCCCGGAGCTGTGAGCTGGATTCGAACAGGCAAATCCAACTCAGCTCCGGGGCTGGTGACGAACGCAATCTCCGCTCGACCACCTAACCGCCTGGGGGGGTGTACTTCTATGTTAGAGTGGCTCAGACTTATTTTCTTGATCCTTTAATCACAACTGTTGCTTCCCTCGTTTGTCAGAGGAAAGCAACAGTTGTGATTGGAGGATCAAGAAAAGGGCGCAGTTTGAGATCAGCAGAGTCAATTAGCTGAGATGAGCCATTACCAGACTGCCCTTTTCTTCCTGACCGTGGATGGATTTGTATAATTTACCACACAACAACTTTACTCGTTTGTCCAAAGGCCGCCTTAAAATTCCTGCACCCTGCAATCTGTTATGACGTTTAGAAACCCATGTCTTTTTATATTAAAAGTTACAAGATAATACAAACAAGGCAAACAAATTAAAAAAATGTTTTAAAGATAGTACGGAAGAGGAAGAATTCGAGGCAATTCCATATAGAGGTACTGTGCTTGCTGCAGAGGGGTGGGGGAATAGGGAGGGATGCCCTTTTTGGTCCTTGCAGCAGTTCTAATGATAAAACCTATCCACCTAACTAATCATCCATCATTAACTTAAAAATTATTCTTAATACGTTTAAAAGCTTTCCTTCCTTTCCCCCCCCCTCGTCACCAAGACTACACAAGGCTGTTCAACACATAGGCAGCTGGTTCTACAAGGGGTCGCTCTGGGAAGTGGCGACAGTGGTCTTTACTGCTGGGGTAGGTAGCACAACTAGATGCTTTATATACATACAGTACATCCAGTCATCATGTGCAAAATAATGGAATAAAATGACTCATGTTTTTGATATTGCTGTCTGCCATTGTGTATTCTAACACAAAAATATTTGTGAAACCGTAATTACTGAATACAGTGAGAGGCAGAATTAGCACCTTTACTAGCCTTTTTGGGGGGAAAAGTGGCAGCAGTTGGAACAACATGGAATTAACAATGACAACTAATACGTTCCCCTGCCAGGTAACCCCTACCCTGCCACTTATTAGACCACTGACAACCATGTTCCAAGAGATTCACATAAATGGTCAAATGCTATAGAGATATTTGAAAGAACCAAAATAAAATTCTCACTTCTATTTCTGCTAAAAGAGGTGGTGGGGACTTCCAATAAATGGAATCTAGCCCCAACCCCACCAAAAACACTATTTTAATAAATCACTGCTCTGACTCCATTTAGAAATTCTCAAATGTCAGTGCGGGGCTAGAGTAAGAACCTGCATTATGTTACCCACAGCCAGGACTGGTGCCTGCGTCAGGCGACGCTGGGCCAGGGCTCGCTGCAGGTTGAGGTGAGGAAGGATCTCAGTGCTTCAGCTTGTTCAGGCGCATGACTTTGAAGGTGGCTGCAGTGATCTTCTCATACACCACAAACATGAGGGCGGCTGTCAGTACTGTCTGTAGGAGTTTGGCCTCCAGGCCTTTGTATAATCCAAGCATGCCATATCTCCTGCAATGAATGATGTGAACGAATGCATTTAGAATAAAACACAAGATACTCGTGTCCTAATGATAAGGCTAAGCGCTCAATGAAGAAACGCAATCCCATTACCAAACATCTATGCTACATAATATGTGAGTGTGTGTGTGTGTGGGGGGGGGGGGTTAGGGTTAGAGCTCCAGGTATTGACAATGCAGATGCTACTGTACATACATAGCCTACCACATGGTACATACATAGCCTACCACATGGCCCCCAGCCCAGTGAGCCAGCATTGCATATCACCAGGGTTATCAAGTGGGCACCTCCCTTCACTGGTGTTTTGTCAAGTTAGACCCATGACACCTCAGGAAGGCTCAACAGTTAGTTCCAGCGTCCCAGAACCACCTCTTCCACACTAGCTCCCCCCCCCCCCCCCCCCCCCATGATATTCACATGCCAAAAAATACAATCCCCGATACCAATACCACACATGAAACCGCAACAGAAAAAAGGAATACTCTTACCCTTGAGTATTAAGTTTAGCAAATCCCACTAAGTTTGCCGAGCTGTGCCCATTCAAGTTTGTGAGTGTGTTAAAGAATATCCACTGTATATTATTCTCCCATAGTGACTTTATTCACAACGTTTCACCCGAAAGGCCTTGCAGTGGGATTCGCTAAAAACGTATATCTCATATGCATGCACCATGTCCAATGGGAGGTTAAGGTAGGGGTGGGGTTTATACATTTTTTTAGAGAGTCCCCTTTTGCAATACCTGCTCAAGGGTAAGAGTATTCCTTTTCTTCTGGTATCAGGAATTGTATTTTTGACATGATGGCATTGGGATATCATGGGGGAGCTAGCATGGGGGTGGTTCTGGGACACTGGAACCAACTGTTGAACCTTCCAGAGGTGTCGAGGGCTTAAGTTGATGAAACACCAGTGAAGTCACTATGGGAGCATAATATACAGTGTGGCTATTGTTCTTTAACTCTTTCAGTGCCACGCCTGGTTTTCCGTTTTACCGCTTGAATGCCACCATCGGCGCCAATGTTAACGTTAATATCGCCTAATCTATGTTTTAAATTATGGCTATGTGTCTAATCTGCCCATCGCATTATCAAAGACTATTTTCCAGTCAGTGCTGTGAAGGCAGATTGTTTTTTTATCGCGTCGTTTCCGTTTCAGAGCAGTTAGAAAAGCCCCCGTTTTGATATAAAAAAACAGCTCATTCTGGAGCATTCTATGAAAATCGTCTTTTAGTGGAATATTCCACAACGTTGATATTCGTCGGCCTTTTTATGAATCGTTTTCAAATAAACGCTAGATGATCAATATTATACGTGCACGCAAGCACATTACGGCCGCGCACTGATAATCGCTCCGTTGATTTCCACAGACTTTTACAGTGAAACCGAAAGAAGACATTTCACAAAACAGCTTATAACTTCATCAAACTTACTCCGATTATCCTACCACTGATAACATAGAGTCCTTACCTGACATCAGATGGTATCCAACTGGTATATTCCAATTCCTGATCACCATTCGAAAAAATCGATACGTGTATGGATCCAACGCGACACAGTAGATCTCCATGATCCGCGGGGATCTGAGGCTCCAGAATGAACTGTGGTAACCCCGGCTGGATCAGTGAACTGGAAAATGTGGAGTACCGGATTTTTTCCCCCATTCATTTTCATTGAGTCCATTCCAAAATCACTTATGTCATCTGGGAGACGACAGGGGGCGCTTTTTTCCACAGTGATCACCGGCGCAGCTCGGCTATACTCGGGTAGGCTCGGGTGACGCAAAAAAAATAAAAATAATAATAATTCCGAGAAATCTCGTGAGTGGCACGCAACCACCTATAAAAAAACCAGAGAAATCTCGTGAGTGGCACTGAAAGAGTTAATGCAGCTTCAACACACCTGTGGATGCATGTTTTTAGATGTGCGTACATTTCCTCTGACCGTGTGTGTTAGACTCACTTGATCCTGTCCATCAGCAGATGGACTACGTTCCGGAGGCTTCCAAGTACCCCACCTTTACCATCACCTTTGTACTGGCCAAACTGGAGAAAGAACATGACAACTTGTACTTAAATATCATTCACTCTGTGTGAGCCTCACAGAAAGTATTGGCATGATTACTATACAGAGCTTCCGAAAGGATTGACAATTTGCACATTTTGTTGGAACAACAAAAGGATTTCAATATACATCCATTCCAAATACATCCGTATTTGTGAAAGATTACATTACAGAAATGTTCAATCTTTATAGAATAGAGTACTTTGCATAGATCAGTGAAATCGGAGTCAATAAAAAAAATAAGCATTTAGAAATCCTTCTGTAGCACAGCAAAACAGTCACGATAAGCCTAAGAATAAAATACGCCTAGGAATAAAATATGGTCTGGGATATACTATGTTTCCTATGTTATGTATATACATTCTAATATAAAATATACAGTAAGTGTAATATTGAACATATATAGAACATGGATGTGAAGGTACCCTCAGGATGGCCTGCACAGTCTGCAGGGGATATGTTGCTGTGGTGGCGACCGCCTTGGCAACGGCTCCAATCAGGAAGATCTGAGCCGAGGAGATCTGTGGGGAAAACAGGTTTATCCATCAGCCTGGCAATCTATTCTGACCAGACCTGGGTCAGTTCAAATATGGTTAGCAGGTATCGTTAGTGCGCTTGGTTAATCTTTCATTCATTCTACACAGGCTCAGAAAAATGACTAATCTCCCCCAAATATTATAAATGTGACTGAGTGCTATAATATACTGATCTGATTTTGGAGGTACACTACACATGAATGAAAACTAACAGATTGCAGAATGGGTACAATACAGTATGGCTCAATACACACAATTGTTAAGGGGCATTGCAGACCAGAGAAAGACGTTTGTCTTGTTTACATCAGGGTCCCCCATTTTCAATTAATAGTGACATTTATGACATACACAACATAGGGACATACAGGTATATAGTACTGTTACATTTGTGACATACGATATGCAAATATACAGTACCGTTACCCAGAGATCCTAACAAAATATATACATATGATGGGGAGGAGAGGAGACTGTACATTAGGAGGGGGTGGGTGGGTGAAAATATATACATACACATACGGTGCGGAGGAGACTGTCCATTAGGAGGGGGGGGGGGGGGTTGGGCATTTACGGTGGCCAGTTTCGAATTGCAGCCTCCCGTAGCTTCAGAGCGGTTTTAAATGTGGGTAGGGATTCAAAATGTTTTACGGCTGTGGGTAGGGCGTTCCACATTGTTGTGGCATAATTGCTAAACGTGTTTAGTCCCTCGTTTGTGCCGAATCTGGGTTGCACATGATTTGTGGAACTCCCTCTGGCGTTGTGGGCGTGGTATTCACTGACCTTTGGGAAGTATTTCGACATGTACATGGGTACCCGAGTGGTGTAGTGCATCTTGTAGACCAGGCCCATTGCAAGTTGCTGTACTCTGTCGTCTACTCTAAGCCATCCTAGGTAGTCAAAGTGGGCAGGGGTGAGGTGGGGTTTAGGAGTATAGAGTCTTTGCCAGTTCTATGGGCATCACACCCCTAGCTTTCTTCTTCCATTTAGCTTGACTTTTTTTAGATATTGACTGAAGTAGTGTGTTTTTAGTCAACGGTGGAAAATTGGGCGAGTCTTCCCTTGTATTATCATTAATCAACTGTAAGCCTTATGCCAGCTTTCTTCTTCCCTTGTATCATCTCATTAATAAACTTGGAATGCAGTCGGCTAAAAATATTCTAATTACCAATAGTGGTAGACTCAATCAATCATCAATCAATATTAGCCAAAAATAGGTAATTCACTGTTGCCCGATTGCTATGTAACCTCTCAAGTTCAAGTTTC
Source organism: Notolepis coatsorum (assembly GCF_963971535.1). Classification (NCBI taxonomy): domain Eukaryota; kingdom Metazoa; phylum Chordata; class Actinopteri; order Aulopiformes; family Paralepididae; genus Notolepis; species Notolepis coatsorum. The sequence goes on along the minus strand of NC_140178.1, from coordinate 68,852,302 downwards.
TTTATTAGTTGTCATACAGAAGTACAGAATACTTTTATACAAAATGCTTCTGTTCGCTCCAGACTGTGCTAGGCTAAAATAAATAAAATAAGTATAGCAAGTATAAAATAGAAGTCAAGTACGTAGACAAAAATGTTCAGTATATACATATATACAATACTCTATGTAGAGTAGAAGTAACTGAGTTACCATACAATATACTATACAGTGCAAAGCAGAAGTGGGATGAGGTACAATTTAGGTACAGTATAATTTACAGTAAGGTGTAATGAGGTATGGGTTGTAGTGCAAATTATTTACTGATAAATATAAAGTGTGCTTAGTTGTACTAAAGTGGTTAAAGTGGGTGCTGCAGTGAGTTGTACGTTTAAAGTGAGTGTGTGCGTGTGGATGTTGTGCTGTGAGTGCATTTGATGGTTGTTACATAGTGTTATTGTTCGTTGAGCATCCTGATGGCCTGGGGATAGAAGCTTCTTCTGAGTCTCTGTGCTTGCCATGAGACTCCTGTATCGCTTGCCTGACCACAGCAGTTCAAAGAGGCAGTTGTTTGGGTGGCTCGAGTCTTTGATAATTATCTTAGCCTTGCCCATGCACCGCTTGTTGTAAATGCCCTGGAGTGGGAAGCCCCCCTCCAATTGTGCGTTCGGCTGAGCGGGCCACTCTCTGTAGTCTCTCAATCCAACAATCTAGAATCAGTAATACTTCATTGTGTCTTTGCTAAAATATATCCTAATGCAAAAACTATGGAGTATGTTATATATATATATATTTAATACAATATGTAAATAAATTAAATAAATGTATGATACAGTTGTATCATAAAAAATGTGAAATATTGTGCGATGATCAGTTTGGCCATATTGGCTATGCGCCCTGGCTCAGAGTTCATTTCTGATTATGTGGCAGACTCACCTTCCTGCCTCCTTCACCTGCCCTTCTCTTCATGGCCTCATAGAACATGAACTGTACGGCCGGATTGAAGACCAGGACCAGGGAGGGTAGAATGCCGTTCCACAGGGAGCCCACCCCCTCACTGGCTATGATCTGGGAGAAGGCATCTGACAGGGCAAATGGAAATAGAGATGGATAATGAACACACATTGTCGTGTTAATTGACTAATCCACCCACCCTTGTCTCCTGATCCTTTCAGCCACTGTGTATGTGCCGTGCTTCCCTGAAAGTTTAGTGCTACACATTGGTGGTGGTGGAGGCAAGTTACGCACAGTCTACATTTTAAAGCACTTTGTGTTCGTGCACTAGAAATCGGTTTGTTCCAATATACTTAATAAAAATAAACAACATGGTTCTAAAGCTCTAACGTGCACATGAAAGCAACACTGCTGTATGCAGGGAATCTACAGTGCGTGTACAAACTAGGGCTGGGTGATATGGCCAAAAATGTTATCACGATAACATTTCATATTGTTCGATATTTTTATTAATATAAAAAGTTTATTTTTTATTATTATTTAAACAACAACAAATGTATGTTTATTTTGCAGCACTTCTTTGCCTTTAGTGTTACAGCCCCTCACACTCCAGTTCTCAGGCTGCAGCTGGTTTGAAAAGGAAAGTACCAAAAAAAGTGGCTGTGGCTCCAGGGGAGTTGAACAGTTCTGGCTCTGCTAGTTTCTTTTCCATCTTTTGGCGCTTTTTTGGTGGACAAACCACCACACACATGCACCGTGACTCACGACTAGCTCTGCTAGCACAGATCGTCTGTACAGACGGTTTCAAACTGTATTTTAAATTAGAAAGCAAACTAAATAAATGGACAAGAGAAAAATAAATCTCAATTTGGTCAGTATTGTCATTTGGACAAGCAAAGCAATTACTTTAAGTTGCAGGCAAGAAAGATAAGTCTGTCCACTGTCTCTGGTTTTAAAGCTGCCCTGTTGCAGGTCACAATATTATACAATTTTAATATTTTTTTATTTATTATTATCGATATTATTTTTTATTATCGATTATAAAAATATATTGCGATAATTATCGTTTTAGCACCCAACATAAATTAGTTTGTACACATTATCTATGAAACATGCTTGGATTGTACCATGGCGATGTACAAACATAAACACACCAAATATGCCCTTGTAGTGAGTTTGCTGGAGGTCTTCGTTCCTGAATTTTGCCCCCTGAAGCTTCAGACGCGTGTTGACCACCCACATGGGCGTAGTCAGGATCACGTTCACTGCCCCTGAGAGAAACAAGCAGATAGATATACCTTTCCTTGAATACGCCCTCCAACCTTAGAGCCCCAAGTCAAAACTCCTCAGTTCATGATTCTAGTTATTTTGGTTTTGAGACCGGTCTCACCAGATATGAAGCCCATGAGCAGGTCTCTGCTAGGCTGGGACTTCCCATGGCCAGACAGCCTCTTCAGTGTGTTGAATGTGTAGAAATAGACAAAGTTGGAGCAGCAGAGACTGGAGATGACTGGGAACCAGCCTCTGTATAGAGACATCCTGGGGGCGACAGAGAGGGAAAGGGTAATTTTCAGTAGAGAAGTCAACGGAGTCTTGTGTGGTCAACAGCTCTCAGATAGTTTGGATCATTTAAAAATGTGTTTATCATAAAACGACAGTGAAGCTCGGTGAATGGATGGTATTTGCATTAGAGTGGAATGTTTGGTTTGATTGAAAATGTTAACAGAATGGGTACAATACAGTACAGCTCAAGACAAACAACTGCTAAGAGGATGAAGACCAGAAAAATACTTTAAGTCTTGTTTACATAAGGGACTTAAGGGTCCTCCATTTTTTATTAATCAAGACATACAAATATACAGTACTGTTTAAGAAAAATAAATCATATACATCCGAAGGGGAAGAAACTGTACATTGGATTTTGGCATTTACCGGGGCCAGTTTCTAATTGCAGCCACCCGTAGGTGCTCTTTGAGAGTGGTTTTTAAGGAGGGTAGGGATTCACATTCCTTTACGGCTGTGGGTAGGGCGTTCCACATTATTGTGGCATAATTGCTAAATGCAATTATTATTATTATTTAGTCCCTTGTTTGAGCTGAATCTGGGTTGAACATGATTTGTGGAACTCCCTCTGGTGTTGTGGTCGTGGACTTCACTGACCTTTAGGAAGTATTTCGACAGGTACATGGGTATCTTTGTGGTGTAGTGCATCTTGTAGACCAGGCCCATTGCAAGTTGTCTACTCTAAAGCCCAATGCGATCGTCTGTCGCTCAACGACAAATCGCTTGGCACCCCACACCAGATCCGACCCTTCAGGTATAATAATGTGTCGCTCTGTCTAGCTGGGGGTGTGGTTTCCCCCCGGGAGATATCAGAGGACGGACCGGACGTTAGGTTGTCGTGAAGCGAGATGAATTAGCAGGTAGCTGTGCTGTGCATTACGAGGGAAGTATTAACCTGTAAAACCCATATTGAGCTGGAATTAAACCACCATATACGAATACAATCTCATTCTTCCTGACACTACTGCATGACTGATCGCTACAATACGTTCATTACCACCGATTGGACAAGTATTATGCACCTGCTGCTGAGAGAGTGTTTTTTTCACGGAAGACGCAAACAGTTTGTTCTCAACCATCATTTCTTTGGACAATAAACCTTACAAACTACATCAGCTGCAGCCTGGACATTAAACTCTTGTCAACATCCACAACTTATTTTGTTACCCGAGTACAAAAACATCTAGTAGGTGCATCGTGGCGCATTGTCAATTTATTAGTTAATGACAAGCGGCCACTAAACCTTAAGTTCTCCAACTAACGTTATTTATTTAAATTGTTCCTGTTAATTAATAATTAACATAAGTAGCATGGTAATAATACGTAGGTTATTGATCAATGAATGTATTGATAAATTCATTTATATTACAAATGATACACCAGTAGAAGTAATGTTATTTCCTCATTGTCCTTGCTGTGTCGCCTGCCATCGCCTCAAAAAATAGGATTGAGGCGATATTTAGCAGGGTGACAAGTTGCTGCGCGATTGTCGCTCAAAAATCTCCTGCCGTGTGCGTTGTCTCATCCATAACAATGGAAGCGATACAATTATGTCGGTCGCCTCGCTTAAAAAGTCGGTCGCCTGGCAAAAATCGGCCGCCGTGTGCGTTGGGCTTTAGCCATCCTGGATGGTCAAAATGGGCAGGGGTAAGGTGTGTTTTAGGAGTAAGGTCAAGCAGTAGTCTGACCAGTTTGTTTTGTGATGTTTGGAGCCTTGTTTTTAGGGCCTTTGAGGTGCAAGCATAGTCGTAGAAACCTTGAATTAGTGCTCCTGTTAAAGAGTCTTTAAGGTATTCTTATTTACCAGAGAGGAGATCCTGTACAAAAATCGTGTTCGTTGGTTGACTTTTTTTATTATTAAATTGGTTGCCATTTTGTCACAGGAAAGATTTGCCTCTAGGATGGAACCCAGGTATGTAATTTCATCTTTCCTTGTGACAATATTGTCAGTTTGTCACCCACTGTAACAGAGAAGCCGTTGGCCTTGCCGAGTTTGTTATTTGATCCAAAGAGAATGGATTCCGTTTGACCCAGGTGTAATAATGGTTCGTTATCAGCGAGCCAGGTGCAGATTCTACCGAGTTCAGAGCTGAGGGCTTTTTCAACCTGCAACTTGTCCCTGTCAGAGACCAGCAGGGCAGAGTCATCCGCGAACAGGAACAAGTTGCAGTCACAAGATGATAAGTCATTTGCATAAATTAGGACCAGTAAAGGTCCTAATATGCTTCCTTGTGGAACACCACAGCTCACTGGGAGGGGGGGCAGTGTACCGTTCACCTCCACCATCTGTTCTCTCCCCTCCAGGTAGGATTGCATCCATCTCACTGAAGAACTATCAAAACCAATTGATTTTAGCTCATCAAAAGCCTTTTGTAGGTCCAGCATGACCATGCCCCAGTATTTGCCCACGTCCACCTCGTGTTTGATGTGGTCGTTCAAATGGAGAAGGCATGAGTCAGTGGAATGGGATGTTCTGAAGCCAGATTGGAATTCGTAGATTAGCTTTTTTCGGCAAGGTACTTTTCGATCCGTTCGTAAACTATTTTTCTATCACTTTCGTGATGGAGGTAAGAATAGAATGGTAGAATAGATCAGAATGGTCAGCTGCTTGTGTGGATTCATGGGTGCAACACTGGGGTGAAAGCCCAGTGTGAGGCCACAAAGGGGGTTTCTCTTCAGTCGATTGCTCAAATCAAACTAAGGGGATTGAATTACAGAGGAATTGTGCAGGCCAAGGGCCACGACTTGGACAAATGACTGCATCTAGTAGGCTTTGTCATGGCAGTGACAGCACTACTACATGAAGTTACTCACAGGCCTTCTTCCTTTGCTATCTCGGACAGGATGATGGGAGTTGATTTAGACTTCCGACTCTCATCCACTGAAACAAAGAATGACCATGCGTCACAGATCGCTGGGTGCAATCACCAAGCTAGTGAGGAGAGTGCATGTGCATGCAATACTTTAAGACATTATCTGTTACTTCATCCTACTTCAGTTCACACACACTAGAGTTGTTTTTCACAGCCTGAAGTTGGATCCTACAGTGAACTCAAAGCACAGAGGATAGAGTCCAACACTGCTATCGGGCAAGTGTATCCATTGATTGTGATAAGACTTCCAACTCACCCTGTAGACGGATCCTGGCCGTATCCAGAGGGAAGAAGACACTCATCGCCGTCACGCTCCCCTGGGGACAATTGCATACAAACAAACACAGCTGACAAAACAGTTTGACACTTTACTTGGGAGACTCTAGCCCCTTTCGTGACTGTGATGCACGCCAACAGGGTTTGGACGACTGATCCACAGTCCCTTGCTCCTCCATAGGAAAATCCCATAATTAACTCTGAAGAACTGGTCCTCCGCGAAACGTTCGTTATACAAGTATCGCAGAGAAATTTCAAAGGTACTCACAGTTGCACGAGGGTTTCGGACAGAAACGCAATGGTTTGAAAGCTCGGCGTTGCTAATAAACATTTTTAACTTTTATAAACTGGTCAACACTGCTTTATTTCAGGCATTGTGTGCCATCATGCGCATCAGGCAGCTAAAGCCGTTTTGAGCAGTGTTGACCAGTTTATAAAAATGATTTAAAATGTTCATTAGCAACGCCGAGCTTTCAAACCATTGCGTTTCTCTGTCCGAAACCCTCGTGCAACTGTGAGTACCTTTGGAATTTATCTGCGATACTTGTACAACGAGCGTTTCGCGGAGTGACTTCAAGTGGAGCGCAGCTCGTAATACATTTAATTTATATAGCACACTTTAAACACGAGATCTCAAGGTGCTTGTAACTTTATTTATACATTACTTGGCTGAGATCTTTCTCACCATTGCACCTGCCACTGCATGCACCAGCGTCTCGTAGGAAAAGAGGCCGACAGCCGCTCCACCGTTGTCGGACATCTCTGCGCCTTCTCTTGGGCCGAGCAGAGCCAAACCAAACGCCGGTCAATGACTGCACAGTGCCCTGTAAAACAAGTGGTCGGGTATTTCTCGCCGAGAGACGACGTGCGAGGTTAAGCAAACTCTCAACTATGATTCCATTATTCCAAGTGCACTTATATATGACGAGTCGAGCGAGTGAGTGTGCGGAGTGCGGACTTGTATTTCCTAATTCCTTCTCATTGGTTCTGGTTATTATCACGTTTAGTAAAAACAGATAGTAGCGCCATCTACTGTGAAGGAGTGTGTACTGTGCTTCCATGCCATCTGCGCACTTGGCATATTGACAAATTGTGTTGGGGTTGGGCGCACGCTCAGTCAGGAGCATCACATAACTTTATAAAAGCTATTTTTCACCGGTTCACTTTTTTTTATAGTTGTTTTTATCGCCGATCAATTTAGGCTACATTTCACAAAACCCGTGGCGAGAAAGCGCCACTGCACCAAGAAGCATAAAAAAAAAAGTACTATAATGTACATAAATATAACAAAGTGTGTTGCATATCCATAGTCTATGCTTCAAAGGGAGTGGAATGCTTGTCCTATTGGACTGGGAAGATACATGTGTAGATTAGAAAACAAATAATACAATAAAAAAAATAGGGGGGGGGGGGGTACTGGCAACTGGCAAGCATAGACTGTGAGCGCTCTTTATTACTGCTTAATTAATGATATTCGACGTGCGTGCGTCGCTGTTAAAATGTTTATTTCTGGGGTAGTAGAATATTGCTGTATTTGTAAATCTGAGGCCAATCATGTCCCTGAATTGACGATTAGACACGTTAGGGACATTATGTGAAGAATTTAAGTTGCCTTTCATCCTAGCAGGCCTCCCTACGTTACGTACATACTTATGTATTCCTTTTTGACACGGGTATATGACGTTAAAGACAGTTAACGTCGTCGGCTACGTGTGAGCGAAGTGGACTTTGATTTTATGACGGGCTATGCCTCAGTTATGACGACGCCCATCTGTCTAATCTAACCTGTCAATGAGCGACTGTCCGAATGAGAAGAGAGGGGGAGAAAAATGCCATACTTTGACTGAAGCAATCTACTTTTGTGATTATATTTCATTCGATTTTCAGTTGTAGGTTTTAAACGTTATTTCAAACCAGATTAAACATGTCTAGGTACCATAAAGCAGCCATTGATGGTTACTTGGACCTCTTGAAGGAGGCCACAAGGAAGGACCTGAACACTCCGGACGAGGATGATATGACACCCACTTTATGGGCTGCTTTCCATGGACACGTCGATGCTCTTCAACTAATGTGTAGCAGAGGGTGAGCACATTACTCGAAATGAAGCTCATGTTTAATACCACACACACTGTGACTAGCAATGTATTACACACGATTCAATTGGCTTCTCCAGATATGCTAAACTTCAATTCCTCAGTTTATGCTCATTGTTATGATTTTAACATTTGTAATTCAATTCACAACATTTCACAAGCAGGCATATCAATTTAAATAGATAGTAACATTTAGACATACTACAACATAATCGTTTGTATCATTTAAATTCAGTAACTGTGTCCAAACTTAGCCTAGCACTACTATACTACAGTGGTTTTATTCAGATTTTCTGATTAAATATCTTTACTAATTTGGCAGATTATTGTGTGTAGGCTGAATCTATCCTGATTTTAGACTGCTAAACCACATACAGTCAGTGTTTTATTCAATGTGTCTATTTATCGATGGACTTGGCTTCCTATGATACTTCCAGAGAGACCCATTTGAATATTTCCCACACAGCTATACTATACCATACTATTTTGCATAGACTTATAGCCTTAACCCTCAAATCATTATTCATCTGCCAGACAGACTCCTCTGTGTAGGGGCCCTCGCCCATGAGCTGAGCCAAATGTTTAATCAGGCAAAGTAATTATGTAAAACAATAGACCCTTCATTCTCAAAATGCCATCCCCCACAAAACGACAGTACAACATTGCTCTGAACATGCTTCCAATCTGGGGTTCAATGGAAAATATCTTTTTTTGATCCACTTTTTCTCCCATTTTCAATTTTTTCTCTCATCCCAATTTCGCATCATCCAATTCAACCCTCCCCTGTCTCGAACGCTGTTTCTTGCCTCCCACAAGCCGGCTGCAATGTGGACTAAGTCATACATAGCACGAGTCCCCTCCGATACTCGAGGTAACAGCAGTTGCATCTTTTCACCTGCGCAATCTTTCAGCGTCAGGGGTCTGCGCTTTGGAGGGGCGCCGCCCCCATCGCTTCCTGATTCTACTGCGCAGGCGCACCAACCGACCTGTAGGAGTCGCTGTCCACAACGCCCGATCCCCACCCATCAGTTTCCCACCCCCTAATACTGCCAATGTGTATTAGTACGGACGACCAGCAAAACTGAAAGCAATGTGGAGCGCTGGGCTCGAACAGGCGAACCCAGCGTCTCCAGTATTCGTGGTGAGCGCCTTGCCCACTGCACCACGTAGCCGCCCTCAATGGAAAATATCTGTGAGGAAGTTCGAATTCCATAACCCACATTTTACCTTTATGGTAGAAAAATAGGCGTTTCCAATTTCAGCGTTAGAAGTATGACAGAATAACTGCCACAAACTGAGTTTTATGATCAACTGTTGCTATGACACTGCAATCAAGACTTTTATTGTTGTAACAATGGGACACAGGAGGACTTTATTCCTAATAGCTTACTGATTAACCTCAGCCATGTTTGGCTGCTATTTACTCAGAAATACTGTCTGTACTGAGGCCCGTTTGGTAATTAATATGAATATTCTTTTTACTATTGTCATCACATTTCTATTGTAATTTCCTATCACAATCTGGAGTCTATAGTAAAATTCCAATTGCCACATATGTCTTTCTATTGTCTATTAAATTAAAATGTTTCTGTCATATACATTGTTCTGCAGTGCAGGGTAAGGTTCAGTACTATCCATGCACTAACTGAATATGTGTAATTCTATGTTGCACAGAGGAGACCCCAACAGGAGTGACATCTGGGGGAACACACCGTTGCATCATGCTGCCACCAATGGCCACATGCACATCCTCAGCTTCCTGGTCAGCTTTGGTGCCAACCTCTTTGCTCTGGACAATGAATTCCACACAGCCATGGACGTTGCCGCGTCACGTGACCGCATGGACTGTGTGCGCTTCCTAGACGCCGCTGCCTCGCAGCAGACCAGCAAAGATGCCAAGAAGGTTGCCGTTCTAAAGAAGGATGCTCAGAAGGAAGCAAAGAAACGCGTGAAGCTTTGTGAGGTGGTCAAGAAGAGACACCAGAACAAGATGGATAAGATGTATCGCGGTGACAGCAGTGGTGGGTCCGTCTCAGAGGCCAGTATGCCCACATCATTCTCCACCACTAGTTCTCTCGGCGGCGTCAACGAGCAGTTCTCCAAGCTCATTGCCTCCGACACCTCCGGCTCCCTCACGGCCAGGGTTAAGGGCACTCTCCAGAAGAGGTTTGGTAAGAAAGATAAAGGCACACTGGAGAGAGCAGGAGGGGATGGGAACGTCATCTTCCTCAAACAGGAGAACGGAACACCTGGAATGCCCGAGTTTGTGGACGTCTTCAGCGAACAGGATGAGAATGAGGCGGATGAGGATGGAATGGGTGTGTTAGGAGGCTTTAATGACGACGACGACGATTACAGCCAAGCCAAACAGGGCATCTTCAACCGGCCTGGCCTCGGTGGTCTGATCTTCATGAAGAAGATGGGTGTGGAGTCAGACGACATCCCCAGCGGGAACAATGAAAGCTTAGGCTACCTCATTCAGAATGAATTGTTGGAGGGTGAAGATGATGCTGGCTTCACGGTTGATGGTGATACTGAACTGCCTTGGAACCAGGAAGAACTGGGCTTGGATGACGAGGACGATGAGGAAACATCTCCGTTGGAAGCCTTCCTGTCTGCAATCTCGCTGCCAGAATTTTCCCTGGCCTTCACCCGGGAGCAACTGGACCTGGAAGCGCTCATGCTTTGTTCTGATGAAGACCTCAAAGGCATTCGCATCCAGCTGGGACCCAGGAAGAAGATCCTGGAAGCCGCCTCCCGTAGGAAGAAAGCACTGGAGAACCATAGCATTATAAAGGACAGCTGCCTGTGATCAGAGACAGTAAAGGGGTGTGATTGAGTCAATTTGAGACTTATGATGTGATGGTATCCCTTGGAAAGGAAAGTCAAGAGCTTGATTGAGACAAAAAAATACAAAGATGCTACAGCAAGGCGGCTGGGTGGCGCAGCAGACATTGCGCTCATCACCAACGCAAGAGACACCGGGTTCGACTCCGACTGTCGGCGTTGCCTCCGGCTTGGGCCAGCCGTCATACTAACTCAATTGGCAGAGTTAGCGGGTGGAAGTCGATGGGTGGTAATCTGAACGTTGTGGACAGCGACTCCTACAGGTCGGTTGGGGACGCCTGCACAGCAGAGACAGGAAATGGCGGGGGGTAGTGTGAGCCTCCCACACGTAACGTTACACCTCGCCAATGAGAGTCCGCGCTGGCAGGTGAAAAGATGTGACAGGCTGCCTCCTCGTGTATCGGAGGGGACACGTGATGCAAGGCTTCTATCCTCCCTACAACCGGCCAGTGGGGGGCATATGCGAGCAACGTTCAAGACAGGGGAGGGAAGAATTGGCACAGTGGAATTGGGATGGAAGAAAAATAGAAAAAGAGGAGAAAAAGTGGATAAAAAAAAGAAGATGCTACAGCAAGAACTTTTGACCCTTCAAAAAGAGAGTTTATCTACATTTCAAAGATGTATATTTCATATACTTTTTGGAGATGGAACTACATTGTGTAAGGCTTGATTTATAAACTTTGCACCCACATACAGTAGTTATCAATACCATAGGTGGACAGCATGTCAGGAGTGCAGGAGCCATGTAATAGCAGCAGCCAGTACATGCCAGGGTCAAACAGGCAGGAAGACAATTGTCAACATGGAAAATGGCTCTTAGGAAATTAAATGAGGTGATTGAACTTATGTTTTAGAACTATGAACTGTGTTTTAGAAACAAACTGATTTGCATGAAAAGATGCACATACAAAAAATTACTTTCTGCTGCCACTGCATAACCCTGATTGTTCACTGAAGATGAAAGACAATGAAAACAGTTGTTCAACTTGACATATATTATATTATTGTGTTTAGGCAAAGAGCATGTGCACTTCCACATTACAAAAACAATGTTTTTTAACGACTGCAAAAATATCAAGGAAAAATAAATGCTGGGTGATTTTGTTGTTACTTGAAACATATTTTCTAATTACTGTGCCCATTGATTCATAATTATTCACACAATGGCAACCAAATGAATAAAGCATATTTCAATTAATCAATTGAATTTGGTATCCTCATTCACAATACTGTTTTTCATTGTCTTAGAATATAAATATTTGTGTGTGTGTCTTGGGGGGGGGGGGGGGGGGGTGCTCATTATATTTATATAATAGACAAAGTGGGTATTCAGAAGGTTGACGATGTCACAATCCTGGGACCATCCTACAAATGATGGGGATGAGTCACCTGGCCAACATGCAGAAGGTTTATTCAGGGCTCATGGACAGGCTTTTCATTATGGCATATAGTGTCTGGTATCAGTCATATTTGCCCCATAGTTATGAGACTGGTTTCTTAATTCTCCAATGGTGTCAAACTCTATTTAATTGATGGATCTTCAATATAAACAAATAACATATGGTGTGTCAATTATATCAATATTTGATATACAATGTCATGTTCAACAATGATCTAATGTAATATATTTGTTATCAATTACAGTATTCGATTACAATATCCATGAACCTAAACCCATCTCTATTAATCAAATTGAATATATAGTAACAGTATATATAAGTGTATATTTTTTCAACCGTTTTTTATAAATTGAATATTTTTTTTATAAATAAATTGTTATTATTATTATTATTATTATTATTATTATTATTATTATTATTATTATTATTATTATTATTATTATTATTATTATTATTATTATTATTATTATTATTATTATTATTATTATTATTATTATTATTATTATCATTGTTATTATTTAACCTTTCTGAACTAGTTCCATAATTCTATACTAAATATAAGCCTTTTCGGATACCCAAACACCAGGTGGCGACAGTGATACTCTCCTTTCGTGCATCTACAACGGCAAAGATTTAAAAACACGAGAAGAAGCTGGTCACGACTCGATAAACAGTTTTTCGCTGATGGGTTGCGGAATTTAGGCTGTCCAATTGACACGATGTTGTACATCAGGTAATATACTCTGTTTCTACAAATGCTCGTGTAAAAACGTATTATCGTTTGCCTTGACGTTGTTTATATTGTCGAGAAACGGTATAATTTTATGGTTGAAGTATCGACGCTGAAGTTGGCATCAGATTCGCAGCTTCGGATTCGCGAGTTAGAGGAAAACATTTCTGAGATGATATGTAATTTACACTTCCTAAAATATTGATGGTAGCCTATTTGGACTCCCTCAGGTCTGTGAATTGATATCACGTAACAATTCGGGAAACTTTGTATTTGTAGCCACAGCCATTGACGTGCCTGGGATCCAATCAGTGACAGAACCATTATCACAATACATTTGTTGATTATAACATTAGAGAGTTTGCCATAGTTTACCATCATACTTAAAGGATACAAACTCATTGCTCAATAAACTGGCTTGTACAGAGATGACAGGTACTGAGGATTTGTTGTGTACAATGGATGTGTCTGCATTATATACATCCACTGACTAAGAAGATCGAGGCAATTGAAACATTGAAATATTTACAAAATGTTGGTTGTACTGTTTTTTGGCATGTTTATATATGGGACATTTTAATGTCACTATGTTTGGAATAATAATATTATTTTAGTCGTATAAAAGGATGGTACAGATTTATTTTTCCGTTGGTCAGCAGGACTTGAAGAGGTTCACATTATCACTTCAAGCTACGACAATTCCTTTCCTAGATGTTTTGGTAGAAAAAAAACAGATGATAAGTTGATCACATGGATTGAAAATAAATGGATAGGACCAATCTATTGCATTATTCCTCATATATCATCATTAAAAGCAAATAGAATAAAAACTAACTATTCCTGAGAGTAGGATGAATCTGTAGCGAGGAGGAGGATTTCAATAAGACAATGCTGAAGATATGTAGGCCTATCAACATTTCATGGATATGGCTTTTAATAAAATGGTTTGGATGAATATGTGTAGACCAAGTAAAAATACCTGCTGAACCCTAAACCAAAGGAAAAGGGCTCACCTCGTATGACCTCTGTGTCCACCTTCAGTCTGAAAAGGTTTGAAACATGGTATAAAAAGACACTGGCACATATTGAGATCAGATCCAGATATTAGTCATGCTTTTAAAAACACACAAAGATTTACTTCCAAAAGGTCTAAGAACCTCAGGGATAGTTTAGTTAAACCAGACATACTAAACGACATGGCCCCCCTAAGAACCACCAGGGTAAAAAACCGTGCTGAGCAGTGGATGCACTCCGAAATATTGGCCACTATGAAAACCAGAGACAAAAAAATTCTCTGAGTTTCGTAAAAAGTCAGTCAAAGCTTACCAAAAGCACGAGCAGTGAACTCCAAGCCCACGTGACTGAACTCAAACTAGAAAGAAACCGACGTAAACTCCATGATCAAAACTGAAAAAAATAATTTCATCAATGACAAAACGGAGGAAAACAAAAACAAACCATGTGAACTTTGGAAATTACTCAATAATCAACTAGGCTGCAGTAAAAAACTCAACCAGATTTTCAAACAAACATAAAGACGGACAACTCGCTCATCACAGACAAGCTGGATGTAGCCAATTACTTAAACATTTTCTTCACAAACATAGCCACAACACTGGTAAACAAACTACCCTCCCACTCAGGGCATTTTGGGGTAGAACACATCATAGCCTAAGCCTACTACAAAAACCTAGGGGTCCGCAAAGATGATTTCAAACTAGAAATGGTAACAGCTGAGGTACTAAAAAAACTGAGCGCCCTCCAACCTAACAAGGCCACTGGCCATGACAATATCCCCTCCAAATTCCTCAGAGACTCAGCAGCCGCCATCACCCCAGTCATCACACACATAATAAACCTCTCCATAAAACCGGGACACGTACCCAAAGACTTCAAAATTGCGAGAGTAACACCCCTGCACAAAAAGGGCAGCGAATTAGACACAGGCAACTACCGCCCTGTTTCTATCCTTACCTCCATCTCGAAAGTCATGGAAAAAATAGTATACCATTACCAACATGTCGAAAAGTACCTTGCGGGAAAAAATCTAATCTATGAATTCCAATCTGGCTTCAGAACATCCCACTCCACTGACTCATGCCTTCTCTATTTAAACGACCACATCAAACAAGAGGTGGACGCGGGCAAATACTGCGGCATGGTCATGCTGGACCTACAAAAGGCCTTCGACACTGTCAATCACACCATTCTGATTGACAAGCTAAAAGCAATTGGTTTTGATAGTCTATCAGTGAGCTGGATGCAATCCTACCTGGAGGGGAGAGAACAGATGGTGGAGGTAAACGGTACCCTATTCCCCCCCCTCCCAGTGAGCTGTGGTGTTTCACAAGGAAGCATACTAGGACCGCTACTGTTCCTAATTTATGCAAATGACATGTCGTCAGCTTGTGACTGCAACTTGTTCCTGTTTGTGGACGACTCAGCCCTGCTGGTCTCTGACAAGAACAAGTTACAGGTTGAAAAAACCCTCAGCTCGGAACTAGGCAAAATCTGCATATGACTCGCTGATAAGTGATAACAAACTATCATTACACCTGGGCAAAACAGAGTCCATTCTCTTCGGTTCAAATAACAAACTCAGCAAGACCGACGGCTTCTCAGTTACAGCGGGTGACAATATTGTCACAAGGAAAGATGAAATTACATACCTAGGTTCCATCCTAGAGGCAAATCTTTCCTGTGACAAAATGGCATCCAATGTAATAAAAAAAGTCAACCAACGAACTTGATTCTTGTACCGGATCTCCTCTCTGGTAAACAAGAATACCCTGAAGACACTCATTCAAGGGTACTACTACAACTATGCTTGCACCTCATGGTACCAAAGCACCTCAAAGGCGCTAAAAACAAAATTACAAACATCTCAAAACAAACTGGTCAGACTACTGCTTGACCTTACTCCTAGAACACACCTCACCCTGCCCACTTTGACAACCTAGGATGGCTTAGAGTAGACGACAGAGTACAGCAACTTGCAATGGGCCTGGTCTACAAGATACTAGGGCTGACCTTCGAAGCTTTTTTTGGCAATCGAAGCTTCGGGGCCGAGCTTCGATTTTAATTCGAAGCTTCGAGAAAAAAAAAAATAATTTAATAAAAAAAAAATATATATATATTTTTTTATCTTATGTTCTGGGACTTGTACAGCACTTTGGTAAACTTTGTTGTTTTTAAATGTGCTCTATAAATAAAGTGGATTGGATTAATTAATTAAGTAGCCCCTTTCATGACAAGGTTTAACTCGGCTGCGCTGCCTGGGTGCAGTGGGGCTGCTCTCACAGCCAACGACATTACATTACATAATTATGTTGCAACCTTCGTCTATCAAGCAAACAATTATATAAATATTTATATGTAGTTGATAGAGACAAAGGCAGAATTCGACTTAATTAAGCACGTTTTATTAAGACATATTTTTATATGGGTCGGGACACTTTAAAAAAGCACCACAATGAACACAAATCTGTCCGACATAGTCTTAAATAACAAACGCCATTGCTTCGCTTCTTCGTCGACATGTCTGCTGCACATGTCCTTGTTGTTTTCAACACAGATAATCTCCACGTGCTTGTTGTAGAGAGGTGGAGTCGAGGCGCTGCTTACTTTCGTTTAATTGGAATGGAGGCGGGAAGGCGCTGCTTACTTTCGTTTCATTGGAATGGAAGCGCAAGATTTTGGAGGCAAAAAAATGTAATTTTTTTTTTTTTTTTTTAATTTTTTTAACTTCGATTTCTTTTTAATGTTCGAAGCTTGTGCCATCGAACGAAGCTTCGAAGTATTTAAGACAGCCCTACAAGATACACTACACGACTAAGATACCCATGTACATGTCAAAATACTTCCCAAAGGTCAGTGAATACCACGACCACAACACCAGAGGGAGATCCACAAATCATGTTAAACCCAGATTTGGCTCAAACAAGGGACTAAATACGTTTTGCAATTATGCCACATCAATGTGGAACGCCCTACCCAAAGCTGTAAAGGAATGTGAATCACTACCCACTTTCAAAACCACTCTCAAAGAACACCTACGGGAGACTGCAATTCGAAACTGGCCCCTGTAAATGTCCTAACCCAACCCCCTCCAATGTACAGTAAATGACCTAACCCAAGAATACACGAGACCCTCTTCTTAGTACCAAGCATGGTTTCGTCGATATTCCAATGTACAGTTTTGCTTGTACAGTTTCCCCCCCCCCCCCACCCACCCAACCACCTCCAATGTACAGTCCCCACCCAACCCCCCCATCCCAGCTACCCAACCTCCTCCAATGTACAGTTTCTATGTCAAATGTATATACTCTCTTTTTTAAACTCTTTTTGTATCACAAACAGTACTGTATTTGCAAATCTGGTATGTCATAAATGTATAGATGTAGCAGTACTGTATCTGTATGTCGTGTATGTCATATATGTTATGATGAATTGAAAATGGGGGACCCTGATGTAAACAAGATGAAAGTCTTTCTCTGGTCTGCATCCCCTTAACAATTGTGTGTATTGAGCTGTACTGTACTGTACCCATTCTGCAATCATCTGTTAATAAAGTTTTCAATCAATCAATCAATCAAACTCCGGTCAAGATCCCCCAATATATCACTCCACCTAATGGAAATGTCGGGTGTAACAACTGTGTTGGGTTGTAAATGCAATGGTTAAAAGTCAGATGTATTCTACCGCCTCCATGAAAGAAGTACCAGGTAAGGGGTACAATTATGATCATCTAACACCGAACATGTGATTTATGTTAAAATATCCATGTGGACTTTGTTACATAGGAAAAATCAGTAGAGACTTAAGAACCAGAATTAGTGAGCATTAAAGTGCCATCGGGAATAATGATCAGAAGTGTTGGTCCCCCGCGAGTTATGGGGCTTAAGTCTACTCTCCACCTAAAGAAGAGAGTAGGTGGAATTTTAAATTGATATGTTGTTCCCAAAAGGGCTTAAAGGGGCACTTATCCGAAAAACAACTTGTGATTCATTTGGCATATGTTTATGTTTATTAAAGGATCCCTATTAGAGACGCATGAAAGAGCCTCTAGTCTTCCTGGGGTCCTGGACAAAACAAATACAATACAAATGTACAACAAAAAATACGAATAAAAATTAAAACAAAACGCAAATAAAAAATTAATACAAATATACAAATTCACATTAGAAAATCTAACATTCCAGTCAAACAAAAAAAAGATAATACACAGATAACAGTTATATACTTGACATGTTTGCAAGATATCTCTTAATATTTGTTTTGAAAGTAATTTTATTATGTATTGTGGATGAGATGATTTTGTTCTGATGTTACCAGAAGCGGCCCCTCTAGTGTTGTAACCATGATCAGAAGTCATTTCTAACTGCTGAGCCAAGCTAGATGGCTTACCAGTGCTAATAATGTTCCGCAGTAGCATTAGAAGACGCATCGATACTTTATTTTCAACCATCAGCCATGCCAGATGTTCATGCATAAAACCAATACTCGTCCTGTATGAACAGCCTAGTGCCAGGCGAGCCGCTTTATTCTGAGCAACCTGAAACTTTTTTAAATTCGATTTAGTAGCTGACGACCAGATAACAGGGCAGTATTCTAAATGAGACAAAACCAAAGAATGAATAACGGATTTCATTATGGAGGGAGTGATAAAAGCAGAACATTTCCTAGTCATAAAAATTCCTCTTCCCATTTTAATGACAATAATATTTATATGTTTAGACAAAGATAAGGAGCTATCAATAGTAACTCTGAGAAGTTTTATTGTGTTCACTTGTTCAATTTGTGTGGTGCCAATTGAGAGTTTTAACTGAGGATGCATGCCCAACATGTGTCTAGATCCAAGCACAATGGCCTTTGAGATATTTAACACCAACTTGTTGCACTCAATCCATTCATAAATGTCTGTTAAGGCCCTGTTTAAGGTGTCAGTTACATCTATCCCAAGGCTCTAAACAGTTTTGCACACATTCATTTGGTTTGACAGTTATTGAGTTTAAATATGGATACCAGTGATGTCATCAGAGGAGAGGACACTGACTCCCTATGTTGTCTTAATTACAGTTCAATAAAATTATGTAGATGAAGATGATGGCAATCCCTATTGCAATCCATATCCCTATGTTTTCATCTATATCAGGGGTGAGCAACCTTTTCGGGCACGAGATCTACTTTACCCTTTTCCAAGGCTCGATAGATCTACCATAACCAGCCAAGCAGACAAATAAATCACCACAACTTTTAAGTTTCATCATAGCCTGATTAATTATTATTATACAAACATAGAATCGGTCCATATTTTAATATTAATAATAATGTGTAAATTCTTACTATCTGGGGAGAGAGGAGCATGCACATTTCAGAAGCAAAAATGTGTCCAAGCATTTGAAAAAGTCCCTCTGCTCAACCAGTGGACGTAATAATGTCCAAAGAGCACACCTTTTTATTTTTTTTTAATCTTTTTCCCCCCTCCTTTTTCCGATTTTTTTCTCCCATCCCACTGTTAGTCGTTATGCCAATTCCCAACCCCCTTCCTGGTTGTTGCGCACTCCCCCCTACTGTTGGTCCGGAGACTGTCTCATGCTTTCCTCCGACGCATGTGCAGCCAGCCGGCAGCCAGCCTGGCCGCGCAGATTCTCATCGGGAGAGTGTAACGTGGAAGGTCACACTACCTCCCTCCAGATCCTACCCTCGCTGTGCAGGCCCCCCGACCGAACTGTAGGGGTCGCTGTCCACAACGCCCAGGACCCACCCATCAGCTTTCCCACCCCTAACACTGCCAATTGTGTTAGTATGAACGACCAGCCAAGCTGATAGCAACGCCGAGAGCTGGATTTGAACCCAGCGTATCCAGCGTTGATGGCGAGCGCCTTGCCCACTACACCACCTAGCCGCCCCCAAAGAGCACACTTGACATACACACCATCCAAACAAACAAGTCTCATGACATGTCAGATCCAGGTGATGCCTGATTCTCCAGAATGGTGTTGTGTTTTTTCATGTTACACACTCTTCCTTAAGACATAACCAAATCTGTTATACTATCAAGCCACAGATCCTCCTTCTGACTTTAAAATACTATTTTTAAATGCCCCCATATGCAACAGTCAACGAGAGAGAGAGAGAGAGAGAGAGAGAGAGAGAGAGAGAGAGAGAGAGAGAGAGAGAGAGAGAGAGAGAGAGAGAGAGAGAGAGAGAGAGAGAGAGAGAGAGAGAGAGAGAGAGAGAGAGAGAGAGAGAGAGAGAGAGAGAGAGAGAGAGAGAGAGAGAGAGAGAGAGAGAGAGAGAGAGAGAGAGAGAGAGAGAGAGAGAGAGAGAGACCAACGGAATACGTTACACAGTACATTACATACACACGCTCCGATCGCAGGGAAATAATTATCGGATCTACGCAAGATTGATAACGTATAGCCCTTACCTTGTCTATGATGTACTGCAAAAAGAATAATCCAATTATCTGATCACCATTCCGAGTACTGATCGCGATCATGTTTCCAACGTAATCCAGCATTGAACATGAACGGGGGGGGGGGGTGACCCTCGTCGATGCATCCGTTATAACCGCTTGCCTTGCCCGAGTAGTTAGACCCCGCCCGCACGTCGCAAGGCGGCAGTATTGGACGTTTGCGATCTCAGACCCATTCCTAATGATAACATCAGGCTGGATGGATGAATTATGAAGATAAATATAGAATAAAAGAAATAACGATGAAAACCCGACTTCTCGGGTTTGGCGCCCAACGTTCGGCGAGTTAACCCGACTTATGTCGGGTCTGGCATCCAATGTGTTAATGAAGAAATCTTGATCATGTTTGATGTGATGATGAGGGTGATGTTGAAGTAACATTGATAGGATATTATGAATACATTGTTATACGGACTATGTTTTTCCCTGTGGATCTAAATTCATATATATGATGTAAATTCAGAAATGGCCTACGAGTAAGCTTTTTTTTTATACTACTGTTGATTGTGCTATGAGCTTCAGGTGAGAAGCCTACAGACAGAGGCCTTGGGCCCAGACTGTTATAGAATAGAATAGAATAGAAATACTTTAATCATCCCGAGGGAAATTTGGCACTACAAATTGCTCACGGTAAAACAAATCACCAATATGAATAACAAAAAATTGCCTAAGAATAAGGAATAAAATGGGGCGCCCAAGTGGCGAACCATGTAACGCGCTGCGTCGCGAAGCGGCCGACCCGGGTTCGATTCCCGGACCCGGCGTCATTTTCCGAATGTCTTCCCCCCCGCTTTGTCTCCCGTTCTTCCTCTCTCTCTCTTCCTCTCTCTCTCTACCGGACTGCCCGGTAGTAAAAACAATAAAAAATCTAAAAAAAAAAAAAAAAAAAAAAAAGGAATAAGGAATAAAATAAGCATAAGAATAACATACTAATAATAAACTACGGTCCGGGATTCACATTTCCTGTGTATGTACAATCTAATATAAAATGTACAGTAAAAAATACTGTATATATACTGTTGGCTTTGAGGCTACTGAGGAAGGCAGAAGCCCAGTCTCTTTGCTATGGAGTGATCCAGCACCAGGTTGAACTCAGATTTAGGATTTGATGTGTTTGAAGTAGCCTACTCTTGTATCACAACTATATAATTTATTGTGCAGCAAAGGGGGAGAGCTATATGATGCCGGGGCCTTTTGTGTGTGTGTGTGTGTGTGGGGGGGGGGGGGGGGGGGGTGAGAGTGTGTGTGTTGCCTCCAAATATGAAGGTGACACCAAAATGTATATTTTCACATTGTCTGCAAAAAAATGCCCAGAGCAATATCCAAATAAATGGCTGTCACAAAGGTGTATTTATTTTGCACCAAATCTCACATGGAGGTTCAAAACACCTAAATATAATTATACATGTTCAAAAAACAATAATTCCCTGGTAAAATATGGAGTTATTCAACATATTTTTCAATGGCCATTTTTCTTACGTCAAATATTGTATGCTCACACAAAGGTAATGTATGATGGTGACTTTGCACTGCACCAGAAATAAAGGGTAGGTTCTCCTGAATCATTCATAAAAGGTATAACACTTTATACTGACTCAAAGAATAAGCTCACAATTGGCAAAAATATAACGCTATGTCCAGGGCGGCAAACCTTTGTCTATGTAGGTGTAAAGGGTTAATGGTAAAAGTGTTTGTTATGTGATATAAATGAATAAATCTGAGTATTTTGAGTTAAAGTAGGCTACTATCAATATTTTAGGCAGTGTAAGTATGGAGAATCAGCTGAATGTTTCCCCTTAACTCACGAACAGCTTTGCTGTTTTGGAACAATAATAATTCCATGCATGTAAAGAAGGCGATAATCACTACACAATCCTGCAGCAGGGAGGGCCACGTAGGTTAGAGGATACAAGGAATAAAAGTATAGTGAAAAGATATGCTTCACTACTGCTTCAAAATGTGGTCACTGGATCGTGGTGTTTGATTCATCCTAGTCATCCTGAATATTAAACATGAAACTCTCACCGTGAATAACGCCGTCTCATCCGACAGGCCCGTGTAGCAGAGTGAGAAATGGCTGAAATTATTCCGGGTGTCGACTCGGCCACCTTTGACCTACCACACTCGCCTGTCCAGGAGGACGCTGCTACCGGTGTTCCTCTCCGCTCACTGGACAGCGAGGACTATGTGTTTGTGGAGACGAGACACCCCAATAAGGTGCTGGAGGGCCTGAACAGCCTCCGGCTCAACAACGCCTTCTGTGATGTGACCCTCTGCTGCGGGGGACAGGAGTTTCCCTGCCACCGCATCGTACTCGCCTCCTTTAGCTCTTACTTCCAGGTAAAAACTACTCTAATACCTTTTGCACTTGGTCAAGTTTATTGATCTTTTGTCGCAAGTCCAGTGAATGGGAGATGGCATTCGATTCCGTTTTGGCTTTCACAAGCGCAAAGCGTCAAAGGTCCATGTTTATGTACTCTTGCCATAACCAATAAACTGCAGTAAAATCTTAAAATGACAATTTCTCAAACCATTAACACAACAAGCATTAATTCACTCTACCCTGATCTCCCCCTTGAACCTCCTCCTTAGGCCATGTTCTCCACAGACCTGATGGAGTCCAGACAGGAGAGGGTCGCCATTAATGGAGTGGAACCTCAGATGATCGGCATGCTGGTGAGCTACGCCTATACGTCGGAGGTGGTCATCTCCAAAGCCAATGTACAGGTGAGGTATAATCGGCCATCAAACATACACGTCGATTGTGAGGAAGGTCTACAGCGATCAACAGCTTTTCATGCACAAATGGGAGATCTGTGTGTAGGGGGTGATGGTATAATGGTTCTCCTCCCATCGTTCCTTTATGGAGAGCATCTTAAGTTTATCTTTTATAGCATGGTACTCTTCCCTGTCTAAATACAAGTTGTATAAACATATTCAGTAAGATAGCTGTGCTATAAGTCGGCTGGATCAATCACAATAATCTACAAGTTCCAAGCAGTGAAGAAAGGCCAGGCGATCACTAGCAATGCAACACACACTCTCTGTGTTTAGTGAACTATGAGCTTGGTGCAATCAGTTGTCACTGCTCCAGACCAACCGGTCTTGCAGATCATTCATAAACAAGTTATGAAATGAGACTGTTGAGTTTTTTAATGTGTAAATATCATGCCCAATCTGTTTACTGTGTGTAAATTGTTGTGCATGTTCTGTTGTTGTTATTTTCTATATTGTATAACCGACCAATAAATAAATCATCCTCATCATCATGCGCCCAGAGTTGGTGTATTAGTTGTTACGACTATAAGCTCTGCATGTCCCCCTTTCCTCTCTCATTCCTATTGTCTCCCCCTCAACCTTCCTACTGTCTCAATAAAGAACCTTCTCTCCTGTGTCTGCTCTGTCATGCCTACTCCGTCTCCCTCTCAGCCTTCCTACTGTCTCAATAAAGAACCTTCTCTCCTCAGTCACGCCTACTCTTGTCTCCCTCTCAGCCTTCCTACTGTCTCAATAAAGAACCTTCTCTCCTGTATCTTGCCTACTGTCTCCCTTTCAGTCTTCCTACTGTCTCAATAAAGAACCTTCTCTCCGTTCTCTGTCACGCCTACTCTGTCTCTCATCCTTCCTACTGTCTCAATAAAGAACCTTCTCTCCTGTATCTTGCCTACTGTCTCCCTTTCAGTCTTCCTACTGTCTCAATAAAGAACCTTCTCTCCGTTCTCTGTCACACCTACTGTCTCCCTCTCAGCCTTCTTACTGTCTCAATAAAGAAGCTTCTCTCCTCGGTCACACCTACAGTCTCCCTGTCAGCCTTCCTACTGTCTCAATAAAGAACCTTCTCCTGTGTCACGCCTATTCTGTCTCCCTCTCAGCCTTCCTACTGTCTCAATAAAGTACATTCTCCCCTCTGTCACACCTACTGTCTCCCTCTCAGCCTTCCTACTGTCTCAATAAAGAAGCTTCTCTCCTGTGTCACGCCTAATGTCTCCCTCTCAGCCTTCCCACTGTCTCAATAAAGAACCTTCTCTATGTCACGCCTACGATCTCCCTCTCAGCCTTCCTGCTGTCTCAATAAAGAACCTTCTCTATGTCACGCCTACGATCTCCCTCTCAGTCTTCCTACTGTCTCAATTAAGAACCTTCTCTCCGTTCTCTGTCACACCTACTCTGTCTCTCTCAGCCTTCCTACTGTCTCAATAAAGAACCTTCTCTCCTGTGTCACGCCTATTCTGTCTCCCTCTCAGCCTTCCTACTGTCTCAATAAAGAACCTCTCCTGTGTCTGATCTGTCATGCCTACTGTCTCCCTCTCAGCCTTCCTACTGTCTCAATAAAGAACCTTCTCTCCTATCATCATCATCTTCGTTTTTTCGTTTTACGGTGAGGTTGGATTGTCTCCCTCTCAGCCTTCGTACTGTCAATAAAGAACCTTCTCTCCTCTGTCATGCCTACTGTCACCCTCTTAGCCTTCCTACTGTCTCAATAAAGAACATTCTCTCCTGTCATGCCTACTGTCACCCTCTTAGCCTTCCTACTGTCTCAATAAAGAACCTTCTCTCCTCTGTCATGCCTACTGTCTCAATAAAGTAAAATACAAAGGAGAGTGGACTACCAGTACTCATCTTCCTTGAGCAAGAAAAAAAAATCCATCCGTTTTCTTTATGGTCTATATTTCCAATTAGCATCTTTGGCAAAAACCGTTTTGTTTTTTTGCTTTAAGGCCCTGCTAGCGGCTGCCAACCTGCTGGACATCATGGCAGTCCGAGAGGCCTGTTGTCTCTTCATGGCGCGACAGATGGACGAGATTAACTGCGTGGGGATCCACTGCTTTGCAGAGGCCCACTCCTGTAAGGAGCTGGAGAAGCGCAGCATGGACTACATCCTCCAGCACTTCTGCAGTGTCTGCCTACAGGTGAGATGCACAGATGCGGATCATTACCCGAGTATGAAAGGTGGGACTGTAGGGCTGACCCCTTCTAAGTAGATGAATCGACCAGATCTTAGTCGACCAATACTGTTGTTAGTTGATACGTTTTAACGTGCTATCGTATGTGTTATCACCCGTGAGTGAGTGATCCAAATTTTCCACTCATAGCCCCCGTGGGAAAAAGGATGAACTTCCATGACTTTATTTATTCTGTTTAGCAAGTACGTTGGAGTGTAATGGAAGTTACCGGAGAGAGCATTGGATAAACATTAGCAAAGCCAAAGGTCATCTCATGTATCACCATTTTACAGCATATACATTATATTACCTGCATATACTCCTCCTATATACCTACTTATACACCTACATATAACCCATATAACTCTGTATGATGGCATGTACAATAATGCTCTATATACTGTATATAAATATTTATTCTTACCGTATGTGTATATATATATATATATATTACACACACACGCACATCTGTCTGTACATACCTGCACATAATCCTTTTACATATCTGTAGATAGTATACTATATATCTGTACATAAACATTACCTACTCTACTAGTTATGCTGCTGGCCATTATGACTACTACCATACTGTCTTCATAATACCTGTATCACTATACATATTAATACTACAACTCTGTACATGCATCTGATTGGCACTACACCCAGTAGTACTAATTTACTGTATATATTTTATATCCAGTTTTATCACCTATACATTGTATATTACTGTTGCACTTTACTGTTACATTTTCACTCTGGTTGGATGCCAAACATCTTTTCGTTCTACTGTACTTGCTGTATAATGACAATACATTTTAATCTAATCTAATGTATCACTTTGACCTGCTTTGGCCACATCACTTTAGCACACCCTTGAGATTACCGGTATATCTCTCAGGAAAGATCATGTGTTTAGTACGCATTGGTACACCTCTACAATCCTATGTGATTTGTCACGTTCCTCAACATGACTCTTGCCATGTTGCACTGTCTTCTGGCCCCAGGAGGAGTTCTTGTCTCTGTGTGCAGACAAGCTAACGGAGATCATTGCCAGTGACCATCTCAACGTGCCCAAAGAGGAGACCGTGTTTGAGGCTGCTGTCTTGTGGCTGGAGAAATGCACAACGCCTACGCAGAGCTTTGAAAAGGTCAGTTTGGTACTTCACATGATGTTTCACTGCACATCTACACCTGAAAGAGCTCTCCGTTCGTCCCTGTTTTTGCAGGTGAAGTTTATTGTGGTTTTTCCTCCCCCTTCGTTTGGGTATTTCTTCTATCGTCAACCAGACCTTCTGAACACACATTGGATAAACCTTTGGTGATGTGTCCAAAGTTTGAGGATTTTAGATTGTGGGTGTTGCTTCAACAGGGATCAAATAAGATCTATACTCATGCTTCCCAGCATCCCAAGCAGCCTATCGACCAGAAAGGAGTACCATTGAACAGATCTGCCATCCACACGTGAAATTGTCCTCCCTATGGTTGTTCCTGGAGAAGACATCTATAAACAAGTCCTACTTCCATCTACTCAAGATTCAATCAAGTGTGACGTTGGTATGTCAAGGGCCATAGATGTAGTATGACGTTGGTATGTCAAGGGCCATAGATGTACTGAGAGGTGTTAGGCAAGGACACATTCTTGCCCCCTTACTATTTTTGCATTGTCATTGAAGCCATGATATACAAGACCAAGGAAGAAGCATGAAGGTTTTGAAACTCTGAGAATGTAAACGAGGAAGAAATAGATTCAGGTTACTTTACAGGTGGACAAATAATTTCAAATTTGTTATGCTGACTAATATAGCAATCACTCCAACAATGCAAAACTGCAACAATTTGCAACCTTATTTGCCAAAACTACAGCAGAAGTAAGTCTGCAAATAAAGATTGGGAACACAGAACCAGTGATGTACCTGAGCGCGTTCAATGAACGATATTTTGGGCGAATGTGAACTGAACGTACTGTATTTCCGCTAGATGAACGTAATTGTGAACGTGTTCATTCTCTGCGCTCTATCACAGTATAACTTAGTTCAAAAGTGTGCCAGATTGAGGACGGGCGCACACACACACACCGAAAGGTTTAGGTGTGTGTGTTGTGCGCGGAGAGAGAGAGACTCGTGACGCGGGACGCCCCTTCAAGGCAATGGTAGGGGAAACACTGATAAATAATCACAGTGTGATGGAAATGCCAGTATTCTGATGTCTGTGGTTCTATATGGGTTGTGGCAATAATGTTGACAAATAATAGCTTGCAGCAACGTATTGAAAAAATAACTATAAACTAGTACATTTTTGAAACCATAAACTTTAGTTAAACATTTTGAATTATGAACTGAACTAGTTCATTTAAAAATGTGTGAACTGAACTAGTTCATGTAGAAAGTGAACTTTTTCAACACTGCACAGAACACTCCAAATAAACAACAATCAATAGGGAAAGCATCAAACAAGTCAATGAATTTGTGTATCTGGGACATAAATTATCTAACACAAATTACCACTCCACCGCAGTGAACAACAGGATGGCACCAGGATGGGCTGCATTCAACAAGACACGACACATCCTGAAGTTGACGAGAATTCCCATAAGAATTAGGGCTGCACGATTTTGGGAAATAATCTAATTGCGATTTTTCTGACAGATATTGCGATTACGATTACATTTGCAATTATAATTATATATTTTTTTTAAGCAGCCTGTTGTGAAGGGCCAGATTAAAGCTGAGAATCTACATTTATTGTTTTATATACATTGTATATTATTTATATATACACAGTATATCCCTTTAAACCTGCGTTCGAACCATAGTAATATTCACTTTCCTTATGGATAATGCCCCCTGACGGTGGCGCCAGGCAGTCTCGCACTCAGACATGTTCAAGGGCGAGTTTGGGGCAAGTCAGGACATGCCCAGAGACAGCGTATTGATTCCAGACAAGAACTGAGGTTTGGGACTAGATAATCACTTAAGTATATATACGGCGCAGGTGCACACAGCAGCAGTTCGTGTGACAAGTTCAATGTGACTCTAGTGAAGTGAGCAGCAGTGCGTCTAACAGAGAGTTGAGAACCACGTGCGAATTGAATAGTAAAGTGTTATCCAGTTTAATGCAGTAACGTCAAGTTCGACCTAGTTTAATGTGAAGTAACTAGTCGTTCATTTATTGTATATCGTGCCAACCACAGTTCGTTCGTGTGTAGCTTTACCCAGCGGTTCGTTCGTGTTAGCTAGTGGACCTTAGCCAGTGCGCGTGGACTAAATACCTTAGTACGAGCACACGAGGAGGCCTAGTCGGAGAACCTGCTGGACATGTGCACAGGAGAACCAGCGGCGGCGATTGCAGAACCATTACTGGTTGGATTATATTGATTGTGGAACGTGTTACCCGGAGAAGAGCATCGTTAATTCCCACTGTCGTTTGGGATTTAACCTCGTGAGGATTTACACTCGGGCTGGCCTCATGGACCGAGGCTGGCTGGCTATCATCGTTTGCTATCGAGCATTGGATTACAGTTATTGCTTTTGTTGCTGATCGTTGGATTTACAAGGACTGGCTTCTGTACGTGAACCCCCTTATTCTTCATTGAATCAGACTGAGTATCCGAACATTCCTCTATCCTCTAGACCAGTGGTCACCAATCCGTCGATCTTGATCGACTGGTCGATCTTTGAGACTGTCCCTGTAGATCTTTCCATAAAAAAAAAAAAAAAAAAAAAAATTAGATCTTACCCTGAGAGTCCACATTACAGTTCTACCTTTGTTTTGATGTGAAAAGTGATGCTGCACTTAGCACTGACTGAGAAAGTACACATACAGTTCTACTTTTGTTTTGATGTGAAAATGATGCTGCACTTAGCACTGACTGCACTTAGCACTGACTGCACTTAGCACTGACTGAGAAAGTACACATTACAGTTCTACTTTTGTTTTGATGTGAAAAGTGATGCTGCACTTAGCACTGACTGAGAAAGTACACATTACAGTTCTACTTTATAAAATGCTAATTGTAAATATGTTTGTCAATGTTAATAATATGAGAGTCCACATTACAGTTCTAATTTTGTTCTGATGTGAAAAGTGATGCTGCACTTAGCACTGACTGCACTTAGCACTGACTGCACTTAGCACTGACTGAGAAAGTACACATTACAGTTCTACTTTATAAAATGCTAATTGTAAATATGTTTGTCAATGTTAATAATATGAGAGAGTCCACATTACAGTTCTACTTTTGTTTTGATGTGAAAAGTGATGCTGCATAAGATGACTGCACTTAGCACTGACTGAGAAAGTACATAATAGTTCTACTTTGACGTTTTAATGTTGGACCAAAGCATTGCATGTAATTAGAATACAGGCAAATAAAAGTCATTTTAGTTTAAAGTACAATCTTGGCTGTCTTTTTCTCTCAACGCTTCAATAGGTAGATCTTGCCTTCACCAAAAAAAAAAGGTGATCTTGGGCTTAAAAAGGTTGGTGACCACTGCTCTAGACCTTACAACTCTGAGAGGAACCCAGTGTCTCCAGGCGGTACCAGCGTTGCCTTCTATAATTGCTATTATACGCCAGGTGGCGTCAGCTTAGTACCCATCGTAGGAATCCTGCTATTCCCAGTGACTCATGCTACTGACTGACTTTATGCATATTCTTCGCCATACAAGCGCGACCCTAATTCTCATTCTGTAACCTAATGTTGCATAATAATAAAATACCCTCAAATACTATTTCTTTGTCAATGCCGTGTTATTATGAGTGTCCACCATATCTATTCGATGTACTGTCTGGCCAGTAATTAAAGTACATACCTAGCAGTGGTTTAATCTATCACAATCTTTAATACAGTCAGGGTTTTGTAACCCCTCAGTTACACAGCCCCACAGAGGTTTATTGTAAAATGCGGCTTGCATCTGGCCTACGTGGTGGGTCTGTTCGGAACACATAGCCTGAAAAAGTATCTTTTTACCTGGGAACCGGTACCTGTACCCAACGGTACCTTTTTCTGTACTTTACTCTCCCTCTCTGAAGTCTAAACTTCACAACACACAATCTAAAACCCCTTACCTCCCTCTCCCAAACCGTTCCGACAACACATTTTTTTATGTTGCGTGATCATGTATATTTATTTTGTATTGTAATTTTTTTTATGTTTAAATATCAACATTATCTGGCAATCCTCAGTAAATACTATCAAACTCCTCTGATGTCAGACCAGATATGAGACGCGTGCACACACACACACACACACACACACACACACAGAGAAAAGGAGAATGGCTTAAATTATTTTAGAATACTTCAGCTAATGAAGTTAAATGTTTATCATCAACTATCCAGTTTTTTTCTTTTTTTTTTTTTTTGATCTTTTTCCCCCTCCATTTTTCCTCAGATTTTTTCTCCCATCCCAATGTTAGTCTTATGCCAATTCCCAATCCCCTTCCTGGTCGCTGCGCACTTACCCCCCACAGTCAGATCATCTGGGAGAGTGGAGGCTATCACGTGCTTCCTCCGACACACGTCCAGCCAATCAACCGCTTCTTTTCACCTGGTGGCGCGGATCCTCCCCGAGAGGGCGTAGCGTGTGGAAGGATCACACTATCCCACTCAGGTCCTATCCGCGCTTAGCAGGCGCCCCGACCGAACTGTAGGAGTCGCTGTTTACAGCGACCCGGACCCACCCCACCAGCTTCTCCCACCCTCTAATACAGCCAATTGTATTAGTGTGAACAGCCAGCCAAGCTGGTGACAACCCCGGAGCTGTGAGCTGGACTCGAACAGGCGAATCCAGCTCACAGCTCCGGGGTTGGTGACGAACGCAATCTCCGCTATGCCACCTAACCGCCCTCTATCCAGTTTGTTTTTATAGTGCAACGTTTTTCTACTTAAACATTAATTGAACCAGTAGAGAGAGAGTAACAACGGAGGAATCACTGGTTGGTTTTGGCCGATTATGCTGTCCACTGCATCAAACCACGGAAAATATATTGAAGCCTCATCTTCTTCACTTTTAGCTCGACATTGTTGACTGATCTGTTGTACCCATGCACGCACATTTTCTAATAACAGCATTATTAGACCAGCACGTCCAACGAAAGACATGCTGGTTGCGCTGGAGAAAAGAAACGAAAAGATGTTGCGTTTGTCTTTTACGTGTTATTTGTTATTCTAAGATGCTAATTAATCTGTATCTGGATAACCAATGAAGTATTTTGTCGAGGCAGGTAGCCGGTAGCGTTATTTCGGGGAAATTGATATCTATAGTCTGGTATATTTTTCGTCCACGAGAAATGGAGGCTCTAATTATTATTATTCATAGAGACTCTCGAGCAATAATAATTATATTACAGCCTCCATTTTTCGTGGACGAAAGATATACCACACTATAGATATCAATTTTCCCGAAATAACACTACCTGCCTCGACAAAATCCATGTATTGGTTATCCAGATACATGAATTATCATCTCAGAATAAGTGGCTTTGTACGCACGTTTTAGCTTATCTTTTACAGCTTACATTTTGGGCAATAATTATTTAGAGGCTCCATTTTTCGTGGAAGAAAAATACATCAGTCTAAATAAATGCATTCGAACAAGAAACCAATGTATAGCAATGGCAAAATTGCTTACAAAATAGCTTGGGCTTGTAACGTGGCTTCATCTCAACGTTTTCATCATCCACTGAGCCGTGAGGCTCAACATGCTTGTTTGGTTGAGGTCTGAACTCTCCAAATTGCCCATAAATATAGTTTTTGTGGGTATTGTCCAGTTGTTGCTGTATGTTTTTTATCTGCCCAAAATTCAAGCAAGCATGAAAGCATTACAGATTTGCTTGCACACCACGCCCGCACCACCTATTCCAGCGGTCCCGTCTTGGACCAAATCAGCGTCCCCGGTGATGGGGGGGGGGGGGGGGGAGCGTTCTCATCACACTCTATTTTGGTGCGATCGTGCTCTGATTCAATCCCGAATGGCTAGTGTGAAAGCCCCCTTAGACACCCCGGTCTCTCTTGGTGAAAACTGCAAAATTACTGTATTACTCTGTATTATACTGTCATACACGTTTACTATCATGTAGACTATTCTGCTTTGTGTTTTTGTGTTTACATGTGATGTATATTGTATACATGCACTTTTATTATGTTCTTGTGTGATGTATCGCACATTTAATTGCTGTGTGATGTATTGCAAATGTTATTGCTGTCATCTTTGCCAGGTCTCCCTTGCAATGGGACTTCCTGGTTAAATAAAAAAAAAAAAAATGTATTGCATGATTTGCGATTTGCTAATTGCATCATTTCAAATTTCGATTAAAAATCGATTAATCGTTCAGCCCTAATAAGAATCGAGACGTCTATGATTTCGAATGATCTCATATTTATTGCAACCTGGTAGAAATTAGCCTTTGATTGCATCGACTCATTTTATTATGGACTATTATGTTATCTGTTTATAGTCATCAAGTCAAGTCAAGAGTTTTATTTGTCACGGCATACAAGCATACAGTGAAATGCGGGGGGTCATGCCGGCAGCGATTGTGCAATAATACAAGTAATAAGAATAGGAATGAGAATAAGACATTTGTGCAATAATACAAGTAATAAGAATAAGACATAACGGGTATAATGTACATAAAGTTTACAACAAGCATGGTAAGACATGCTAAGGTCCTGCGATAGTGCAATACAATGTTAGCTACGGATGAGGCACTGGGTCTTATGTACACTACTATACAATGCTATACTATACAATCTACAGTTACTATGTGTCCTTATGCTAACTTGCTATATCCATCTATTTACTATACAAGAACCACTCCCGTTCTTTTTAAAGTGACCTTTTCATTGTGTAAAGTGACTGTTGAGTGTGGGCGTGTGCAGCATGTGTGTGTTCATGCTAAAGTGACTGTTAGTGTGTGAGCGTATACAGTGTGTGTTATGTGTGTGCTCATGTGTGCTTGTGTGTGGAGAGTTCAGTGTTCAAGACTGATGGCCTGGGGGAATAAGCTGAGCTGAAGTCTCTTTGTCCTAGTTGCTGGTGTGCGCAGGCGTTTGCCTGACCGCAGCAGCTTCAACAGGCTGTTGTTGGGGTGGTGAGGGTCTTTCATTATTCTGCAGGCTCTGGATTTGCACCTCTTGTTATATAAGACCTGCAGGGGTGGTAGTGCAATACCCGTAGTACGCTCAGCTGAGCGCACCACTCTCTGTAGGGCCTTCTTGTCCTGTGCCTTGCTGTTTCCATACCAGGCAGTGATGTTTCCAGTCAAGATGCTCTCTACAGCTCCGGAGTAGAAGGACTGGAGTATCTTCCCCGATACTCTGAACTTCCTTAACTGTCTCAGGTGGTAGAGGCGCTGCTTCGCCTTCTTTACGACTGAGTCTGTGTGTTGTCCATGTCAGGTCTTCTGAAATGTGGACCCCCAGGTACTTGAAGCTGCTCACCCTGTCCATGGTATCCCCGTTTATCCACAGTGGTGTGTGTGTCCCCTGCTGTGTTCTCCTAAAATCCACGATCAGCTCCTTGGTTTTACCAATGTTCAGGAGCAGGCTGTTCCAGTGCATCAACCTCCTCCCGGTAGGCCTTCTCGTCGTTGTCGGAGATCAGCCCCACACCAGCGTGTCGTCCGCAAACTTACTATGGAGTTGGAGCTGAACTTGGCCACACAATCATGTGTGTATAGTGAATACAGCAGGGGGCTCAGAACACAGCCCTGGGGGGACCCGATACTCAGGGTGATGGTGTTGGAGGTCTGACCCCCCACCCTGACCGCCTGGGGCCTTTCACTCAGAAAGTCCAGTATCCAGGCGCTCAGAGCGGAGCTCGGACCCAGCTCGATCAGCTTGTCCACCAGTCTGGTGGGGACTATGGTGTTGAACGCTGAGCTGTAGTCAATGAACAGTCTCACACAGCCCCCCTTCTGGCAGTCTAGGTGAGAGAGAGAGAGAGAGAGAGAGAGATCTCTCTCTCGGTTCGGGAGCATGAGCTGTAGCGCAGCACGGTGGTACTTCCTCGAGAGGGAGACACGCAGAGCGTTTACAGTTCTCTGCTTCTCTCGCTCGGCGGGCAGCTAGAGGGGGCGGGTGTTATTATGCAAATGCACCATATGATGTCCCATATAGGCAAATTTTCAGATGACTCACTTGAGGGAGGGACATTATTGTGAGGGGAGAATTGGAAGAATGCGCCAAATCGAGAATTAGAGACATAGATCCTATTACTATAAGTCCACATAGCTAGAAAATAACCCTAAACACTGGAAAAGGTCATTTATAAGATAGTTCCCCTTTAAATACCGTAAATCCTCAAATATAAGATGGGTCTTCTATTTACCTCAGCTGCAAAGAGCACCAGGCCTTTTTTAGAGAGAGGCTTATATAAGAGGCAGGCCTTAATTTCTAAAAATGACACTCATGGACATAATCCCTTCATTTTCAGACTTTTATTGCATTATTTTTTTTTATTTTTTTTTAATACGTACATTGTCTGTCTACATTTATTTAGACTAGCATTGGTATTTAAATATTGAGTGCAGTTGAGTAATTGTGGGATTAACGTAATTCACACACTGAAGTTGGAACTGTCTATACTAGGTTGTGGGGTCCGGGGACGGTTTAGCGTGTGGTACCTTCTCGACTTCCTCAGTTGAATCGATTTGTTTACATGCAGTAGCTTTAGCTACTAACGTTATCATAGCATCATGGTCTGTAATGTGTCAACTGGACAACGCCAGCCTCGTCTGCCAATGCCATATAGATAGCGAACGTTAACGTTTGCAAACGAAGTCAACGTCATCCAGCCGACACCACAGATCTACCATATTATGACAACGTGAAACGTTAATGTCAGTGTAGCGGGAGGCAGCACTTGATTTCCATTGGCAAGAGTTTATCTCATTCTATATCACGGCACGAAAAATTTAAAAAAAACTTTTTTTTGCGACCTTATATTAGAGACAGGCCTGTGTTTGTCTAAATGCATCAACCCCCCCCCCATTATAAGAGGCCCCTCCTTTATCGGAGGTCCCTCCTCTATTTGAGGATTTACGGTAGGTCCTTGTCACAGCTTTTCACAACCTGTCTGATCAGTGGGCCTAGAATCTCAAGGAACACTCATGAAGCAAGTCATCATCCAATAACATAACAAATAAACCTAAACACACAATCTAGTTTGTTAGAATCAAGATAGAATTATTAATGCAAAAAAAGGTGGGCCTACAGTCTATAGAAAGTATGTGACTTTGTCTAAATACTTCTGGAAATGATCCCTGCACAAGACTAATTCTCTATGACCACAATCACAGGAATTCACTACAGTATCATATCAGTCCAAATCTGGATCACTTTTATTTATTTATTTATTTTGGTCATGGCCTACTGGCATTTTTTTTTAATTATAAATAAATAATAATAATTCAATAATTAAAAATAAAATAATAATTATAAATAGCCTGTATTCTATAGGCATGTTGTGTAGGACTAGGCCCTAACCAAACAACCCACCCGTTTTCGCTTCAGTTGGATTCAGAGGCGTGCGCCACGCGCATTTTCACTGAAATACACTCAATATCTGCATTATTACCACACATATAGATGTTGTTCAACCAGCTAATGTGTCTATCTTTCCCAATACAAATAAACCATAGTACTATACTTTTTCAGGAGTACAGTCACACTGATCATCATTCTAAAATGAATTCTAACATTCGAATTAATTATATAATAACTGGTTATACATGCAAAATGGACAATAGAACACTGGAACTGGAAATTCTTAAAAAATCTTCAAACGGGGACTGACTTCGCATATAGACTAGGCATTTACAGCTGTCCCAATGTAAATGTGCCTTCCTCCGTGGCGCTTCCGCACGCTCTGAAGTCGACTCGTGTGCCAGGCCACGCGCGCGATCTTGCACGGAACCCGCGCGTGACTTTGTGCGCGTCTGGTCTGCCTGCGGCGTTATACTCCATGTTTCCTGACGCTCTGCCCAGGTTATAAGCAGTGGTGCGAGCGTTCAGAGCCACTCGGATAGTGTCAACCCACGGTTTCTGGTTCGGGAAGACCCGAACCTTTTTCGTGGGTACAATGCTATCCGCTAGTGTTGTTATGAAACTGACAACAACATCAGCAAACTCACTGACGTCACTGGAGCTTGCCTGAAGCATTCCCCAGTCGACTTCATCGAGTGCGTCCTGTAGCATGGCCTCTGATTGGTCGCACCACTTCTTTACCTCATCACATAACATTTTTTATTATTATTATTATCATTATTTTCTTTCCAATGAAATGAAAATCAGAAAATAAGTGGTATATGATGGAAAATATGAAATTTGGAAATCAGTTTTTATTCTATTTATTTACTGTTCTGTAAAAGTCTTCTTGAATGTAATGTTTTATGTTTGTGTGGACCCCAGGAAGACTAGTTGTTGTCATGCATCAGCTAATGGGGATCCTAATAAACTCAATAAACATCACAGGGTACCATAATTGCCGGACTATTAAGCCGCACCTTTTTACCCATGTTTTGAACCCTGCGGCTTATACAACAATGCAGGTGCAGCTTGTATATGTACACATTTATTTTTCGTTCTATATCTAGCTGGTGTGGCTTATATTCAGGTGCGGCTTATAGTCCGGCAATTACGGTATACATACACGTCACATTCCTCCTATTTACTGGTATCCATATGTGTCTTTTAATTCCATCCTTAGTATCTTCAGATTGCTTGGCCTGACGTGGCCTATAACACGTGGTTGTATATGTGCAGTGCATGCTTGCGCGGTCAACTATGGCTATACAATAGAAGGGGATGGGGTAGTGTTGGGGAAGCCCAGCAGCTGTCAGTCATCTAGAGCTCCATAAATCTGGAGGATTACGGCTCCATTGTCAGACACTCCAGTCACAGGGTAGGTAATCTGGCAGCTCAGGGAGGTTGTCAGTGTAATTAGAAGACAGTTAACACCTTCCATGATGCTCCTTTCATGTTAGATGAAATATGGGATACTTTAATTATAGTGTGTGTGTGTGGGGGATAGGCTGCTACTGAGTAATGCTGGCCTGAAATTAGGGCCAGTCGTTGAGCCGTTGAGCACATCGAATCTTATTGGTATGAATTGAGCTTCTCCCGGCACAATTGGTGAACGATTCGGCATTGAGACCTGGATAAGGGTTTCAATTTATGCCCTAATTAATCCGTCGTCATTGTCCCTTGTCCTCCACATACTTCTCCAGGTCCTGGAGCACATCAGACTGCCTCTGATCAGTCCCTACTACCTCCACGATGTGATCGAGTCTCTGGTGGTGGTGCAGGAGTCCCAGGCATGTCAGAGGCTCATCTCCGAGGCCAAGGACTACCTCCTGCTGCAGGACCGCCGCGGAGAGCTCTACTGCCCCAGGGCACGGCCCCGCAGATCCACCGGTATCCCAGACATTACATGATGCTGCACCTCAAACATTCTGAATCGAGACCACCCCTTCAGCCCTCCTTAAGTCAATACTGTTTTGTTTTATTTATTTATAAAAAAAAATGTTTGTACATTCCTGAAAAATGTTAAGCAGATCTCTGCTTGGTCTTTAGTTTAAACTTTTTTAAGCTTTTCAATGTCATTTCTGTGAGGAATGAAGTCAGTTGTATGGTTTGTGTAGGATGGCTAGACATAATGACAGGTTCCTTTTGGGTGCATAGTATACTAGTATTTATACATAATGGATAGGGATGTCCGATATTATCGGCCGACCGATATTATCGGCCGATATCGGCAGTAAAATGTGATATCGGAAAATATCGGTATCGGTAAAAAAAAAAAAAAAAACATTTACATTTATTTAACCTTTATTTACCCAGGCAAGCAAGTAAGAACCAATTCTTATTTTATTTATTGTCAAAAGTATGCATGTTGGTTTAATTCAACAACAAGAGATATGTAATGTTAATTTTAACTTTTTTAATTATCATATTTTGCACAGATAATGCTTACATTTAGAAAGCCTTTTGAATGCATCCAGTGAAATTATTAATTACCTGAAATTATTCAGTTTTTTTGGGGGGAAACCCTGCATATATCGGTATCGGTTGATATCGGTATCGGTATCGAAATTAAGAGTTGGACAATATCGGAATATCGGTATCGGTAAAAAAGCCAATATCGAGCATCCCTAATAATGGATGATCCAAACATATTCGTTATTACAGGATTTGTTAAAATCTCTGTGATGATGATGATTGTCGTAAGTAATCCATAATGACATTGGAAGGCATAAT
The DNA here is from genome assembly GCF_963971535.1 of Notolepis coatsorum. Classification (NCBI taxonomy): domain Eukaryota; kingdom Metazoa; phylum Chordata; class Actinopteri; order Aulopiformes; family Paralepididae; genus Notolepis; species Notolepis coatsorum. The sequence continues at coordinate 68,813,904 of NC_140178.1, read as the reverse complement.
GTTTCCCTCCACATTGATTCAGTGAAGGTGTGTGTGTGTGTGCCCCCACTATGCTCGCACTGCTCCAGTGAACCCCATATAGCCGCTTCATTAGAGCCTACCCTTCTGCAAACATCTCTCAAAAGACCAGCATGCTCGCTGGATTGCCCTTTTGTTTTAATGAAGTTAGCAGCTCTTTGAACTCCTAAGTCCTCTCTGGCTCACCACTCTCTCTCTCTCTCTCTCTCTCTCTCTCACTCCTGTTGCCTTGGTAACAGGGACAGCTGAAGTGATCGTGACTGTAGGCGGAGAGGATGACAAGGTGGTGTTGCGCAGTGTGGAGAGCTTCGATCCCCTGACTAATCAGTGGAAGAGCCTGGCCTGCCTGCCCTTCGCCGTCAGCAAGCACGGCCTGGTGGTGTCAGGTGAGAGGATAATAGAAGAAGAAGAAGTCTTTATTTGTCATGCAGATTAACACACGCATGCGAGATGGGTGACACACAGGAACACACACACATGCAATTGAGTCGCCGATGAAATGTCTCTCTGCACTTGACCCATCCCGCCGTCTTTCCCCCCCCCAAGGGCAGCCGGGAGCAGACATGAGACATGGGCTGCGGCGTGGGCAGCGCCCAGGGACCAATCCAAGTGCTCCTGTCCGTCTTTGTCAGGGACGCGACATCGTTAGTGATCTGTTCTGCATGTTTTTCTATCGGGTTTATCTTATTGGGAGGGGAAACGGGGAGAACATGCAAACTCCACACCTGGGTACCTGGCAACGCGGCAACCTAGTCCCCAAGCGGGAATTGAACCCAGGACCTTCTAGCTGTGAGGCGACAGTGTTAACCACTACACCACCGTGCCAGTCAATTAGATTGAACAAAGTTTTTATTAAACCGAGCTGTAGCGATCAATGTCATGCTGTGCGTGAGAAGGCCATTGAAAATGTCTAGGGCAGGGTCTCTTTAAATTGACCTCAAACCTTGCCCTCTTTTCTTGTTCCTCCTATCACAACTGTTGCAAAGGGAAGCAGAGGACTGGTTTGGATTGGGGTCCTGTCCCTGGTGGGCCCCCACTTGATAAGAGTACTAGTACGTTTGAATGTGACTGGGTCCCAGGATAGGTCTGTCACTTTTGTTCCAAATTCAAACCATCGTTCAAACCTGCTAAATTACATTTTCCAACTGTAATGATGTCATGTTATACGCAGTGGTGTCAAACTTAATTACCAAGGGGGCGAAATGAAAAATATAGATGATCTCACGGGCCAGATACATAATAATGCCTAAAAATGGTAAATTCATTGGCTTAACTGGTCATTTTATTTATCTATTCAATTTGTGCATACCACAGGGCGACTTGGGAGGTAGAGCAGTCGGCTAGTAATCCGGAGGTTCCCAGTTCGATTCCCGCTCCGCCCCAGGCAGCATGTCGAAGTGTCCTTGAGCAAGACACTTAACCCCTAATTGCTCCCAATGAGCAGTTTTGCACCTTGCATGGTTGCCTCCGCCATCAGTGTGTGAATGGGTCAAATGTGAGGAACAAATTGTAAAAGAGTTTTGGATAAAAGCGCTATATAAATGCAGCCATTTACATTTTATTTCTTTATTTCTTTAATTAAAAGGTGGTTAACTCTTTCTCTGCCAAACCAGAGAAAAGCCGGGTTATCTCGCCATGTGTTGAACGCCAAAACTCTGAGAAACACGAGATTTCTCGGGTTTTGGTCCTTTGATCTTTTCCTTTGATCCCCGTTCTATACTGTCAGCCGGAGCCATCTAGGTGTCTCTGATTCATATGCCTATGTTGGAATTGCAATGACGATATCACCAGGTGGCAGTATCGCCTACCTTTGAACTGGAATGGCTTGGTGTGGATACACGTTTTTCTTTCTTTCTTTTTTTTGGCAAGGGCTCCTCCTGCCTGAACAGAGGCCGCCTCGAAATTGTTTTTCCTGAAGCGTATTTCCCATATAAACCAGTATAGACATATACACTGGTCGCGATGGCGATGTGATCACTTGGGTGATTGATGATTTTGATTTGGGAGTATTTGGAGCTTCAGGCGATCAACCAGAACGATTTGGGCTTATTGCATATAATGTGTCATATCTCGCGATCTATGGAAAAAGACTGGATTATTCTGGAAATGGGGCGATGTTTAGCATGTAGTGTGTAACAAACTGCAGTGTGTAGAAATGAACTAATTAGTCAGTAATGGACTATGAACAATGCCTGTCAAATGAGCCATACTATTGTCTCCATAGCTATAATACAGAACACACGATGGGTCTACAAACATCGCTAAAATTGTCAATAACGCTGGCGCCATTTAGTAAAGATGGCGAAAGCTTATGGCAGTCAATTAGTTACGGCGGTGTCCTTTATGGAAAATGTTTACAGGTTTAAATTATTATCTTTTTTTAAATCTTTTATTTATCAATTTATACAGAATATAAAAATTTAATTATATCATCAGACACCACAAAAGACATTTCCTCCAGGACCCCCGGACCCCCCAGGACCAGCACCCCATGGTGGTACTAACTTTCTCAGCCGCTGCGACCCACATCTCAATGCTGGTTCACTCAGCAATTCTAAGCTAAACTGGTCCTGGACTATTGGAGTACTAGGAAGTATAATACATGCGCATGCACACAAAACATCTCTCCTCGGCTTTCACTTTTCATCTTGTGAAAAACCAATGATAAATGTGAATATAAATATTAGATTTAAATTAAGAGAGCGAACAAAGTGGAACACACGTACACACACAAAACATATCTCTCACCTCAACATCTCTCTCTCCCACAGCTTTCACTTATCTTGTGCAAAACCAATCATTTCCATGGTTTTTGATTTCAAAGTAGGTATGATGTATTAGCAATAATTGACCTGATGCAGTGAAATAGGATGCAACTGAAGAGAGCCGGAGTCCGGAACAGACTGAGGTCCAAACGACACAGAACCACATTGCCCAGCATATTGTTGGCCAATGTGCAATCGATAGGGAATAAACTGGACGACATCAGAGCACGGATCCAATTCCAGAGGGACATTCGGGATTGTAACGTCCTCTGTTTCACAGAAACTTGGCTGAGTCCAGATGTCCCGAATCACGCAATAGAACCGGCAGACCACTTCTTCGTCCTCCGCAAGGACCGGACGGCAGAAGAGTCACTAAAGAAGAAAGGAGGCGGCATTGCCTTCATGATAAACAAGGAGTGGTGCGATGTAGGCAACGCAAAGGAACTGTCTAACCACTGCTCCCCAGACCTGGAGTTTATCACGATAAAATGTCGACCCTTCTTCCTCCCAAGAGAGTTAACGTCCATCATCCTCATCGGAGTGTACATTCCACCACACGCGAACACTGGGGTCGCACTTTCAAAACTTCACGACGAGGTAAACAAACTCCAGACAGCTAATGTTGACGCTGCCATTTTGGTTCTGGGTGATTTCAACAGCGCGCGTCTTAAAAAGGTGTTGCCGAATTTCTATCAGCATGTGACCTGTCCCACCAGAGGCGAGAACATATTAGACCATGTATACTCGCAATTTAAGAATGGGTACAAGTCACAGGCTCTTAGTCCATTCGGTAAAAGCGATCATGCCGCCATCTTTCTTTTGCCAAAGTACAAACAAAGTCTCAAGCGAACGCCGGTGGTCTCGCGAGAGGTTAAGCGTTGGGCCGTGACGTCAGAGGAGTCACTCCAAGCTGCACTTGAATGCACAGACTGGAGTGTATTCCGTGATAACACAGCCAATATTAACGAATACACCGAAACGGTAATTGACTGTCTGTACTCTGGTAGAAGAAACAATCCCCTCCACCAAAATTAAAATCTACCCAAATCAAAAGCCCTGGGTAGACAAATCCGTCCGTGAGGCTCTGAAAGTGCGCACATCAGCATACAACACCGGGCTGGTGACAGGCAACATGGAAGAACACAAGATGGCAAGATACAACGTCAGGAGAGCAGTAATAGAGGCAAAACGGCGTTACAGGGATAAAGTTGAACTTCAGTTTGAACAGGCTGACTCTAGAGGCATGTGGCAGGGCCTCAGAACAATGACAGACTACAAAGGCACCCCCCTCAAACTGAACAGTGACATCTCCTTAGCAAATTATCTCAATTCCTTCTATGCGAGGTTTGAGGCTGTGAATAACAACACCAGCCTACAAACCACGGCAATGGGGGGGGGGGGGGGGGGTCTGCTGATGGAGACTCAGTGTTCAGGGTAACAGAGCATGAGGTGAGACGGATCTTTAAAAAAGTGAATATCAGGAAGGCAGCAGGACCGGACGGCATCCCCGGCCGCGTCCTAAAAGTCTGTGCCGACCAACTGGCCCCGGTATTCACTGACATCTTCAACCTGTCCTTGGAACAGGCTGTCATCCCCACCTGTCTGAAGAAGTCCACCATCATCCCTGTACCCAAAAAATCTACGCCCGCTTGCCTCAACGACTACCGCCCTGTAGCCCTCACCTCCATAGCCATGAAGTGCTTTGAGAAGCTAGTGAAGGGCTACATCTGTTCCTCCCTCCCCATCAACCTGGACCCTCTGCAATTTGCATATCGCCCCAACAGGTCCACGGAGGACGCCATAGCCCATGTGCTGCACACAGCAGCATCACACCTGGACAAGAGGCAGGGGAACTATGTGAGAATGCTGTTCATCGACTACAGCTCAGCATTCAATACCATAGTCTCCTCCAAACTCATAGCCAAGCTCAGGGACCTGGGCTTGAACTATGACCTCTGCCAGTGGGTCTTGGACTTCCTGACGGGCAGACCCCAGGTGGTAAGAGCCGGCAACTGCACCTCCTCATCCATCACGCTCAACATAGGGGCCCCCCAGGGCTGTGTTCTGAGCCCCCTCCTCTACTCCCTGTACACACATGACTGCGTAGCACAGCGGAACAACAACACCATCATCAAATTTGCTGATGACACAGTAGTGGTGGGCCTGATCTCTGCCAACGACGAAAGGGCCTACCTGGAAGAGGTAGAGAACCTGTCACAGTGGTGTCAGGAGAACTGCCTCTCCCTGAACGTCAGCAAAACAAAAGAGATGATTGTGGACTTCAGGAGGTCGGGGGTCAAGGACTACAGCCCCCTCAGCATCGACGGGGCACCGGTTGAGAGAGTGAACAGTTTCAAGTACCTCGGAGCCCACATATCCGAGGACTTGACATGGACCACACACATTGACAGTGTTGTGAAGAAGGCACGACAACGCCTCTACTTCCTCAGGCGCCTAAGGAAGTTCCAAGTCAGTCAGAAGATCCTTAGGAACTTCTACTCATGTACAATAGAGAGCATCCTGACCGGCAACATCACCTCCTGGTTTGGGAATAGCACTGCACAAGACCGTAGCAGACTACAAAGAGTGACACGTTCAGCCGAACGCACAATTGGAGGGGGGCTTCCCACCCTCCAGAACATTTACAACAAGCGGTGCAAGGGGAAGGCTAAGAGAATTATTAAGGACTCGAGCCACCCGAACAACTGCCTCTTTGAACTGCTGCGGTCAGGCAAGCGATACCGGAGTCTTAAGGCGAGCACAGAAAGACTCAGAAGAAGCTTCTATCCCCAGGCCATCAGGCTGCTAAACGAACAATAAACACTATGCAACAACCATCAAATGCACACAGCACACACACCCACACGCACACACTCACTCAAACAAACAACACACTGCAGCACCCACTCTCCACACTTTAGATCACACAAACACACTTTACACTTTATATTTATTGATAAAGGATTTGCACTACAACTCGTACACCTACTGTGAATTGTACCTAAATTGCACCTCGTCCCATTTCTGCCTTGCACTATATAGTATTGTATATTAGTACACTGCACAGTATTGTATATTGTATGGTAACTACGTCTATTCTGCATCGAACATTGTACATATGTCTAAACTGAACACTGTGACCTCATTTTTTACTTCTAATTTTACTATGTTATTTTATTTCATACTTATCTTGTCTTGCACAGTCTCTGGAGCGTAACAGTAAGAAGCATTTTGTATAAAAGTATTCTGTACTTCTGTATGACAAATATTAAAGAAACTTGAAACTTGAAACTGAATAATACGAGAGAGACTGCAGCCTGATTTCAATGAAAAACGGACAAACAAGCTTTTAAAGGCGAAAGTAAAGTACAGTACAACTGACAGCTGGGTTGATGCGTTGTTATTCAATAAAGAAAACGCAATGCAGGCGCAAATTACACTAAAAGTCGAGTATTTTGCATTGGCGCACTGTGAGATGGAGGCGTGTGTCATTTGTATCACAGGCCAGTTGAATGGCAGGCAGAGAGGCAGCAAGCCAACATGAAAGAGAATTCAGTTTGGGTCCTGTGTTCAAAGAACCCTAGGGCAGGGGTTCCCAAACTTTTCCAGCTCGAGACCCAAAAGAGAAATTTGGTGTTTCCCCGGGACCCAAACTTACAAAAATACATCATGAATTGCCATAACATACATTTATAAACTACTGATAAAGAACACAACAAACCATGAATTTAAAATGTATATGAAATGTATTTATTTCATTATAAAAGTACATCACAGCAATAATAAAATTTGCTGAGTGTAATGTTAAGTTTCTCACCACCTCATAAAATATGTACATACAATTTTGTAACACTTTTAAATGAACAAACATGTTCTACTCTCCTTTCTATTTATCACCCCTTTTTCAACTCTCCATTTCTTACCCCCTCCCTCTGTCCCTCAACCTTAAACCCCAACATTGAGCAACATTCTGATGAATTTTTACTGACTTATTTTAAAATGCTAGAAGGGGTATAATATTTCATCTATGGCACAATGAAATCTAATGAGAGGTGACCACCTCACAGCTATTTGACCACAGCTATTTGACCCAGATCACTATTAAACGTTTGTTCTATTAATGTCTCTCTGCCTGCCTGCACTTTCAATGCTTATCAAGATGCTGAATGACCTTGAAGCCACACACACCCTTCTTGCTGTTAACCCACTGACTCCCGCTAAACACACTGACTCTCTCTGTTGTATTTCTTCTCTGAGATGGCTATTTGCTGTCATCCACCAATATTGTACATTCTATACATTTTGAAAAACCTTGACATCCTTCAGTACAGTACAGGTAGTGCAGGAATACTTTCATGATTGACAGCCTTTATGGTGATTGTATTCCATTGGATGTCCTTTTCTGTACAGTTGCACATTGCTGTACTCCACCCAGTAGGTATGGGAGTTTTCCGTTCATGTTTTCAAACTCTCTTTGGGTGTTTGCAATTCATGGGAAGTATATGTCTCTGATATCTTGGTACAGTGGGCAGGTTGTTAGAAAGTACTTAGTTGAGAGAGGCTCCGATTGAATCCGGGACACAGACATGCAGCCAATGTGACTGACAATGGCTCTGTTCATGGTCACGAATGGATTCCAGTTTCATTGATTTACTACAGATGACAATCGTGTTGTTTGTTTTTCTTTTCGACATACTTGCGGCACACGGAACAACTCATAACAGCCCAGCATCATACTACTGTAGCCAGTCTCTTGAAACACCGCTATCTCCAAACTACCACTCCCCTCGAAACTTTATTTTATTCTGTGGTCCCGCTCTCGCTGCCGCAGTGGGTTTTATTTTTAGCGGTCGGCTTACTCCTTCCATAGTTACACATAATTGTAACCGATTTAACGTTATTAAGCTAATGTTAGCTAATCGTTATAGCAGCTAACGTCGGGACAGAAAGATAGCGGATGTGACGTCGGTAAACAAGCCATTAAGCTCACGTTTGATTGGTTAGAATGGTCACTGTCAACTCACAAGGCACGAGTGTACAAACTAGCGAATGTACAGAAAAGGGACGTTCGGGGAGGGGGGAGGAGGAGGGATTTCGAGCCCTGTGTTATGCATTTTACTCTGCCAATTGGCAACCCAATAAAAACGGGTCCACAACCCATTTTGAGTCGCGACCCTAAGTTTGGGAAACGCTGCCCTAGGGTCTCTAGAGATAAGGGCAGAAGGCAGGAATCGCATGGGATTCACTCGAGCGCTTTCACCTTGTTACTCGATTTCTCTTTCTGCTCCCCACATAGGCTCTACTCTGTACTTGGCGGGAGGGGAGTTCCCTGACGGTTCAGCCAGCAGGGAGATGTGGCGTTATGACCCATGCTTCGACTCGTGGCTGGAAATGGCCCCTATGAACGTTGCTCGCTCCGAGTTGGGTAAGGTGGTCACCGTTGGCAACGCTGCCGATAGGGATTCTGAGCACAAGTATCGACTGTTGCAGAGTTCCGATTTTTATCCTTTGCTTTTACTGAGCAGTATAGTAGCATTAGTTTGGGATCACTCAGAAATGATTGAGATAGAATCCATATTGACCATTGGAAAGATTCAACATCTTTCTGTGTCAAGAAAATGCTGAAAATCAAGTTGCTTTGCATTTTTTTTTAAATATATATATATATATATATATATATATATATATATATATATATATATATACATATTACACATGGCTCTCTGTATCAGATGAAATTCTCTCAATGCCCAATTTTAGCTTGGTATCGACCCATCTGATACCAGTATTGGTATCGGTGCATACCTGATCACAGTATGCTATGTAATTACATCGACTCTACACCAAAGCAGTTAAGCAGCCTTGCTGACCCCCTAAGCAACCCTGCTATCACAGTTACCTGAGATGGAGCTGTGAGCCAAGGCTCTTTGTGACGTGATTACAATTGTTTTACTCTCATGTCCCTCTCCTGTCTCCCAGGCCTGGTGATGCTGGATGGCTATGTGTTTGCCGTGGGTGGTTGGGAGGGCCGCTCGCGCTTGGACACTGTTGAGTGCTACAACCCCCACACCAACTCCTGGCGGTTCATGGAGTGTGTTAAGATGGCAGTTACCAGTCCCGCCGTGGTCGCCCTGGACGGACTGCTCTATGTTACCGGTAGATATAGGACATTTACGAGTTTAGTCAGTTGCCATATTACACAATGTAATTCAGAATTTATTCACATATCCCTCCCCCGGACACGTACATGTGAATATAAGATTAGATTCAAATGTATTGTCATTGTAACTGAGGGGTACAATTCCCTGACTGTATTGATAAGTATGGTATTATTAAACCACTACCTCTTGTACTTTAACTTCTGGCCATCCAGTACATGATATAGATATGATGAACACTTTCCCACCTGATGAAACGAAGTCCACACAAATGTACAAATCGAATATTTTATATAGCAAAGGGTATATACAACGTTCACTTGATGACATTTATGATTTGAAATGCACTTGTATGGCAAATGAGTATTCGTAGGTAAATCAACATTGAATGTCCAATCTCTGGTTACGCAGGGAGTAAGTATACAACCCGGTTCTTTAGGGAACTATAGCGATGGTACTTATAGCTGGATACACTAAGGGGGGGGGGGGGGGTCCCGCTGGTTGTAAGACAGTAGGAGGGGGGGGGGTTAGAAGAGCCGCTGGCGGTATCCCATCTGGCCGACGATTTCTTGGGAGAATTCAAAGTCTTGAACACGGTGCCCACAGAACCTTGGTCCGCAGATGAATACAGCTGGACCCTCTGGTGGACGGTAGCTGCCGGTCCACAACGGAGAGACGTGAGGCGACCTCACTGGTGTAGAGCGCCGTCTCACCTGGACTCCTCTCCGGGGGGTAGTTCCAACACTCAGCAGTGTTGGCCGTTATCCATGGAATAATCAAAGCACCCAAAGCATAATCCAAGCCGTGGAAGGCTCGCCGTCGTCCGGGTAAAGTAATCCAATGTACAGGTCTCCTCGTCCTGGCCCGGAGCTCCTCGGATGCAAGCACCACTAGTGGTCTGCCCAGCCTGGTTAAGACTCCAGATAACGTCAGGAACGATGGGGGTACTGATAACTTTATAACTCTAACCGAACGATGCACCATACATAATAGACTATTATTAGCTTAATAGAAATACGTCCAACTCGACGGTATAGTGCCAAACTATGACAATTCAACTATTAATCCACACGATATCTCAATGCCTATTCTGAGGCCAAGTAGGCCTTACTGCACCACACGTGCGTCGTGGGTGAGGCTTCGCGTCTGTTACTCGGTTGGAGGGTAAAGAACTAATGGACTAAAAGAAAATTCTACTTTACTTGCGCCATATATATATGCGCTGTGAACAAATAGTACCATTCGTATTTCGCCAGACGTATTCCTATGCGGAACCGGGCTTGCCACGACATGTTGGTCGGCACGATTGAACTTGAACCTAGGGGTATGGCTGCTGGCGCCAGGTTCTCGTCCAATGGTAGAATGAAACTATTATGGGCTGTTTAGTAGACTAAAGGGATATTCAGTGCATATTGTACAAGGAATATACAGGGGATATCAAACGATATACAAATACTATTAAATATATATATATAAATAAATATATATATTCGGTTTAATCTGATCCTTCACAACAGTCATTATACAGCACAAGTACAGTACGATGAAAATAAGGTTGGCATCCAACCAGAGTCCAAATGTAACGGTAAAGTGCAATAGTAATATACAACGTATAGGTGATTAAACTGGGTATAAAATATATAATTGAGTACTACTGAGTGTAGTGCTAAACATATGTATGTACAGAGTTGTAATACGAATATGTACAGTGATACAGGTATGAAGGCAGTATGGTCGTAGTCATACTGGCCAGCAGCATAACTAGAAAGAGTAGGTAAGGGATATGTATAGATATACTATGAATTTGTATATTCACATTTGACCAGAGGGCAGGGTCAGCTGTTTGCAGTGCTCCTGGAGCATGTAGGGGTCAGTGTCTTGTTCAAGGATAATTTGACATAGATGGACACATTACCAGTCACTGAGAAACCTTGCCCATCTACAACAAGACTATAAATTCCAGTTAATGTGCTGCACTGCGGGATTATTCTGTATCCATGGAAAGTCTCCTGTTTAAAAGTTGAATGTGTTGCTCTGTGTCCTAGGTGGTGCTGTCCTCGAGGATGGAGATGGCACAGACCTGGCCCAGGTGTACAACCCTAAAACCTCTGTATGGACAGAGGTGGCTCCAATGCAGATAGCTCGCTCTGGGTCAGCTGCTTGTACTCTGAAAGGAAAGATCTACGTCATAGGTATTCAACTCGATCAGATTAACATTCAGTTCCTGATCAACCTCAGCCTAGAACATTGTCTTGTATTAATTGTCTTGTACCAAAGTCCACTGGTTAACAACTAAAATAACTATTCTACTCAACTCAGGGGGACGGGTCGCGTCATTACTTTTACCAACGGATTTCCAGTTCTGCGATCTGATTGGCCACTGACGTTTCTGGTCATGTGACATCTGCGCCAATCGTGTGACGCCTGTTTCTATCACTGGTTAAGCTTAGGCACTCTTTCGAAGTTGGTTAAGGTTAGAGTTTGTCTTAGAGCAGTGGTTCCCAAACTGTGGTGCGCGCACCCCTTGTGGTGCGCGAGCGCCCTCTAGGTGGTGCGTGACATGAAAAGGCTAATTAATGGTGGTAAAATGTTTTATTTTTTTTATTTACAATAAAATTTCATAAAAATCTTAGTCAAACCTTTAGTATAATGGGATATTAAACATGCTGGCAGAGTACATGCATCCCTGTTGTCGTGAACATTTTAATTAAATAAAGAAATTCCCTATCCATAGTCGCCGTGGGAAGAGATAAAATAAAAAATTTAATCTGTGCACGGAGACCAGCAAAAAAAAATTCTAACAGAAACCCATTGGGGGGTGCGTCAGCTAGGTCGGGAGGTGACAGGGGGTGCACGGCCAAAAAAGTTTGGGAACCGCTGTCTTAGAGCATGGCGATAGAACACCAGCCCTGATTCCAAACTCTAACCTTAACCAACTTCGAAAGAGTCGCCTAAGCTTAACCAGTGATAAACTAGGCGTTAGGTAGTTTGCAGGCTGTTCGAGGCGGAAATAGGCGCAGAAACAGGCGTCACGCGATTGGCGCACATGTCTCATGACCAGAAACGTCAGTGGCCAATCAGATCGCAGAACGCGAACGCGGAACTGGAAATCCGTTGGTAAAAGTATAGACGCGGACGGGTCGACAACGACATGTTATTTTCTTCAATAATGGTCCTTCCTTTCCTCCAGGTGGCTGGCATGCCTCGACAGAGAACACAGACAAGGTGGAGTGCTACGACCCCAAGACCATCCAGTGGACCATGTGTGCCCCCATGAAGGAACGACGTTACCGGCCTGGTGTGGCTGTGGTGGATGGCAAGATCTACGTGTTGGGAGGAGAGGAGGGCTGGGACAGGTGAGAGGGAGGGCGCAATTCATCTTCTGTTCAAATTAGGGCTGGGACTTTATTGCATTAATTTAGATTAATTAACTACAGAAAGAATTAAAAGTTTAAAAAAAAAGTATGCATTTAATCGCATGATGATTTTTCTTTATTGTGTAAGAATGTTACCTTTCAAAGGAGACCAGACTCATGCATGTGCTATAAGTATAACGTATAATGAGTCGCAAATAACTTTTTTTCTTAGTCTGGTTTGTTCATAAAAAAAATAAAATTAAGGGCGGCTAGGTGGTGTAGTGGGCAAGGCGCTCGCCACCAATGCAGGAGACGCTGGGTTCGAGCCCAGCTCTCCGCACTCCGCATTGCTATCAGCTTGGCTGGTCGTTCATACTAACACAATTGGCAGTGTTAGGGGTGGGAAAGCTGATGGGTGGGGATCGGACGTTGTGGACAGCGACTCCTACAGGTCGGTTGGTGCGCCTGCGCAGCAGAATCAGGAAGCGACGGGGGCGGCGTGTCTCTCCCACGCAGACCCCCGCCGCTGAGAGATCGCGCTGTGCAGGTGAAAAGATGCGACGGCTGCTTCCTCGAGTACCGGAGGGGACACGTGATGTAAGGCTTCGTCCACATTGCAGCCGGCTTGTGGGAGGCATGGCCTAACAGCGTTCGAGACAGGGAAGAGTAGAATTGGACGATACGAAATTGGGATGGGAGAAAAATAGAAAATGGGAGAAAAAAGTAGATAAAAAAAAATATTTTAATTAGATAAATTGAGATCAATCAAGAGTTTTTTTCTTTCAATGGTCAACTGTTCTGGAATGTACTTGAAATTACTGCGTTTTACTTTTACGAAAGTGCTTGAGTTTACAAAAGGTCAGACTCCTTTGCACTATATATATATTATTCCTAAAATTGCTGCACTTTGTTAAAAATTGCATTGATCTGTTGGTCTGTGTAGTAGCTAATGCAGGATTTTGCTGCTTAAATGTATGTATAATGTATATTCATTGATTCACTCGTATACCAATATTCATTTGAATTGACATTTTTTGCTTTTCGCATCAAATATTGATATGCGATTAAAATGTGATTAATTTCGATTAAAGTCTCGAATTAATTCGATTAAAAATGTTTTATCGAGTCCCACCACTAGTTCAAATATATGTATTTTTTAATCGGGGCAATTCGCGAGAAGTCCGCAAGAAGTAAATTGGCGCTGTGACGTGTGTGTTCAGTCAGTGGGAAAACTGGTGTAGTTTTATGACTCGCCTCTACACAGTTGAATGGACAGACATGCATAGATGTGAATGATACAGTGCACCCAGTCACCAAAAACACTGGCGGTTGTGTTTGCAAAATAGTTTGTGGACAGCAACCCACAAAAATCAAATCAAAATCTCCAAAAATAAGTATTGAAACTTATGTTTTTTTTCCCTCCCAATAGAGCCACTACTTATTCCGATCCAACTTCTCCTTTATACTCTGGTTGTATGATGATGTTTGTGTTTTGATTTGGAAATTCATGTTTGTTTCCTCTCCTCCAGGTACCATGACACCATCGAGCGGTACTGTGAGGAAACGGACACGTGGGAGATCGTGGGGGAGATGCCCACCAGTCGTAGCTGGCTGAGCTGCGTCTCCCTCCAGCTGAGGAAGGACGCTCGCATGGTCTTCAGCGCTACTTTTGACGGGACACTGCCGGCCACTGCCGGCGCCTTGAACGGTAGCTACCCCGCGGACTGAGGGTGGAAGACAGGAGAGGATGCTCCCCATGGTGTGCCCTCTTTTTTTTTCCCTAGGTGGGCCATGTGCCAAAAACAATAACACATGGTCATCTGTGCCTCCCTCCCTGTGGACAGCACAGTCTTGTGTTCAAGCTCTCTGTAGACGCAGACCGGCAAGCAGTTGACTGAGCAGGAGTGCCATCTTGTGCTTAGTTGGTACGTCACTGTTCTGAGGGCCTTGAAGGACGATCTCACTGTTCTCACTGGCAGTTGCCCCGTCCCCACCCACTCGCGACAGGTTACCGAGTCTCACCTACTTGGGTTCATTTTTATTGCCATGGCAACAGGGGAACTGTGTCAACCCGCATGTATCCATGGTAACTGTCATTATGGATGGCTCATTCACCACTCCTTCTGTGTACAATGTGAACATTTGGAGTCTGGGTATTATGGATGTCAGAACACATCAGCTCTCTGTGATTGATTTCTCCAGCCAACGTAGTGTATTTTTGTACCATTATTTGTATGGATGTTTTGTATTTATTTGGAGTTTGTTTAATTGTGCTTAAATGTGTTGTAATAAAGATGTTAATAAAGATGTTTTAATTAATTGACACGACTGCTGTCATCAAGACAAGCTAGAAGAGAAGGAGAAGCTACTGGCACAAAACATAGACCCAAGACAAAGTTGGTATTTTGCATATTTTATATGAGCACTTAGCAGTGATGTGAATAATTTTTTTAACCATACAACTTTCATAATTATGAAATATTTATTTAAAAAATTACATTTTTTAAAGTGAAATGAGCTGAACATTGTCTGAATAAAAGTCTGCAACCACTTGAAGAAAGATTATCCTCTTTGCTAATGTTAGGCAATCAAATGAGAGATACAAAAGCTCGGAATTGTCAAATATCCAAGCGAAACTGAATACATTTGAGGGTTGCAGTGTAATGTGGTACAAAACCATTCAATGAGTGGTCCATGTACTCAAATATTTTGCAAAAAAAAATTGCAACTCGACCTCTGTGAGCCTTGGCTGTTTTTACACCAGCAGTCTCTCAATAGCCAGCGACAGTGGCTCAGGAGGTAGAGCAGTCATCTGGTAATCGGAAGGTTCCTGGTTCGTCTTTGGATAAAAGCACTATATAAATGCAGTCCATTTACCGTCCTTAATGGTAACTGAGGTGGACATGGCCCATCAGAGATGTAGCTTATGCAGCCTACCTCTCCCATCAGAGATGTAGCCTATGTGTAACTGAGGGGTACAATTCCCTGACTGTATTGATAAGTATGGTATTATTAAACCACTACCGCTTGTACTTTAACTTCTGGCCATCCAGTACATGATATAGATATGATGAACACTTTCCCACCTGATGAAACGAAGTCCACACAAATGTATAAATCGAATATTTTATATAGCAAAGGGTATATACAACGTTCACTTAATGACATTTATGATTTGAAATGCACTTGTAAGGCAAATGAGTATTCGTAGGTAAATCAACATTGAATGTCCAATCTCTGGTTACGCAGGGAGCAAGTATACAACCTGGTTCTTTAGGGAACTATAGCGATGGTACTTAAATGATTATAGCTGGATACACTAAAGGGGGGGGGGGGGTCCCGCTGGTTGTAAGACAGTAGGGGGGGTTAGGAGAGCCGCTGGCGGTATCCCATCTGGCCGACGATTTCTTGGGAGAATTCAGAGTGCTGAACACGGTGCCCACAGAACCTCGGTCCGCAGATGAATACAGCTGGACCCTCTGGTGGACGGTAGCTGCCGGTCCACAACGAAGAGACGTGAGGCGACCTCACTCGGGGTAGAGCGCCGTCTCACCTGGACTCCTCTCCGGGGGGTAGTTCCAACACTCAGCAGTGTTGGCCGTTATCCATGGAATAATCAAAGCACCCAAAGCATGTAGATAATCCAAGCCGTGGAAGGCTCGCCGTCGTCCGGGTAAAGTAATCCAATGTACAGGTCCACTCGTCCTGGCCCGGAGCTCCTCGGATGCAAGCACCACACGTGGTCTGCCCAGCCTGGTTAAGACTCCAGATAACGTCAGGAACGATGGGGGTACTGCTCACTTTATAACTCTAACCGAATGATGCACCATACATAATAGACTATTATTAACTTAATAGAAATACGTCCCACTCGACGGTATAGTGCCAAACTATGACAATTCAACTATTAATCCACACGATGTCTCAATGCCTATTCTGAGGCCAAGTAGGCCTTACTGCACCACACGTGCGTCGTGGGTGAGGCTTCGCGTCTGTTACTAGGTTGGAGGGTAAAGGACTAATGGACTAAAAGAAAGTTCTACTTTACTTGCGCCATATATATATGCGCTGTGAACAAATAGTACCATTCGTATTTCGCCAGACGTATTCCTACGCGGAACCGGGCTTGTAACGACATGTTTGTCGGCACGATTGAACTTGAACCAAGGGGCATGGCTGCTGGCGCCAGGTTCTCGTCCAATGGTAGAATGAAACTATTATGGGCTGTTAGTAGACTAAAGGGATATTCAGTGCATATTGTACAAGGAATATACAGGGGATATCAAACGATATACAAATACTATTAAATATATATCCATAAATAAATATATATATTCGGTTTAATCTGATCTTTCACAACAGCCGCCCCCTAATTAGTCCCACCTAATTAGCTAAGCAGAGACAGATTAACCGCACTGTCTACCACTCAAGGTCCGCTGTAAGGGTCAGTCAACTCACAAAGTCATGGGGTCATGGTCATCATCGATAGTGTCTGGGAGTCTGGGCAGTTGTATTAGCCTCGCCACGGGTCGTGTGTAAGTTCGCCCTTGGACGAGCACTTCAGCTGCTCGGACCTTGCCATCGGCACCGGTGATCACTTTGCTTACGCGGCCAGCCGGCCACATAGCTCTGGGTAGTGACTGGTCGATAATCATGACGACTGTTCCTTCTGTCAAATTGTCTCTCTCTTTTACCCACTTCTGGCGGGTCTGTAGAGACGGTAGGTAGTGGAGTAGGAAGCTGTTCCAAAACTTGTCAGCTAGTACTTGACTGTACCTCCACATTCTTCGGCCGTTCGCTTCTTCAGGCCTGTACATTGTCTGGGGTAGCGCGGGGTCTAGCCGCCCCATCAAGAGTATGTTGGGGGTGACTGGGTCGACATCTGCTACATCACTGGAGACGTAGCCGAGGGGCTTGGAGTTCAATACTCCCTCGATCTCCGTGAGGACTGTCATTAGGACTTCTTCCGCCACAGTCTGGGCCCCAAGCACGGCGTACAGGGCTGTCTTTATAGAACGTACTTCTCATTCCCAGGTTCCACCGAAGTGGGGTGCGTTCGGGGGATTAAACTGGAAGTCAATCTGGGATGGAGCGAGGTGGGTCTTAAGTTCTGGGCCCATAGCTTGGAAGCTCTCTCTCAGCTCTCTTTCTCCGCCTTTGAAGTTTGTCCCGTGATCAGACAACAATGTAGACGGTTTTCCTTTCCGTGATGTGAATCTTCGGAAGGCCATAAGGAATGAGTCTGTGCTCATGGTCGGAAGGAGTTCGATATGTATCGCTCTGGTGGTCATGCATTTGAATACAATACCCCACCGCTTCTCGGTTCCTCTTCCTCTCTTTATATACAACGGGCCAAAACAGTCCATGCCTGTGGAGTGGAATGGCTTGTCGCCGAGTCGGAGGCGACAGGGGGGTATGTCAGCCATCCGGGGTATGCTGGGCTGCGCGCGCCACTTTCGGCAGTCTAGACAGGTTCGCTGGAAGCGTCGCACCGCTTCTCTTCCTTGAAGTATCCAATAGCGACGTCTGATCTCCGCGAAGACTCTCTCTGCTCCTGCGTGGTGTACATCCTCGTCGTATTTCTTTATGATCAGCTCTGTGACCTTGTGTCGGCTGTTCAAGACTATCGGGTACTTAACGTCATCCGGTAGATCGGGGGCTCTCCGCAGACGACCACCCACTCTGATGAGATTATGGGCGTCACTCTCGGGTGCCAGGTGGAGCAGTCTGCTGTCTGATGGGACGGGCTTTCCTCCCTGTAGACAGTCTAGCTCATCAGGGAACAAGTCTCTCTGGGCTCGTTGTAGTAGAAGAAGTTCTGCTTCTTCGTAGTCAGCTGCTGAAATGTCAGTGGTGGACTGAATCTCTGGGTGGTGCCACAGGAATGTCTTTAGCTGTGCACTCTGTAGGGTAATGCAGTCATCTATGTTGGGGTCTGTGGAGGCGACTGTGCTCAGTCCACAGAACATAGGTTTCTTGTTCTCAGCCTCCTCTTTACTTGCTTCCCGTGGGGTGGGCGTAGGCCACTCTTCTTCCGGGAGCTTGAGGAATTCTGGTCCGTCACTGTAGATGTTGCGACGGGTGAGGTCATCCAGGGACATTCCCCGGGTGATGACGTCAGCTGGGTTGTGTTTGGTGTCCACATACCGCCAGCTCGCTGCTTCTGTTAACTCTTGAATCTCGGTGACTCTGACTCCCACGAAGACCTTGTATCTGCATGAATCAGACTTGATCCATGTGAGTACTGTCGTGGAATCTGACCACAAGATTGTTCTGTGCACCGGAATGGTGAGTTCACGTTGGATTAACGTGGCTAGATGCGCTCCTGCTAGGGCTGCGCAGAGCTCTAGACGCGGGATAGATTGTTGCTTTCGTGGGGCTATTCTTGAGCGAGCCAGGATGAAAGCAGTGTGTATCTCTCCTCCCTTCTCTTGGGCACGCAAGTAGGCCACCGATCCATAGGCTACTTCGGAGGCGTCACTGAAGACGTGTAGATCCATCTTGCATGTCTCCGGCCTCACTGTGGGTGGGAAGTAGCTGCGGCGTATATTGACGCCTGGGAGTGAGCGGAGTTCCGTCTCCCACTCTCTCCATGTGGAGGCAAGGTGTGCGGGTATGGGGTCGTCCCAGCCCTGGTCCTTGTCCCATAGTGCTCGTACAATCATCTTTGCCCTGGTGGTGTAAGGTAGAATACATCCCAACGGGTCATATTGTCTGGCGAGTGTTCTGTACACACTCCGTCTTGTGGTCGGTATCGCCGTCGACCTTCCCTGCTCCGTGGTCAGGGGTTTGTGTCTATAGTGGAGCGAGTCTGTTTTGAAGTGCCAGACTAGTCCTAGTGTCATTTCTTGGGCTTCTCCTGGGATTGTCGCCATCCAGGTCTCGCTGCTGGCAGCCTTGTCCGCGGGGGAGAGACTGCGCAATACGTGCGGGTCACTGCTGGCCCACTGCCTGAGATCAAAGCCGCCTTTGATCAGGGAGGCGCGTAGCTTGATTAGGAGAGCCTCGGCTTCTTCTTGAGTCGAAACGCTTTGTAAACAGTTGTCCACGTAGAAACTGTTCTTCACACTGTGTCGGACCTCTTCATCTGCTGCTGGGTCCTCTGCGACGTGTTTCTGTAGTGCAAATGTAGCACAGCACGGGCTGCATGTGGTTCCGAAGGGGAGTACTTCCCACTGGTAGATGGCTGGGTTCTCATCTCCGATCCTCTCTCTCCATAGGAACCGCAGCAGGGGCTTGTCCTCCTCCACTAGTCTCACCTGCAGGAACATCCCTTTGATATCCCCGCTGATAGCCACCTTGTCCTGGCGGAAGCGTAGTAGCACGCCTAGTAGAGAGGGGCCGAGTGTGGGGCCGGGCAAGAGCTCTTTATTCAGATTTTGGGATCCGATCTGGTAGCTGCAGTTAAACACAATGCGATCCTTGCCGTTGTGGTGGACCTTGTGGTGCGGCACGTACCATGATTCGGTCGTCTGATCGGCCTCTTTAATGTCAATCTTTGTCACGTGTCCCGCTGTGATTAGCTTCTCAATCTCAGCGCGGTACACACTCTCTTGAGCGGGGTCTTTGGCTAGGCGCCGCTCTGTGTTCAATAGATACCGCTCCGTGGCGTCTTTCTTTGCGTGAAAGGTGGGCATTCCCTCTCGCCTCAGGAGTGGAGTTGCGTATCTCAGCACTCCGCCGACTGTGACTCTCTTTGTCCCTTGCTCGAGTAGGTTGATGGCGTAAATGTCTTCTTTAGAACGAATGTCTTTCTTTTCGTTCTTAAAGGGCATTGTCTCTAGTGTCCATAGCCTCTCGACATGCTGCAGGAGAGTGGTGTCTTCTTCTGTCGTTCTGGAGTGGAGGCAGCTAGTGGCTGCTGTTCGGTTGAGAGATTTAGCGAGGGGGCCTTGTAGTGTCCACCCTAGGCGGGTCTCGACTGCTGCAGGACAGCCTCGGGGTCCTGTATGGACCCGGTCAATCGGGACGATGAGGTCTGCATGGTCGGAGCCTATCAGCAGGGTCGGGGTGGCGCCGTCTATGAGCGGGATAGGTAGTTGACGCAGGTGCACATATTTATCCATCAGCTTGGCGATGGGGTAGGTGTACTGCGATAGTCCTATTTCTTGGCTGGTGAAAGCATTTGTAATCCTATACCGTCGCTCTGGCTGCCCGCTTGCTGCGATAGTGAAGGAGACATTCTCGCCCTTTATCGTCTTTAAATCTCTTCTTATTGTCCGAATCGTCATTTGGTTCTCGCTCCCCCGCAGTCCCAGCTGGGCCGCAGCGGACGCGAGCAGAAGGGTCTTCTCTGACCCGTCATCAAGGACGGCGTAAGTGTCCATGACTTTATCTTGGTAGCTCAATGTCACACGGACTACCTTTAAGAGCACTTGGGCGCCGCTGCTGCTGGCGGGGTCAATGTACATGACACTTGCCTTGGTGCCGCTCGATGGTGCAGGTGCAGGCCTTCTTCTGTTACTGTCGTGTAATACATCTAGATGGGCTCCGTCGCACCGACTGCACCTTTTCTTTAGGCGGCATTCGGCTGCCATGTGACTGCGCGCACATCGGTAACAGCGCCTGTTGGACTTTATCCATTGACTCACTTCTTCTGCATTCATCTTTGTGAACAGGTCACATTGTGACAGCCAGTGTTCTTTCTCACAGTAGGGGCACACCATCTTCCACTTCTCTTTTCTCGAGGGGGTACTGTGGCTCTTACTGCTCGGTACTGACTCTGATTGGTGCATGACAGTCACCGATCTTCTTCCATCGTTTATTCTCCTGGGTCCCTCTCTGGAGCTTGGCGTGCTCCGCACGAACGTATCCAGTCGTAAGCTGCTGACTTCTCTCGCCAGGAAGTCGGCTAGATCAAGGAGGGATGGTTCGGGACCGTTAGGATCACGGTGGTCTCTCTGCCGCCTAAAACGCTCTTGTCTTGCGGGTGGCAGCTTCTCTAAAATCCTCTCGACGTTAGAGTTGGCGTATAGCTTGTGCATGCCCTTTTCCCGTTGCGCTCCCAGCATCCCTACCAGGGACTGCACTTTGATTGACAGGTCGTCTAATGAGCGATTGTCTGTTGCTGGGGGTAGGCGATCAATATGCCTTATCTCTTGGATTACGTAATCCCATATACGTCCATATCTCTGGTCCAGCGCTGCTAGAGCCGCGGTGTATGGGGTCGTAGAGGTGGCATAGGCTAGCGCTATATTGTGCGCTCGCGGTACTTTCAGGTGCTTCAGTAATATTGCATACTTGTGGCGTTCATCAGCGACATCCACCATCATTGTCTCTAAGCACATCCGGAGCTCCGTGTACTGTGCTCGATTCTCATAGGTGAAGTCTGGAAACGTCGGCGTGGCAATGTATGACGCCGTGGATGGCTGATACATCGGCGAGCGTTGGGGGAGAGACCTCCTAGGCGAGTCTCCTCTTGCGCCTCTCTGTGGGCTGGTACCGGCAGGGTACCATGGCCCGCTGGTCCAGGTGCTATTCCTCGGGGCTGGTCGTGCGTCATGCTCACCCGTGAATAGAGTCGGGGGTCTGTAGCGCAGCGCCGCGGGGGTATAGCCTGGGCTGTACTGGACCTCCTGGTCCGGTGGAGTACTGTGCTGTCGTCGGGCTTGGTTCTCCTCCTCTCCCTCTTCTTCTTCTATCAGGTCCTCTAGATCCTGTAGTCGTTTATTTAGCTTCTCCGCAGTGTATGCCGCTCCTTCCTTGTAGCTGGGTCTCGCTTGGACCGGTCTGGGAAGGGGGTCTGCGGGGGGTATAGGCTTGGTCTGTTGGTCAAGTTCAGGGTCGCTTGCTCGGTTAGGAGACGCTGCCCTTGACTGTTGTCTCGACGAGTTCCTTGAACCCCTGGCGGAGGGAGAGGGTGTTGCCTTGAGGATCAGCTGCTCCATTAGCTGCGCTTGTAACTTGTCGCGCTCGGCTTCGCGCTTGGTGAGATCTGCTTCTCTTTGGGCACCGGCAGCGGCGCGCTGGGCGTTGGCCCGGTCTCTTGCCATATTCTCTTCCGTCTGAAGGCGTCTCATCTCCAGGCGTATGCGCTCTTCTTCGCTCCGTTGCTGCGCTTGGAGTTGTTCGCGCTCGATAAGCATCTGTGCTTGGAGTCGATCGCGTTCGCCCTGAAGTCGATCGCGTTCACCCTGAAGTCGATCGCGTTCGGTAGAGGCTGTCAGGCTGACGAGGAACGCCTGTTGTAGCATCCTCTCCGCTTCGCTGGGGGAAGACGGTTGTAGAGGTGAGCCGCTCCTGGGTGAGCCGCTCGTTGGGGAGTCCTGGAGCTCTATTTCCTCGGCGCTCTCCTCCTCTTCTTCCGTGCAGAGTTCTCTCTCTGTAGGGTTGTCTTCCTCCCGGGGCTGGTCGGGGACTACTTCTTCAGTATTGGCGGGGGGTAAAGGCATGTCAGCTCCCTCCTGGTCCCCACCGTGAGCTTGGTCAGTTACATTAGAACCCACTAGGGCCTCTGTGGTCGGGGAAACCTGGTCGTTAAGGTCAGACATAATTTTACTTTCTACTTTTACCGCGTTTACCGTTTGTCGAAGGCTAGGTAGTTGACTGACAGCGTAATCCTCTAAGTACTGAGGTGGCTGTCGTCTGCGCTGCGGGCGTTCTACGTTAGGAGGACCGTTTCGTGGAGTGTTCATCATAGGCCATTTTAATATTAATAACACTATATTAATATTACACTAGTTACCCTCCGGCTCGAAGGACCAATTGTAACTGAGGGGTACAATTCCCTGACTGTATTGATAAGTATGGTATTATTAAACCACTACCGCTTGTACTTTAACTTCTGGCCATCCAGTACATGATATAGATATGATGAACACTTTCCCACCTGATGAAACGAAGTCCACACAAATGTATAAATCGAATATTTTATATAGCAAAGGGTATATACAACGTTCACTTAATGACATTTATGATTTGAAATGCACTTGTAAGGCAAATGAGTATTCGTAGGTAAATCAACATTGAATGTCCAATCTCTGGTTACGCAGGGAGCAAGTATACAACCTGGTTCTTTAGGGAACTATAGCGATGGTACTTAAATGATTATAGCTGGATACACTAAAGGGGGGGGGGGGGGGTCCCGCTGGTTGTAAGACAGTAGGGGGGGTTAGGAGAGCCGCTGGCGGTATCCCATCTGGCCGACGATTTCTTGGGAGAATTCAGAGTGCTGAACACGGTGCCCACAGAACCTCGGTCCGCAGATGAATACAGCTGGACCCTCTGGTGGACGGTAGCTGCCGGTCCACAACGAAGAGACGTGAGGCGACCTCACTCGGGGTAGAGCGCCGTCTCACCTGGACTCCTCTCCGGGGGGTAGTTCCAACACTCAGCAGTGTTGGCCGTTATCCATGGAATAATCAAAGCACCCAAAGCATGTAGATAATCCAAGCCGTGGAAGGCTCGCCGTCGTCCGGGTAAAGTAATCCAATGTACAGGTCCACTCGTCCTGGCCCGGAGCTCCTCGGATGCAAGCACCACACGTGGTCTGCCCAGCCTGGTTAAGACTCCAGATAACGTCAGGAACGATGGGGGTACTGCTCACTTTATAACTCTAACCGAACGATGCACCATACATAATAGACTATTATTAACTTAATAGAAATACGTCCCACTCGACGGTATAGTGCCAAACTATGACAATTCAACTATTAATCCACACGATGTCTCAATGCCTATTCTGAGGCCAAGTAGGCCTTACTGCACCACACGTGCGTCGTGGGTGAGGCTTCGCGTCTGTTACTAGGTTGGAGGGTAAAGGACTAATGGACTAAAAGAAAGTTCTACTTTACTTGCGCCATATATATATGCGCTGTGAACAAATAGTACCATTCGTATTTCGCCAGACGTATTCCTACGCGGAACCGGGCTTGTAACGACATGTTTGTCGGCACGATTGAACTTGAACCAAGGGGCATGGCTGCTGGCGCCAGGTTCTCGTCCAATGGTAGAATGAAACTATTATGGGCTGTTAGTAGACTAAAGGGATATTCAGTGCATATTGTACAAGGAATATACAGGGGATATCAAACGATATACAAATACTATTAAATATATATCCATAAATAAATATATATATTCGGTTTAATCTGATCCTTCACAACACTATGTATGTATCCTATGTCTCCCAATTGAGGTGTAGGTTGCGTAGCCTACGTCTCCCATCAAAGGAGGTAGAGAGGAGGAAAAGGGGTTGGAGAGTTTCAAGTTTCTTTATTAGTTGTCATACAAAAATACAGAATACTTTTTTTTTTTTATCTACTTTTTCTCCCATTTTCTATATTTTCTCCCATCCCAATTTCGTATCATCCAATTCAACCCTCCCCTGTCACGAACGCTGTTTCTTGCCTCCCACAAGCCGGCTGCAATGTGGACTAAGTCATACATAGCACAAGTCCCCTCCGGTACTTGAGGTAACAGCAGTCGCATCTTTTCACCTGCGCAGCTCGATCTCTCAGTGGCGAGGAGTAACGCGTGGGAGGCTCACGCTGCCCCCGACACTTCCTGATTCTACTGCGCAGGCGCACCAACCGACCTGTAGGAGTCGCTGTCCACAACGCCCGATACCCACCCATCAGTTTCCCACCCCCTAATACGGCCAATGTGTATTAGTACGGACGACCAGCTAAACTGAAAGCAAATGTGGAGCGCTGGGCTCGAACAGGCAAGCCCAGCGTCTCCAGATTTTGTGGCGAGCGCGTAGCCGCCTAAAATACAGAATACTTTTATATGAAATGCTGTTTTCTGTTTAGATTAGATAGGGGCAAGCTCGTTTAGCTGGTGCTTGGTCCTGTGCACTACTTGATACATGATGGATTTAGAAAAGGGGAAAAAAGGCGATTAATCGCGAGTTAACTATGGACAATCATGCGATTAATCAGATTAAATATTTTAATCGATTGACAGCACTAAAAATAACAAAAGAACCTAACTAAGTAACCAAACACATGGCGGTTGAAGACATGTGTCCTTGTGGCGTCTTCTACAGTCCCTGGTGTGTCCCAGTGAGCTGTGGTGTTCCACAAGGAAGCATACTAGGACCGCTACTGTTCCTAATTTATGCAAATGACATGTCGTCATCTTGTGACTGCAACTTGTTCCTGTTTGCGGACGACTCAGCCCTGCTGGTCTCTGACAAGAACAAGTTACAGGTTGAAAAAACCCTCAGCTCGGAACTAGGCAGAATCTGCATATGGCTCGCTGATAACAAACTATCATTACACATGGGCAAAACAGAGTCCATTCTCTTCGGTTCAAATAACAAACTCAGCAAGACCGACGGCTTCTCAGTTACAGTGGGTGACAATATTGTCACAAGGAAAGATGAAATTACCTACCTGGGTTCCATCCTAGAGGCTAATCTCTCCTGTGACAAAATGGCATCCAATGTAATAAAAAAAGTCAATCAACGAACTTGATTCTTGTACCGGATCTCCTCTGGTAAACAGGAATACCCTGAAGACTGGCAGGAGCACTCATTCAAGGGTACTACGACTATGCTTGCACCTCATGGTACCAAAGCACCTCAAAGGCGCTAAAAACAAAATTACAAACATCTCAAAACAAACTGGTCAGACTACTGCTTGACCTTACTCCTAGAACCCACCTCACCCCTGCCCACTTTGACAACCTAGGATGGCTTAGACAGAGTACAGCAACTTGCAATGGGCCTGGTCTACAAGATACACTACACGACCAAGGTACCCATGTACATGTCAAAATACTTCCCAAAGGTCAGTGAATACCACGATCACAACACCAGAGGGAGCTCCACAAATCATGTTAAACCCAGATTCGGCTCAAACAAGGTACTAAACACGTTTCGCAATTATGCCACATTGATTGATTGATTGATTGAAAACGTTATTAACAGATTGCAGAATGGGTACAATACAGTACAGCTCAATACACACAATTGTTAAGGGGATGCAGACCAGAGAAAGACTTTCGTCTTGTTTACATCGGGGTCCCCCATTTTCAATTCATCAGGACATATATGACATACAGATAGACAGTACTGCTACATCTATACATTTATGACATACCAGATTTGCAAATACAGTACTGTTTGTGATACAAAAAGAGTCCAGAAAAGGGAGTACATTTGACGTAGAAACTGTACATTGGAGGAGGTTGGGTGGGGGGGGGGGGGGGGGGGGGGTTGGGTAGGGCGGGGTTGGGGGGGAACACTACAACTGTACAAGCAAAACTGTACATTGGGATATTGACAACCATACTAGGTAATTTACATTGTGGGGGGGGGGACTCTGTACGAACAAGCAAAACTACATTGGAATATTGACAACCATACTAGGTAAATTACTGTACATTGGAGGGGGTTGGGTTAGGACATTTACAGGGGCCAGTTTTGAATTGCAGTTCCTTGAGAGTGGTTTTGAAAGTGGGTAGTGATTCACATTCCTTTACAGCTTTGGGTAGGGCGTTCCACATTGATGTGGCATAATTGCAAAACGTGTTTAGTCCCTTGTTTGAGCCGAATCTGGGTTTAACATGATTTGTGGAGCTCCCTCTGGTGTTATAATCGTGGTATTCACTGACCTTTGGGAAGTATTTTGACATGTACATGGGTACCTTGGTCGTGTAGTGTATCTTGTATACCAGGCCCATTGCAAGTTGCTGTACTCTGTCGTCTACTCTAAGCCATCCTAGGTTGTCAAAGTGGGCAGGGGTGAGGTGGGTTCTAGGAGTAAGGTCAAGCAGTAGTCTGACCAGTTTGTTTTGAGATGTTTGTAATTTAGTTTTTAGCGCCTTTGAGGTGCTTTGGTACCATGAGGTGCAAGCATAGTCGTAGTACCCTTGAATGAGTGCTCCTGCCAGAGTCTTCAGGGTATTCCTGTTTACCAGAGAGGAGATCCGGTACAAGAATCGAGTTCGTTGATTGACTTTTTTTTATTACATTGGATGCCATTTTGTCACAGGAGAGATTAGCCTCTAGGATGGAACCCAGGTAGGTAATTTCATCTTTCCTTGTGACAATATTGTCACCCACTGTAACTGAGAAGCCGTCGGTCTTGCTGAGTTTGTTATTTGAACCGAAGAGAATTGACTCTGTTTTGCTCATGTGTAATGATAGTTTGTTATCAGCGAGCCATATGCAGATTCTGCCTAGTTCCGAGCTGAGGGTTTTTTCAACCTGTAACTTGTTCTTGTCAGAGACCAGCAGGGCTGAGTCGTCCGCAAACAGGAACAAGTTGCAGTCACAAGATGACGACATGTCATTTGCATAAATTAGGAACAGTAGCGGTCCTAGTATGCTTCCTTGTGGAACACCACAGCTCACTGTGAGGGGGGGGGGGGGGGATAGGGTACCGTTTACCTCCACCATCTGTTCCCTCCCCTCAAGGTAGGATTGCATCCAGCTCACTGATAGACTATCAAAACCAATTGCTTTTAGCTTGTCAATCAGAATGGAGTGATTGACAGTGTCGAAGGCCTTTTGTAGGTCCCGCGTCCACCTCTTTTTTGATGTGGTCGTTCAAATAGAGAAGGCATGTGTCAGTGGAGTGGGATTCGTAGATTAGATTTTTTTCCGCTAGGTACTTTTCGACCTGTTCGTAAACTATTTTTTCCATGACTTTCGAGATGGAGGTGAGAATAGAAACAGGGCGGTAGTTGCCTGGGTCTAATTTGCTGCCCTTTTTGTGCAGAGGGGTCACCCTCGCAATTGTGAAGTCCTTGGGGACGTGTCCCTGTTTTATGGAGAGGTTTATTATATGTGTGATGACTGGGGTGATGGCGGCTGCTGAGTCTCTGAGGAATTTGGAGGGGATGTTGTCATGGCCAGTGGCCTTGTTAGGTTGAATGAATGAAAACTTTATTTAACAGATTGCAGAATGGGTACAATACAGTACGGCTCAATACATACAATTGTTAAGGGGATGCAGACCTGAGAAAGATGTTTGTCTTGTTTCCATCAGGGTCCCCCATTTTCAATTCATATAGACATTTATGACATACACAACATACATGACATTTATGGCATAGGGACATATAGGTATTTAGTACTGATACATTTGTGACATAAGCGGTATTCAAATATACAGTACTGTTACCCCTAGATCCTGACAGAGTATATACATATGATGGGGAGGGGGGACTGTACATTAGGAGGGGGTGGGTGGGTGGGAGGGAAATATACATACGGCGGGGAGGAGACTGTCTATTAGGAGGTGGTGGGGGTTTTGGGCATTTACGGTGGCCAGTTTTGAATTGCAGCCTCCCGTAGGTGCTCTTTAAGAGCGGTTTTGAATGTGGGCAGGGATTCACATTCCTTTACAGCTTTGGGTAGGGCGCTCAGTTTTTTGAGTACCTCATCTGTTGTTACCATTTCCAGCTTGAAGTCGTCCTTGCGGACCCCTAGGTTTTTGTAGTAAGCTATGTGTTCTACCCCATAAAGCCCTGAGTGGGAGGGTAGTTTGTTTACCAGTGTTGTGGCTATGTTTGTGAAGAAAATGTTTAAGTAATTGGCTACATCCAGCTTGTCTGTGATGAGCGTGTTGTCCGTTTTTATGTTTATGTTTGAGAATCTGCTTTTAAGTTTTTTACTGCAGCCTAGTTGATTATTGAGTAATTTCCAAAGTTCACATGGTTTGTTTTTGTTTTCCTCGGTTTTGTCATTGATGAAATTCTTTTTTGCAATTTTGATCATGGAGTTTACGTCGTTTCTTAGTCTGTTTTTTTCCAGTTTGAGTTCAGTCACGTGGGCTTGGAGTTCACTGCTCGTGCTTTTGGTAAGTGTTGTGAAGGGCCAGATTAAACCGAATATATATATTTATTTATATATATATATTTAATTGTATTTGTATATTCTCTAATATTCCCTGATATCCCTTGTATATTCCTTGTACAATATGCATTGAATATCCATTCTAGCCTACTGAACATCCCATAATAGTCTCCATTCTACTATTGGTCGAGACCTTGGTGCCAGGCTGCCATACCCCTCAGACCCAGTTCAAACGTACCGCTCCACATGTACGAACAAGTCCTAGTTCCGCGTAGGAATCTGGCTACCGCACCACTAATGGGACTATTTGTTCATAGTGCGTATATATACTGCGCTACTAAAGTAGGACTTTCTTTTCAGTCCAGTTTCTTACCCTCCAATAGAGTCACAGACGTAAAGCCTCCCCGCGACGCCACGTGTGGGAGTAAGGCCAAGTTCGCCTACCATCGGTATTGAGACATCGTGTATATTAATATTTGAATAGTCATATTTGGCACTATATCGTCGAGTTGGACGTAGTCTATTAAGCTAATAATAGTCTGTTAATATATAGTGCTTCGTGCGGTGAGAATACTACCGTAGTCAGTACCCCATCGTTTCGGGCAGAGAACTGGCTGCTTACCCAGGGTGGTTGACCCATGTGAAGCTGCACCCGAGGAGCCCCAGAGCCGACGAGCGAGTGGACCTGTATACCGGATTATTCTACCGACGACAGCCCGCCTTCCCAGGCACGGATTATGCTTTGTATACTTCGATTATTCCATGGATAAAGACCCCCGACACTGCCGTGTGTTGGAACCCCCCCCCCTGGAGAGGACGCAAGGTGAGGAGACGCTCTGCAAGACGAGGTCGCTTCACGTCTCTCCCCCGTGGACCGGAGAGAGCCGGCCCACAAAGAGTCCACCTGCTTTCATCTGTGGTCCAAGGATCGCCGGCGCATTGAACGGCACTACAGTGGGTTCACCTGGGATACCCTTGGCCGGACGAGGCAGCCGGATTCTACCCCCCCCCCCCCTCCTACTCCTGTCGGCTTACAAGCGACCGGATTAACCCCCCCTTAGTGTATCTAGTATATAATCATTAAAGTATCATTGCTGTTATTCCTTAACTATTCCAGGTCGTATATTTACCACCTGCGCCATCAGAGATTGGACATTCTCTATTGATATACCGACGAATACTCTTTGCCATAAAAGTGCATACTATTTCAATTCATAAATGTAATTAAGTGATTACGTGCTTGCTCTACACACCATTGCTGTGTAGTAATAAACGCATACTTCGACTTCGTACATTTGTGTTGGATCCGTTTCATCTACGTGAGAGTGTTTATGATAATATATTTATGCCGTGTACTGGGTGGCCGAATATTAAGTACAAAGGTAGTGGTAGTAAGTATCATATCTAGTAATACAGTCAGGGAATTGTACCCCTCAGTTACAATTGGTCCTTCGAGCCGGAGGGTAATTAGTGTAATATTAATATAGTGTTATTAATATTGAAATGGCCTATGATGAACACTCCACGAAACGATCCTCCTAACCAACGCCCGCAGCGCGAACGACGGCTCCCTCAGTACTTAGAGGCTTACGCTGTCAGTCAACAACCTAGTCTTCTACTAACAGTAAACGCGGTAAAACTAGAAAGTAAAAGTATGTCTAACCCCAACGCCCAGACTACCCCGACCATAGAGGCCCCTACGGGCTCTAACGTAACTGACCAAGTTCACGGTGGGGACCAGTGGGAACCAGACATGACTTCACACCCCGCCAGTACTGAAGAAGTAGTCCCCGATGAGTCCCGGGAGGAATACAACGCTACCGAGAGAGAACTCGGCACGGAAGAAGACGGGGAGAGCACCGTGGAGATAGAGCTCCAAGGCTCCGCAAGGAGTACCCCGAGGGAAGGCTCCCCTATACAACCGCCTTCTCCCAGCGAGGCAGAGAGGACCCTACAGCAGGCCTTCCTCATCAGCCTGAACGCCGCTGCTGAACGCGACCGACTGCAGATCCAGCAGCGAAGCGAACACGAGCAGATACGTCTAGAAATAAGACGCATTCAGATGGAAGAGAATGTGGCCCGAGAACGAGCCGGTGCTCAACGGGACGCAGCGCGCGACAGACAGCAGTCGCAACTAATAGAACAGCTGATCAGACGGACAACACCCTCTCCCTCCGCCAGAGGCTCCAGGAACTCGTCTAGACACACCTCCAGGGCGGCATCCCCTAGCCGAGTAAACAACCCTGAACTTGACCAACAGACGAGGTCTATACCCCCCACAGACCACCTCCCCCCACCGGTCCAAGCGAGACCTAGCAACCGGGAAGGAGCAGCATATCCTGTGGAGAGGCTAAACCAGAGATTACAAGCACTGGATGACCTAACTGAAGACGAAGAGGAAGAGGAGGAGAACCACGCCCGAAGACAGCACAGTACTCTACCGGACCAGGAGGTCCGGTACAGCCCAGGCTATACTCCCGCGGAGCTGCGCTACAGACCCCCGACTCTATACACGGGTGAGCACGACGCACGACCCGCACCGAGGAACAGCACCTGGACAAGCGGGCCATGGTACACTGCCGGTACCAGCCCATACCAAGGAGCGGGAGGAGACTCGCCTAGGAGGCCTCTCCCCCAACGCTCGCCGATGTATCCACAGTCAGCGTCATACATTGGCACGCCTATGGTACCCGACTTCACCCAAGAGAACCGGGCCCAGTATACAGAACTCCGCATGTGTCTGGAGACCATGTTGGTGGATGTATTGGATGAACGCCACAAATACGCCATCCTACTGAAGCACTTAAAGGTACCCCGCGCACATAATATAGCGCTCGCCTACGCGACTTCCACCACCCCATACACAGCAGCGCTGGTAGCACTGGACCAGAGGTATGGGCGCATATGGGATTACGTGATCCAGGAGATCCGACACATCGACCGCTTACCCCCAGCAATAGACAATCGAGCACTGGACGACCTGTCCATCAGAGTGCAGTCCCTGGTAGGGATGTTGGGAGCGCAAAGAGAGAAGGGGAGGCATGAACTTTACGCCAACTCAAATGTGGAAAGGATTCTGGAGAAGCTGCCGCCCGCTCGTCAGGAGCGCTTTAGGCGGCAGAGGGACCACAGAGACCCGAATGGCCCCGAACCGAACCTCCTCGATCTAGCAGACTTCCTGGCGAGAGAAGTCAGCAGCCTACGGCTAGATACATTCGGACGGAGCACCCCTGGCTCCAGAGAAGGAACCAGACGACTAAATGATGGAAGAAGATCGGTGACTGTGATGCACCAATCGGAGTCAGTACCGAGCAGCAGGAGCCACAGTACCCCCTCCAGAACGGAGAAGTGGAAGATAGTGTGCCCCTACTGTGAGAAAGAACACTGGCTAGCGCAATGTGACTCCTTCCCCAAGCTGAACGCGGAGGAAGCAGGTCAATGGATAAAGTCCAACAAGCGCTGTTTTCGCTGTGCGCGCTCACACATGGCAGCCGAATGCCGCTTAAAGAAAAGGTGCACCAAGTGCGATGGAGCCCATCTGGACATACCTCACGACAGTAACAGACGGCGCCCTTCACCTGCACCATCCAGCCGCAAAGCGAGCGTCATGTACATCGATCCCGCCAGCAGCAGTGGAGCCCGAGTACTCCTAAAAGTAGTGCGTGTGACACTAAGCTACCAGAATAAAGTCCTGGACACTTACGCCGTCCTCGATGACGGGTCAGAGAAGACCCTGCTGCTCGCCTCCGCTGCGGCCCAGCTAGGGCTGCGGGGAAGCGAAACCCAAATGACAATTCGGACAATAAGACGAGATTTGAAGACGATAAAGGGCGAGAATGTCTCATTCTCTATCGCAGCAAGCGGCCAGCCTGAGCGACGGTACCAGATTGCAGACGCTTTCACCAGCCAAGAAATAGGACTGTCGCGGTACACATACCCCGTCGCCAAGCTGATGGAGAAATATGCACATCTGCGCAAGTTACCGATCCCGCTCATAGACAATGCTATGCCGACCCTGTTGATAGGCTCCGACCATGCAGACCTCATTGTCCCGATAGACCGGGTTCATACCGGACCCCGAGGCTGTCCTGCAGCAGTCGAGACCCGTTTGGGATGGACTCTCCAAGGCCCGCTCGCCAAATCTCTCAACCGAAGTACAGCCACTAGATGTCTCCACTCCCGAGTCAAAGAGGGAGAAACCGCACTCCTGCAACACGTAGAGCGGCTATGGACCTTGGAACAAATGCCCTTTAAGGACGGAAAGAAAGACATTCGCTCTAAAGATGACATTTACGCCATTCACCTCCTCGAGACAGGGACCAAGAGAGTCCCGGTCAACGGCGTGTTGAGATACGCCACGCCACTCCTGCGGCGAGAAGGAATGCCTACTTTCCACGCCAAGACAGACGCCACAGAACGGTACCTGCTGAACACGGAGCGGCGCTTAGCCAAGAACCCCGCCCAAGAGAGTGTATACCGCGCTGAGATTGAGAAGCTCATCACAGCGGGACACGTCACAAAGATGGACATTAAAGAGGCTGACCAGACCACTGAATCGTGGTACGTGCCCCACCACAAGGTCCATCACAACGGTAAAGACCGCATAGTATTTAACTGCAGCTACCAGATCGGATCCCAAAATCTGAATAAAGAGTTACTGCCCGGTCCCACACTCGGCCCCTCCCTACTCGGCGTTCTACTCCGCTTCCGCCAGGAAAAGGTGGCCATCAGCGGGGACATTAAAGGAATGTTCCTGCAGGTGAGATTAGTAGAGGCGGACAAGCCCCTGTTACGGTTCCTATGGAGAGAGAAGCCAGGAGATGAGCACCCAGCCATCTACCAATGGGAAGTCCTCCCCTTCGGAACGACGTGCAGCCCCTGCTGTGCTACATTTGCACTACAGAAACATGTAGCAGAGGACCCAGCAGCAGACGAAGAGGTCCGACACAGCGTAAAGAACAGCTTCTACGTAGACAACTGTCTACAAAGCCTTTCAACCCAAGAAGAAGCCGAGGCTCTCCTGATTAAACTCCGCGCCTCATTGATCAAAGGCGGCTTTGATCTCAGGCAGTGGGCCAGCAGCGATCCGCAAGTACTGCGCAGCCTCTCCTCCGAGGACAAGGCAGCCAGCAGCGAGACCTGGATGGCTACAATCCCGGGAGAAGCCCAGGAGATGACCCTGGGATTGGTGTGGCGATTCAAAACAGATTCGCTGCACTACAGACACAAGCCCCTGACTACGGAGCAGGGAAGGCCGGCGGCGGCGCCGACCACCAGACGGAGTGTGTACACAACACTCGCCCGACAATATGACCCGCTAGGATGTATTCTACCGTACACCACCAGGGCAAAAATGATTGTACGAGCATTGTGGGACAAGGACCAGGGCTGGGACGACCCCATTCCCGCACACCTTGCATCCACCTGGAGAGAGTGGGAGATGGAGCTCCACTCACTCCCAGGCGTTAATATGCGCCGAAGCTACTTCCCACCCACGGTGAGGCCAGAGACATGTAAAAATGGACTTACACGTCTTCAGTGACGCCTCAGAGGTCGCATACGGATCAGTAGCCTACTTGCGGGCCCAAGACCAGGGGGGAGAGATCTACACAGCATTTGTCCTCGCCCGCTCGAGAATAGCCCCACGCAAGCAACAATCTATCCCACGTCTAGAGCTCTGCGCAGCCCTAGCCAGAGCGCACCTAGCCACGCTCATCCAACGTGAGCTCACCATACCGGTGTCTAGAACAATCCTGTGGTCAGATTCCACGACGGTACTCGCCTGGATCAAATCGGACTCATGCAAGTACAAAGTCTTCGTGGGAGTCAGAGTCACCGAGATTCAAGACTTAACCGAAGAGTTAACCGGAGAAACAGAGTGGCGCTACGTTGATACAAAACAGAACCCAGCTGACGTCATCACCCGGGGGATGCCCCTGGATGACCTCACCCGTCGCAATGTCTACAGTGACGGCCCCGCATTCCTAAGACTCCCGGAAGGACAGTGGCCCATGCCTATCCCGAGGGAAGCAAGTCCAGAGGAGGTGGAAAATAAGAAGTCTGTGTTCTGTGGATTGAGCACCGTAGCCTCCACCGACCCTAACATAGACGATTGCACGTCCATAGAGAGTGCACAACAAAGAACATTCCTGCGGTACCACCCGGAGTGCAAGTCCCCCGCTGATATGTCAGCAGCTAACTACGAGGAAGCAGAATTGCTTCTACTGCAGCGAGCCCAGAGAGACTCGTTCCCCGATGAATTGGCCTGTCTACAGGGAGGAAAGCCCGTCCCATCCGACAGCAGATTAATTCATCTGGCCCCCGAGAGCGACGCTCATACCCTCATCAGAGTGGGTGGTCGCCTACGCAGAGCCCCCAATCTACCGGATGACATTAAATACCCGATCGTATTGAACAGCCGACACAAGGTCACAGAGCTGATTATAAAGAAATACGATGAGGATGTACATCACGCAGGAGCAGAAAGAGTCTTCGCGGAAATCAGACGTTGTTACTGGATCCTACAAGGAAGAGAGGCGGTACGACGCTTCCAGCGAACATGTCTAGACTGCCGCAAGTGGCGCGCGCAGCCCAGCATACCAAGGATGGCTGACCTTCCTCCATGTCGCCTCCGAATCGGTGACAAGCCATTCCACTCAACGGGTATGGACTGCTTTGGCCCGCTGCACATAAAGAAAGGAAGAGGAACCGAGAAGCGGTGGGGTATTGTATTCAAATGCATGACCACCAGAGCGATACACATCGAGCTTCTCCCGACCATGAGCACAGACTCATTCCTTATGGCCTTCCGTAGATTCACATCACGGAAAGGAAGACCGTCTACCCTATTGTCCGATCATGGGACAAACTTCAAAGGCGAGACTGCCCAGACTGTGGCGGAAGAAGTCCTAATGACAGTCCTCACGGAGATTGAGGGAGTACTTAACTCGAAGCCCCTCGGATATGTCTCCAGTGATGTGGCGGATATCGACCCAGTTACCCCCAACACACTCCTGATGGGGCGGCTAGATCCTGCATTACCACAGACAATGTACCGGCCTGAAGAAGCGAACGGCCGACGAATGTGGAGGTACAGCCAAGTATTAGCCGACAAGTTTTGGAACAGTTTCCTACTGCACTACCTACCGTCTCTACAGACCCGCCAGAAGTGGGTAAAGGAGAGAGACAATTTGACAGAAGGAACAGTCGTCATGATTATTGATCAATCACTGCCCAGAGCTATGTGGCCGGCCGGCCGCGTAAGCAAAGTGATCACCGGTGCCGACGGCAAGGTCCGAGCAGCTGAAGTGCTCGTCCAGGGTCGCACTTACACCCGTCCCGTGGCGAGGCTCATAGAACTGCCTCGACTCCCAGACACAATCGATGATGACCATGACCCTACAACCCTATGACTTTGTGAAGTTGACTGACCCCTACAGCAAACCCTTATGTGTAAATAGACAACGCGATTAATCTGTCTCTGTTTAACTGATTAGGTCTGGGACCAATCAGGGGGTGGCTGTTGTGAAGGGCCAGATTAAACCGAATATATATATTTATTTATATATATATATTTAATTGTATTTGTATATTCTCTAATATTCCCTGATATCCCTTGTATATTCCTTGTACAATATGCATTGAATATCCATTCTAGCCTACTGAACATCCCATAATAGTCTCCATTCTACTATTGGTCGAGACCTTGGTGCCAGGCTGCCATACCCCTCAGACCCAGTTCAAACGTACCGCTCCACATGTACGAACAAGTCCTAGTTCCGCGTAGGAATCTGGCTACCGCACCACTAATGGGACTATTTGTTCATAGTGCGTATATATACTGCGCTACTAAAGTAGGACTTTCTTTTCAGTCCAGTTTCTTACCCTCCAATAGAGTCACAGACGTAAAGCCTCCCCGCGACGCCACGTGTGGGAGTAAGGCCAAGTTCGCCTACCATCGGTATTGAGACATCGTGTATATTAATATTTGAATAGTCATATTTGGCACTATATCGTCGAGTTGGACGTAGTCTATTAAGCTAATAATAGTCTGTTAATATATAGTGCTTCGTGCGGTGAGAATACTACCGTAGTCAGTACCCCATCGTTTCGGGCAGAGAACTGGCTGCTTACCCAGGGTGGTTGACCCATGTGAAGCTGCACCCGAGGAGCCCCAGAGCCGACGAGCGAGTGGACCTGTATACCGGATTATTCTACCGACGACAGCCCGCCTTCCCAGGCACGGATTATGCTTTGTATACTTTGATTATTCCATGGATAAAGACCCCCGACACTGCCGTGTGTTGGAACCCCCCCCCCTGGAGAGGACGCAAGGTGAGGAGACGCTCTGCAAGACGAGGTCGCTTCACGTCTCTCCCCCGTGGACCGGAGAGAGCCGGCCCACAAAGAGTCCACCTGCTTTCATCTGTGGTCCAAGGATCGCCGGCGCATTGAACGGCACTACAGTGGGTTCACCTGGGATACCCTTGGCCGGACGAGGCAGCCGGATTCTACCCCCCCCCCCCCCCTCCTACTCCTGTCGGCTTACAAGCGACCGGATTAACCCCCCCTTAGTGTATCTAGTATATAATCATTAAAGTATCATTGCTGTTATTCCTTAACTATTCCAGGTCGTATATTTACCACCTGCGCCATCAGAGATTGGACATTCTCTATTGATATACCGACGAATACTCTTTGCCATAAAAGTGCATACTATTTCAATTCATAAATGTAATTAAGTGATTACGTGCTTGCTCTACACACCATTGCTGTGTAGTAATAAACGCATACTTCGACTTCGTACATTTGTGTTGGATCCGTTTCATCTACGTGAGAGTGTTTATGATAATATATTTATGCCGTGTACTGGGTGGCCGAATATTAAGTACAAAGGTAGTGGTAGTAAGTATCATATCTAGTAATACAGTCAGGGAATTGTACCCCTCAGTTACAGTAAGCTTTGACTGACTTTTACGAAACTCAGAGCATTTTTTGTCCCTGGTTTTCATAGCGGCCAGTATTTCGGAGTGCATCCACGGCTCAGCGCGATTTTTTACCCTGGTGGTTCTTAGGGGGGCCATGTCGTTTAGTATTGTTGAAAATTTGGTTTAGTCTTTAGTAAAAGGCGAAAGGCTTATACGCATTGAAGAGAAACCAGAGTAAAAATTTGGTTCCACATCAATGTGGAATGCCCTACCCAAAGCTGTAAAGGAATGTGAATCACTACCCACTTTCAAAACCACTCTCAAAGAACACCTACGGGAGACTGAAATTCGAAACTGGCCCCTGTAAATGTCCTAACCCAACCCCCTCCAATGTACAGTAAATTACCTAGTATGGCTTTGTCAATATTCCAATGTACAGTTTTGCTTGTACAGTTGTACAGTGCCCCCCCCCCCTCCCCCCACCCACCCAACCTCCTCCAATGTACAGTTTTTACGTCAAATGTATATACTCTCTTTTCTGGACTCTTTTTGTATCACAAACAGTACTGTTTGCAAATCTGGTATGTCATAATGTATAGATGTAGCAGTGTCTATCTGTATGTCATGTATGTCATATATGTCCTGATGAATTGAAAATGGGGGACCCTGATGTAAACAAGACGAAAGTCTTTCTCTGGTCTGCATCCCCTTAACATTGTGTGTATTGATATGTACTGTATTGTACCCATTCTGCAATCTGTTAATAAAGTTTTCAATCAATCAAACAGGGAGAGCAGCCTTGATGGCCGCCTCCTGGTTGTCCCTGTCAAAGCAGGCATAAAGTTATTGAGCTCAATAGGGAGGGAGGGGTCATGGTTGGTGGAAAGTTGTTGGTGGTTTATAATCTGTAATGCCCTGGATGCCTTACAACATGTGTCGGGTTGTTAAGTGCTCATCAGCTTGTGCAGGCTGTGCAGACAGTGTGCATGGCCCCTTCTCAGGTTGGCTGAATGAATGAATGAATGAAAACTTTATTTAACAGATTGCAGAATGGGTACAATACAGTACGGCTCAATACATACAATTGTTAAGGGGATGCAGACCTGAGAAAGACGTTTGTCTTGTTTCCATCAGGGTCCCCCATTTTCAATTCATATAGACATATATGACATACATGACATACAGATAGTCAGTACTGCTACATCTATACATTTATGACATACCAGATTTGCAAATACAGTACTGTTTGTGATACAGAAGGAGTCAAGAAAAGGGAGTATATACATTTGACGTAGAAACTGTACATTGGAGGTTGGGTGGGGGGGGTTGGGTACATTGGGATATTGACAACCATACTGGGTAATTTACATTGGAGGTGGTTGGGGGGGGGCGGGGGGCATACTGTATAAACAAGTAACACTGTACATTGAGGGGGGGGGGGGAGGAGACACTGTCCAAACAAACACAATTGTACATTGAACTATTGACAAAACCATACTAGGTAAATGACTGTACATTGGAGGGGGTTGGAATGATTGGGTTAGGATATTTACAGGGGCCAGTGTTGAATTGCAGTCTCCCGTAGGTGTCCCTTGAGAGAGGTTTTGAAAGTGGGTAGTGATCCACATTCCTTTACAGCTTTGGGTAGGGCGTTCCACATTGATGTGGCATAATTGCGAAACGTGTTTAGTCCCTTATTTGAGCCGAATCTGGGTTTGACATGATTTGTGGAGCTCCCTCTGGTGTTGTGATCGTGGTATTCACTGACCTTTGGGAAGTATTTTGACATGTACATGGGTACCTTGGTCGTGTAGTGTATCTTGTAGACCAGGCCCATTGCAAGTTGTTGTACTCTGTCGTCTACTCTAAGCCATCCTAGGTTGTCGAAGTGGGCAGGGGTGAGGTGGGTTCTAGGAGTAAGGTCAAGCAGTAGTCTGACCAGTTTGTTTTGAGATGTTTGTAATTTTGTTTTTAGCGCCTTTGAGGTGCTTTGGTACCATGAGGTGCAAGCATAGTCGTAGTACCCCTGAATGAGTGCTCCTGCCAGAGTCTTCAGGGTGTTCTTGTTTACCAGAGAGGAGATCCGGTACAAGAATCGAGTTCGTTGGTTGACTTTTTTTATTACATTGGATGCCATTTTGTCACAGGAGAGATTAGCCTCTAGGATGGACCCCAGGTAGGTAATTTCATCTTTCCTTGTGACAATATTGTCACCCACTGTAACTGAGAAGCCGTCGGTCTTGCTGAGTTTGTTATTTGAACCGAAGAGAATGGACTCTGTTTTGCCCATGTGTAATGATAGTTTGTTATCAGCGAGCCATATGCAGATTCTGCCTAGTTCCGAGCTGAGGGTTTTTTCAACCTGTAACTTGTTCTTGTCAGAGACCAGCAGGGCTGAGTCGTCCGCAAACAGGAACAAGTTGCAGTCACAAGCTGACGACATGTCATTTGCATAAATTAGGAACAGTAGCGGTCCTAGTATGCTTCCTTGTGGAACACCACAGCTCACTGTGAGGGGGGGGGATAGGGTACCGTTTACCTCCACCATCTG
Source organism: Notolepis coatsorum (assembly GCF_963971535.1). Lineage (NCBI taxonomy): Eukaryota > Metazoa > Chordata > Actinopteri > Aulopiformes > Paralepididae > Notolepis > Notolepis coatsorum. The sequence continues at coordinate 68,773,382 of NC_140178.1, read as the reverse complement.
TTCCCTCCCCTCAAGGTAGGATTGCATCCAGCTCACTGATAGACTATCAAAACCAATTGCTTTTAGCTTGTCAATCAGAATGGAGTGATTGACCGTGTCAAAGGCCTTTTGTAGGTCCAGCATGACCATGCCGCAGTATTTGCCTGCGTCCACCTCTTGTTTGATGTGGTCATTCAAATAGAGAAGGCATGTGTCAGTGGAGTGGGATGTTCTGAAGCCAGATTGGAATTCGTAGATTAGATTTTTTTCCGCTAGGTACTTTTCGACCTGTTCGTAGACTATTTTTTCCATGACTTTCGAGATGGAGGTGAGAATAGAAACAGGGCGGTAGTTGCCTGGGTCTAATTTGCTGCCCTTTTTGTGCAGAGGGGTCACCCTCGCAATTTTGAAGTCCTTGGGGACGTGTCCCTGTTTTATGGAGAGGTTTATTATGTGTGTGATGATTGGTGTGATGGCGGCTGCTGAGTCTCTGAGGAATTTGGAGGGGATGTTGTCATGGCCAGTGGCCTTGTTAGGTTGGAGGGCGCTCAGTTTATTGAGTACCTCATCTGTTGTTACCGTTTCCAGCTTGAAGTCGTCCTTGCGGACCCCTAGGTTTTTGTAGAAAGCTACTATGTGTTCTACCCCATAAAGCCCTGAGTGGGAGGGTAGTTTGTTTACCAGTGTTGTGGCTATGTTTGTGAAGAAAATGTTTAAGTAATTGGCTACATCCAGCTTGTCTGTGATGAGCGTGTTGTCAGTTTTTATGTTTATGTTTGAGAATCTGGTTTTAAGTTTTTTACTGCATCCTAGTTGATTATTGAGTAATTTCCAAAGTTCACGTGGTTTGTTTTTGTTTTCCTCAGTTTTGTCATTGATGAAATTCTTTTTTGCTGGTTGAGCAGTAGGCCTGTGTGTCACCAGATCCATTTGTAACTAATGTGTTTCCATAATTTTGTCAGTTATCAATCAATCAAACAATAAATCAATCAATCAAACAATCAATATCTTGCCTGTCACAGAGACATATAAGGCCTAGATAGTGTAGTATGTCTGACTAAAATATGTATGTATGTCTGACAAAGGTAAGCAAATTGGACCAACCAGCAGAAATCTTGAACATAAAATATCTTTGATTGCCTCCAAACGCGCGGTGGTTTGTGGGTAGTGCGTCAGATACATCCGCCATATCTGGCTGAAGGATAGACTGGAGTCATGAGAGGAATCCGATCTCTCAATCATCTCTCCGTGAGTTCTTTCTTTTCACGGTTTAATGTGAGCCGTTGCAATAATAACCTTTTGGATGTAACCTTTGTGACGTGTGGTCACCGCTTTCACTTGAAGTTGAAGTCATATCTATAACCATAGCTAACCTTAGCCAGGTTGGCTGCAGTTGCTATTAGCTAAACTAACCAAGGCACTGTGCGGCATTTAACTTGAAGAGCTAGGCAACTTCGTTGTTGTTATTTAACCTGCTATCCAATTTTCCGGCAACTAATAACTTCCATCTGAAACATCAGTATGCTTCATGCTCATCTAAAGGGCAATTTAGTTAGCCAACTACCCCTCTCTAGCTTGAGTAAGCATTGATAACATTAGCTACGTTAGCTAGATGGCTCCTGGCTGCGCAACTAGTGCGCAACCTATGAAGGTCATATCAGATCACAGATAGTTTCAGATGAAGTTTAATCCCAAGTCCCAACTAATGTTACAACCTTGAGTGCTATGGACCAGACTGACATCATCCTTGTTGGGTGTTGTCTGGTCCATACCACCATGTCAGTGTCACCACTAATATAATATCGATAGACTGCTGCCTCAATCAAATGCCAAGCCAAAACAAAAGTAGCAAAATTTAACTAACTACATTACTTTACAGGAATTGAGAGCAGGCTATTGGCATGGAACAATATAATTAATGTAGCAATAATTGTGCTGTTTTGTTTGTCATGACAGATGGGATGATACTGACAGTCTAGCTAGCTAGTGGTGCTTGACAACAACTGATAGATGATGGAGGAGCTGAACCACAGTTCCTGTGGTTGTCTTTACACTCGGTGCTCGTGGTTAATCTGAGTTTGTGTAACTGTAGCCATAGACTTGGTTGTGAATCTCATTCCAGGTCACTAAACTCATGTTCAGGTCACTAAACTCATTTCACTAGCTCTTTAATCTTTGCATCATTTGGATAGTAGTATAGCTTGGATCGAATAGAGGATATTGACGAGACCTTTCTTAAAATGACTTATATTGGGTCATTATACTGCAGGATAAAGACATTGCCTCCCTATTGGCATACTAGTGCTTTACCTCCCACTAGATGCCAGTCGGGAAATAACTCACTACTTGGGGGTCAATTAAGGACAGTCTGTCAAACAGTGCTAACTAGTTTAGCACTTCAGATTCAGATTGTTTTGTTGTCACAGCTTTTTCTTTTTTAAATGTCCATACATTCAGAAAAACGTGAGATTCCCCCTGCTCCTCAACTGTAGTAGATTTGTAAACATAATACACAACGTATATTATATCTATAGAAACTATACAATACAAATGTATATGTATTCTTTTTTTTAAGGTACTTTTCTACTTGTTGCCATTCTTTTACCCATTATCCTCAAATAAGGCGGTGCCCTAACAAGGACAATAAAAACAACCCCAGTGTTTGCTTTATTTGGGGTCTGTTGTTTTCCACAGAGACGATGCTATGCTGCTCCCCAGAGGAGGGAGCCTCTAACTGAGGCATATGTACTCCCCAAGCCCAGCCGCAAGGCTGCCCCTGCTGCCCTGCTTCCTCCCCAGAATGTACAGGTAGGTTCTGCCTCTGGCTACACACACCGACAGTATTCGATTGCAGATATTTTAGTTGCCAACAACGGGTGGTTTTAATCGAATATAGCAGGTGAACGTTAAATGACAACTGTGGCCAATGAGTTGTGGCACTGTGCCGTATTGTATGGCAATAAACAGCATGAGAATACTATGAATAGGACATTTTTTGCCTCAAAGACTAAAAAGCTGAACATATTACACCAGTTTTCAGGTATCTGCATTGGCTACTAGAATTTACTTAAATACTGTCACCTGTCTATAAATCACTTAATGGTTTAGGGCCAAAACACATCTCTGATATGAACCCTCTTAGGGACCAGTCTGCCAACTGTTCCTAGGATTAAAACAAAACACGGTGAAGCATCATTGTTCTTACACTGCACATAGTTGGAGGAAACTTGTGGAAGATCTGCCCAAACTTTGGCTACTCTGGCTTAAAAAAAATAGACTAAACTTTTTTTTTTTTATCCACTTTTTCTCCCATTTTTCTATATTTTCTCCCATCCCAATTTCGTATCATCCAATTCAACCCTCCCCTGTCACGAACGCTGTTTCTTGCCTCCCACAAGCCGGCTGCAATGTGGACTAAGTCATACATAGCACAAGTCCCCTCCGGTACTTGAGGTAACAGCAGTCGCATCTTTTCACCTGCGCAGCTCGATCTCTCAGTGTCGAGGAGTAACGCGTGGGAGGCTCACGCTGCCCCCGACACTTCTGATTCTACTGCGCAGGCGCACCAACCGACTTGTAGGAGTCGCTTGTTCACAACGCCCGATCCCCACCCTTCAGTTTCCCTCCCCGTAATACGGCCAATGTGTATTACTGCGGACGACCAGCTAAACTGAAAACAATGTGGAGAGCTGGATTCGAACACGCGAATCCTAGCGTCTCCACACTGGTGGCGAGTGCCTTGCCCACTACACCACCTAGCCGCCAAAAATAGACTAAACTTTTATGTTCACCTTTGTCTTTAATTGAAATAGAATCGCTGCACTCTGACTCTAAAATGCACTATGACTTTTATTTTTTAAGCTCTTTAAAATCTTTTATGCTCTTTCTTTTTTATATATCTTATGTAAAGCACTTTGAATTGGAATTGCCTCTGTGTATGAAATGTGCTATATTAATAAACTTGCCTCGCCTCCAAAACCCATCATGATTTATTTTGGATAGACAATTATCTATCTCCAGAGTGTCAATGTTCATTTTCTCCAGCAGTCTTTCAAAGGCTGAATCATTTAAAAGTTGTATTGTATATTATCTGTATTTTTCTAACACACTTTTCCTTCATGCCTCTCCAGGTGTCCAAGCTTCCAAACGGTCTAGTGATAGCATCACTGGAGAACTACTCACCCTTGACCAGTGTCAGTGTGTTGGTGAAAGCTGGCAGCCGCTATGAGACCGTGGAGAATCAGGGTGTCTCTCACTTGCTGCGTTTGGCAGCCAACCTGGTAAGATGTTCTGTGGATTTCTATGTGAGCTTTGTGCAATGAGTATTTGTACTTAGCCCAGATAGTTCCTTTTAGTGTGGCACATGGCAGCGGAGTTGTCTGCCACCATTGCAGGCAAACTAAAACAAACTATCTTGTGTTTGTGTGTTATGATGGACAAACTCCCGGAAGATACTTGATACATTACAGAGTTTGACCAATTTCCACCCCCAGGTTTCCTCTACACACACATCCTACATCTTACACAGTGCCACACTGTAGGTAGCCTACAACTGCAGCGTTTGGTTTCTCTCATTCCTCTTGTGATTTTTGTATTCCATTTGAATTTTGATATGTATTATATCTGAAGTTTTAAGGAAAATATGCTTTCTACTGTGAGTTATGATTCAATAGCTATTTATAGACCCTTTTAACACTTTGAGTGCCACTCACAGCTTTTCTCGGGTTATTACCCCCCGGGTTGAATGCCACGTCACGGGTATTCTCGTTTTTTTTTAATTAATTTTTTTATTAGCAATCTGAAATCATATTGCATCATGCGAGCCTACCGTTGGAGATCCAGGGACCGCCGGCGCTCAGATGTGAAAAAAGCGCCCCCTATCGTCTCCCAGATGGTAAATCACCCTTTTGGAATGGACTCAATGAAAGTGAATGGGAGAACGGATTTCTGACTCCACATTTTACTTCTCACTGATGCAGCCGGGGTCTACCAGAGTTCATTCTGGAGCCTCTAAGCCACGGCGAATATGGGTTATACTGTACACACGATGGATCAATACAATTATCGATTTTTTTCGAATGGCGATAGGAAATTGGAATAAACCATTTGGATACCATTTGACCTCAGGTAAGGAATCTATGTTATCAGTGTTAGGATAATCAGACTCGTTTTCACGGATATATAAGCGTTTATGTGATATGGCTGTAAAAGCCATGAGGAAATAAGAGCAGCGATTATCAGCGCGCGGCACGGGCGTGCGTGCGCACACATTATACTATCGATCATCTAGCGTTTATTTGAAAACGATTCATAAATAGGCCGACAAATGACAACGTTCTGGAATATTCCAGTAAAAGGCGATTATCATAGGCATGGGTTGTTTTTTCCGCGAAAACGGGTGATTTTCAAAATGCTATCAAACGGAAATGAAGCGATAAAAAAACAATCTGCCTTGACAATGTTGACTGGAAAATGATTCTTTGATAAGCGACGGGCAGATTAGACACATAGCCATAATTTAAAACATAGATTAGGCGATATTAACGTTAACATTGGAGTGGATGGTGGCATGCAAGGGGGTAAAAAGGAAAACGCGGCGTGGCAGTGAAAGTGTTAATGTATTAGGTAGCCTTGTGATGTTGGTGTACTATGTACTGACCCCTATAGGTGATTGATAATTGACCCATGTATTCCAATGCCAGTTGTCACCCATTGTTAATAAAGATGGCACCTGTCAATTGCTCACACACACCCTAATGAAGGCCTGAATAGGCTGAAACATGTTGGTACTTTTAATGTTCATAATGAACTAGCCATATAATTAACAGAAGAGTTGCCTTGGACCTTATTTTTTATTTTATTTCCACCAGTCTGTAGGATCTTGGGTGTTTTAATTAATTAATTAAATGTATTTTCTGTAGACTACTAAAGGTGCATCTGCCTTTAGGATCTGTCGTGGTGTTGAAGCAGTGGGGGGCAGCTTGAGGTTAGTGAGTATAATATAGTCTTGTCTCCCCCCTTTACACACGTACATACACTCACGTCCCTGTTTAACCTGCTATAAATAAGTTGTCCACATGTGATGTTCCCATTGGCTGACCCCCCCCCCCCCCCCCCACCCCCAACTGTGTCTGCCTGTGTTTCCGTGCAGTGTGACGTCATCGAGGGAAACCATCACCTACTCAGTGGAGTGCCTGAGAGACCACCTGTAAGTCCCGCCCTTCTTCTGTCAGTCACATGGTAATGATGATGAACTTTATTTGTATAGCACCTTTCCAAAGTAGTAAAGGGCTTTGTATATAAAAGAACAAGGTTAAGACACAGAAGAAGAAAACACTTGGATACACGGATCAAATACTTAATTATTTATTATAATAATATTAAATATTAAACACTATATAAATATACAATATTAAAAAATTTATTTAAATGATAAATTCATTAATCAATCTTTTGGGGGGAGAAAGCAATACTTTTATTCTGCACCGTTCTAAAGCCTCTGTGGATGTATTAAAAAAATAAAAATGTTATCTATAGCACCTTAACACTTAACTTGTGTTTCGATTCCACCCGTTGAGGACCAGAGCCACGAGTTAACTCGTGGCAAGTTGTTATTGTTTTATTCCATATTAATAAACGGATCAAGGTCCCCGATCGGCTCTGCAGATTTACCCGCCAGATTTAAATCGGCGACATGCAATACCGGCCAGATCCTCTTAGGGGCGCCATCGCTCCACTGCAGTATCATTGAGGCCGAATGGGAAAATATTTTTTTTTACTGTCTGGGGCGTTTTTTATATGAGCCTCGATCCCAGCCGAACATACTCCATCTTTGATCACGTTACCGAACGCAGATTTCAGCCTGGAATAATGGGATTTATTCCGATGATTCCGATGACTAATGACGAAATGCTGCCGGCGATCACATGGGCTGACGGTAGGATACTATTCCCCCAAATTACAGCTGGATTGGACATTGTTGTAACACGCAAGCGATTGATTGCTACTTGAACGCACACTGTATTGCTAATCAATAATACTGATCGGCGTCCCCCGCCGCCCCCATTTCATCCATAGATGCTCTGTAATAGTCCGGATGCTACGCAGTTTGTTTTATTTCATTCGTATATATACAACAGAAATGGCGTTTGATATAACGTGACTAGCCTTTAGCCTCATATTTAGCTCCCCAGAAAAAAGACGAGGTGAAAACTGCGATAAACCTTATATTCACGGCGCTATAAAATGACAACCAACCGATGGATTTTTATTTTCTTTAAGCCATTATGAAGGCACGGTTTATGCGTATTAAGTGACAATGAGAATGGACAGATAGCAATACTATAAAGTATATATATAGCTGTTAGAAAGTACATCGGTTTGTTGACGAACCCTGGTCGTCTGGACTATAAATCGCCGCGGGACTCTGGTCGCCAAAGTGTTAACACTTTCCCCGCCAATCACGTTGTACGACGTGTTTCAAGTTCATGCGAATTCTGCCAATCCACGGCATACGACGTTATTGAGATCATATTTCATATTTTTGCCATGGTATTCATATTTCCCTCACGGAGCCTGGTCTGATGCTGTGTGAGCCGGCACAACTCTGCAACGCTTCAATACTGCCCCCTGGTGGATGATCGGCGAGTTGCCAAACCGGAAATGGCCGGTTGGATATCGGTGCGTCTCCTAAATCCGTCCGGCCACTCGCATATCGTCGCGGGACTCTAGCCACACACCGTGGATATGGATCGCTGCCATAACTCAATAATCGACATGATTTGGGCGTGTATTAGTATTATACAAACCGGAAATGGATCGACTCGATCCCCATCAAATAACTGGGATCTTTTTGCTCCAGTCTCATCGCCCAACGGTAAGAGGAGGCTGACGTTACTTTCAGCCCGTTTGTTTATTATTATCCATACAAACGGCTCTGATCTATATATCACCCATACTACATAAAGCATTTAACGACGATCACGGAATTATAAATGACCCCCCCCCCCCGTTCACCCGCGCATGATCAGTCATAACGTTTAGGACCATGTATAGTTGAAATTTTTAATATAGCGTGGATTGGTAACAAACGGCATTTGATAATCTATATATGCATTTATGCCTATATCTCACGTTCTAGGAATTACTGCAGAAAACGATAAAAACATATTTATATTCTAGACTGTATTTTCGTGTGAATGAAAAAGTAAAACGTTCCTACATCCTGAACGATAGATAATCGATGTTGAATGGGCCATAGTAATGTCAATTTAGCAATACAATTTAAAAAGTTATAGCCCTGCAAAGAAGGTGAACATCTCCATAGACTTACAGTACTGGCAGAGAATGGTATAAGATGCTGAAAGTGTGTGGCAGGGAATGTGTTAACACTTTAACTGCCGGAAACGTGTTTAGGCGTCTTTCCTAGCCATGCTCAAGTTGCCTAGGACGCCGTAACTCGTCTTTGATATCAATATTTCAAAAATCTGTGATCGAAATCATATTTCCCCTCCGCAGCCTTGACACACAGTGCTGATCTCCTCTCAACCCTCTAGCGGTTCAAGAGCGCCATCTGGTGGCCGATCGGCAGATCGAAACCGGATGTCAACCTTTAACCCGGCAGGACTCACTCCATATGGGGTCCGGGCACTCGCTAATATTAGAGAGACTCCGTCTTCACACAGTGAACATCGATCGGTGGAAATAACTCGAAAAAACAACATGATTTGGACGTATATACTATTATACAACCTGGAAATAGATCCGGCATTTCAACATCTCATAATTGAAAACTGTCTACTCCACGCTGATCGCCCAACGGCCCGAGGAGACTGGGGTGAGTTTTAGCGTGTAGTATTACCGTGTTCGATACTAACTATGATGCTATGATGCTATGCTATGCTATGATGAACATATGACCCACATTAGATGAATGGTATAACGTTGCCCACGGAATTATAAACGCCCCCTCGCCCATCCGGTCAACATCAGATGACGTGTAGTAAATTCTAGAAGTACGTCCAATTAGATCACGCCTAGGGCTGGTTGTTAGGCCCGAGGCGCAGCCGAGGGTCGTTAGACCCCCCTAGGCGTGATCTAATTACTATAACACATGACTTCAAGTGATGTAATGTGTTTATACAATGGCCGAATTCACCCAACCTTATTGCTATACGATAAACACACAGTAATTGAAGCATAATGGAGATTTATTCACAAAACCATCCACAGAAAAAGTAGGTCCAAAAAAAAAGAATTGCCTCTGTGTCTAGAAGCAGAGGGAGGTGCAGAGGGAGGTGCTACAAAGCATGCCATCTAACAACAAACTTCATATAAATCCCGTGATTTATTATTGTTTTGACAATGGGTCATGACCAATTACATAATCCAACATAATGTGTAAACTAACATATTCCAGTTGACTGTATCTTTTTTTAAATTATTCGTTACGAATATATCCATACTTCCAGTGTCCTTTTGAAGCAGAGACGGAGAGCACTCAGCCAGTGGCCACTCCCCTCAGACGCAAAGTTCTGTAGTTTTTCACACGGCGAGGAAAATAATACAGTCGTGCAATCCAACAAGAATTAACGTATTTACAAGTGTGTCAGTGTAATGGTGAAGTCAAGTGCTTTGAGCAGGATAAACTTATAACTTATATTATATATATGTTACAGTATATAAAAATAGCGTTTTACTTTTGTGCAGTAACTGAAGCTGCTACACCCCCCCTTCCAACGTGCCTGATTGTTATGCATTTTACTCTGCCAATTGGCGACCCAATAAAAACGGGTCCGCAACCTTAAGTTTGGGAAACGCAAGATCCAAGTCTGACACACACACAAAATCGACGGGCCCTTTTCTTTAAAATTTTTTTTAAGTCCGGGATTTTTATTTTGTTTCACAATGGATCATGACAAACCAATTACATAATCCAACATATGTGTAACGAACAAACATATTCCAGTTGACTATCTTTTTTGGAGCATTAGTTCAAAGGCTATTCATACTTCCATTTGTCTATCTATGGCGGACTCATTCAGAAAAAGTTATTCGGTTGTGGGAGTGATCTGGGGTCACGTGGAGTGTGTTATACGAAATAACAACGGCTAACTTGACTGTTTCAGCCAATCACAATCAAGATATTTGCATGCCATTGTATAACTATATATATATTATAGCTATGGATCAGGGTTTCCGTTAGAAAAAATTGTTGCCGGTCTCCGTGACCTGCAAGATTTCAATCTACCGGACAAATGAGATTAATTCCGGTCATAGTTTATTGAGCTTTAAAACAATTGATAGGCAGGCTATATAAAGAATGTCATCCTCAAGGCATGTATATTTATAATATTATTACTTAAAACTAGGCTACTTTTGCGTATACAGTCATTAATATATTCCAAATAAAATAAGTCCCTCGATACTCCGTGCTGCTGCTGACTTGAAATAAAATAGACCGCGTATGTGGGCAGTCGGTCCGACACTAAACAGCAGTCTGTTATAATCACATTTTTATGAGCTAACGAATTCCGTTATATTGGACATTTGTATTAATTATATCAAGCGAAGAACTGAGAAATTTGGCAGAGAGAGACGGCAACATTATCGTGGGTTTGCGTGATGTATATCTCCACCTCCCAACGACTTGGTGCTGGTCATAATGTCCGGTGAAAATAATTCCCTCTAAGCACAATTTGATTATTTGAATTGTATTAAAATAGGCTAAAATTAAATAGCCTATGCGATGAACGATTCATTACATTCGTTTCATCGTTGCTTCACCAAGCAGCCGGTCTAATAGAAAGCTGTTGTCAGCGCGAGCTGGCTGCAGTTAGTTTGCAAGAAGCATCCAGCTGCAGACCCGCAGAGCAGCTTTCCAGGTCTGGGGACCGCACTGTGCCAGCAAAGCTGGTGGGTTCTGTGGGTCTGCAGCTGCATGCTTTTCGCAAATCTAGCAGCAAGCTCTCGCTGACACAGCGTCGTCATTATTAGACCGGCTGCTTGGTGAAGCAACGATAACAAATGTAATGATTGTTTCGTTCATCGCATAGGCTATTTAATTTTAGCCTATTTGAATACAATTCAAATAATCAAATTGTGCTTAGAGGGAATTATTTTCACCGGACATTATGACCGGAGAGATTAAATATGTCGGACTTCAACAGATTTTGCCGGTCAAATACCGGTAATTACCGGCTAACGGAAACGCTGCTATGGATGCAATACTATGGCCCATTTGACATCGAGTATCTATCGTTCAAGATGTGAAAAAGAAATAATTTTTCCATCCATACATTCCCGTTTTATACCGTGGTGAATATAAGTATGGTTTTTGGAGAAAGAGAGATACAAAAAAATATATATAAGTATGGTTTTAGAGCGGTTTAGGGTAATTTCTGGGTGGCTAGTAATAGGCCGCGACGCATATTATACTTAATCCATTGGCATTTCGTCCCTATACATGCTACAATTAAAAATTCAAATGCATATGATCTGTATATTATGTTTCATCATGAATGCATGAAGGGGGGGGGGGGTCGTTTCTGATTAATTGATTGTCAATAATGGCATTCGTTAGTACAACAGCATAGGCTGATCAGGGTGATGGCTATGAAAAACAAGGCACAATCAAGCTGAAATTGACGTTAAATTGCTCTTACCTGTGGCCGGTGAGATTCCAAAAAGAATATTCCAATTATTTGATTGCCATCTGGTAGATTGTATGTCCATTTGGGCCACGACATAACCCACCACAGCATAATGAATCGGGGATCCCGAAAACTATTCAATGCGATCGGGTAAAGCCGGGGAGCGTGCGTGCACGCGCTGTTATTAAAACACAGTGCAACCAGCTTTGAAATCAGCAACACACCCCTGGCGATGGCAGTCATTCTTTTGGAAATGGTCAATTGTTTGATGTCTGCCAGGATTTAGTAGCACAGTGTTGGCTCATCTGGTCTTACCCTGATATATGTTGACTCCTGCGTGTGTGTGTGTGTGTGTCCAGAGACACCGTTTTTGAGTACCTGGTGGACGTGACCACAGCTCAGGAGTTCCGACCGTGGGAGGTCCAGGACTTGACCCCCAGGGTGAAGATCGACAAGGCTCTGGCACAGCAGTGCCCGCAGATAGGTGAGTACCAGCACAGCTTCTACCAACGTTTCCAGCTTTTAAAATGTTGCTCATGTATTTAATAATGGAGCTGTAATCGCCAGAGAACTCCACAGATTAGGAGGATATTATCATGGTATTTGAGCCACGATATGATTAATATTGCACTGTTCTGCAATACCTCCTCAGTATTGGATTCCATACTTTGTTCATCATTCTGTTGTTCTTTCAAATGTCAACACCAACTTACTACCGTACTTATGAGTTACAAAGCCTTTGGATTTTTCACATACTGTAAATCCTCAAATATAGGACGGGTCTTCTATTTACCTCAGCTGCAAAGAGCACCAGGCCTTTATTAGAGAGAGGCTTATATAAGAGGCAGGCCTTAATTTCTAAAAATGACACTCATGGACATAATCCCTTAATTTTCAGACTTTTATTGCATTATTATTATTATTATTATTATTATTATTATTATTATTATTATTATTATTATTATTATTATTATTATTATTATTATTATTATTATTATTATTATATATATTTTTTTTAATACGTACATTGTCTGTCTACATTTATTTAGACTAGCATTGGTATTTAAATATTGAGTGCAGTTGAGTAATTGTGGGATTAACGTAATTCACACACTGAAGTTGGAACTGTCTATAGGTTGCGGGGTCCGGGGACAATTTAGCGTGTGGTACCTACCTTCTCGACTTTCTCAGTCGAATCGAGTTGATGACATGCAGGCAATAGCTTTAGCTAACGCTATCATAGCATCATGATCTGTAATGTGTCAACTGGACAACGCCAGCCTCGCCTGCCAACGCCATATAGATAGCGAACGTTAACGTTTGCAAAAGAAGTCAACGTCATCCAGCTGACACCACAGATCTAGATATTATGACGTTAGCTAGCGCTAAAGCTAACGCCAACCAGAGGGAAACGTTAATGTACGGTAGTCAGTGTAGCGGGAGGCAGCACTTGATTTGCATTGGCAAGAGTTTATCTCATTCTATATCACGGCACGAAAAATTCAAAAAATACTTTTTTTTGCGACCTTATATTGCAGACCGGCCTTTATTTGTCTGCATGCATCAAACCCTCTGCCATTATAAGAGGCCCGTCCTTTATTCGAGTACCCTCCACTATTAGAGGATTTACGGTAGTCAAGTTAAGTTAAACATTTTCATTTTCAGCTACACATACATCAGCGACCGCACTCTTGCAGCGATTTATGCCTCAGAGTGCATAAACCGTGCCTTCATAATGGCTTAAAGAAAATAAAAATCCATCTGTTGGTTGTCATTTTATAGCGACGTGAATATAAGGTTTATCGTGCTTTTCGTCTCTTCTTTTTTTCAGGAAGCTAGATAATAGGCTAAACGTTGGCGCCGTTATATCAAACGCCATTTCTGCTGTATATATACGAATGAAATAAAACAAACTGCGTAGCATCCGGACTATTACAGAGCATCTATGGATGAAATGGGGGCGGCGGGGAACGCCGATTAGTATTATTGATTTGCAATAGAGTGTGCGTTCAGGTAGCCAATGTCAGTGATCTATCACGTTAGGTTTTAAAACAATGTCCAATCCAGCTGTAATTTGGGGGAATAGTATCCTACCGTCAGGCCATGTGATCGCCGGCAGCATTTCTTCATTAGTCATCGGATTCTGGTAGATTGATATGTCCATTGGCTAATCATAAATCCCATTATTCCAGGCTGAAATATGCGTTCGGTAACGTGATCAAAGATGGAGGGTCTTCGTTTGGAATCGAGGCTCATATGATCCGCCCACAGACTGTAAAAGATTTTTTTTTTAAATTCCCTCAATGATACTGCAGTGGAGCAATGGCGCCCCTAAGCGGATCTGGCCGGTATTGCATGTTTAGAAAATCAAATATGTGGGTAGGTCATGGATCTCGATCGCGGGCGTTAATAGCGTTATAAATATGGAATAAAACAATAACAACTTGCCACGGCTATATACGTGGCTCTGGTCCACAACGCATGGCACCGAAACACGTATATACTCGTGGACGGACGGCATAGTGTTAATTTAGTTTGACCGTTATCGAGAGTAAATTAGTTTGAATATGGCCACCAGTGATGTCATCTGGGACATTGAACCCTTCTGTTGTGTTAATTACAGCTCAATGAAATGATCAGGTAGCAGTCCCTCTAACACAAGGTATTGCTATTTTACATTTCATGGAGCTGTAATTAACACAACACAAGGCTTGAATATCCCCGATGTAGGGCTGCAACGATGAGTCGACGTCATCGATGACGTTGACCATGACATTTTGTCGATTTGCATATTCATGACCGATGCATCGTATTGTTACTTATGTGCCGGGCTTTGCAGTGGAAATGGCAGACGTTCAAAGTCATAACATGCGCAACATGTCAAGATTGTTAGTTGCAGCCCTACACTGATGACATCACTGGTGGCCATATTAAAACTAATTTACTCTCAATAACTGTAAAACTAAATGAATGTGTGCAAAACTGTTTAGACTTTTTGGATGTGTGAGATTATAATGTAAAATAAAGCAGCATTGTTTTTTTGACTAAGTGCACCTTAAGTTAATGAACTGACTTCTGGCTGTAACATGGGTTGATGTTCTATCTCCCCGCAGGTGTGATTGAAAAACTGCATGAAGCGGCGTATAAGAATGCCCTATCCAACTCTCTATACTGTCCTGACTACATGGTCGGTCGTGTATCCTCTGATCAGGTAAGGGCTCCATGTACCATGGCTCGGTACCTCCTCGTAGGAAGTTAAGACAACATTATGGCAGTGGAGGAGTAAGTGAGCTCAGCTGTCTATATCACTGTATGCTTATGGCATACGGATTGAAATGGGTGTGATGTTTGAATATTCTTCACATGAAGTGATTTGTGATGATGCTAAGCCAGTCTGGTGTGTTTCCGAGCCGTGATGCTGTGTTTGAGACCGCATCGTTTTTAACACACGTTTCCTCTTTCTTACCCCCCCCCCCCTCCTGTAGCTGCAGTTTTTTGTTGAGAACCATTTCACCACTGCCAGAATGGCTGTTGTAGGACTAGGTGAGTGTCTGTCTGCTAGTGCTGTTGGTTTCCCAAGGTCCATTACGTGTGTGTCTGTGTGTCTGTTAGGGGTGGGGGGGAAATCGATACGTAGTAGTATCTAGATACTTTGCGTGGCGATACAGGGACGCCAAGTATCAATATTTAATTATTCATAAACAAACAAACAAAAATTGTATAAGGTATTTGCATTGTTCATTTCAATACCTGTAATAGTACAGTAGTCCACACACACACACATGTGCATTCAGTTAAGTTGGAATATGACTGTAATACAAACAGTTCAGTTTGTCAGGTACATGCAACACAGATTACAGTGTTTACATCTGTCTGCTTGAGAAAATACCATGTTCTGCAATACAAATTATTGAAGTGAGATGAACAGACTGAACTTTATTTTATTAGATAAAACATGTTGACAAAGTTTGAAAAAAGGTAATACATTTAATTTGATCCAAAAAAATTAAGAAATTCTCGCAATACTCAGCGTATCGCGATATATTTAGTATCGCGATACTATCATATCGTGACGCAAGTATTGCGATAGTATCGTATCGTGAGGTCTCTGTCGATTCCCACCCCTAGTGTCTGTGTGTCTGTCTGTGTCTGTCGTCACTTGGCCTCTGTCCAAAGATCTAGGCTGTAGATGCTAGTATGTGGGGAAGAGGTTAGAAGTGCTACTGCTGGTAGTGTGTATGTGACCTGGGTGACTGAACAACACATATGCATGAGGTGAGACTGAATGAAGGCCAGAGAGAGTGTGTGAGGCAGAGTTTCTAATCAAAGCACATAACATCCCAGTGCCCTCTAGGCTGGAGAGATTTATATGAATGTTTTCTGATTGGTGTGTCTAGGTGTGAAGCACTCTATACTGCGGCAGGTCGGTGAGGGGCTCTTGAGTGCTCGCAGTGGGATGGGAACACCCGGGGCCAAGGCTGTATACCGCGGAGGTAAGTCCCACCCACTAGAATAATATTACTTTAAAACTAAGTAATATTTATGAAAATGTATGTAGTTTAGGTGGTAATACAACATATTAGAAAATAGCCCACACTGTACTCAACGAAAACTAGTGGTCTGCAAGGGCCTTGAAATGAAGCCCGTGCCCAGCCCGAGCCCGTGAACTTCAGGCCCTGCCCGAAAATAAGCCTGACTGTAAATAATATTTTAAGCCCTAGCCTGCGTGAAATCCCGGAAAAAACATTTATTATTATTATTATTCAATTTTTAATTTTTTGTATTTGTTTTAAATATGCGAAACACGGTTTTATATGAACTTAATAAATAAACAAAAACGAAAATGTTCAATAGGTCTACCTAAATAACAGATAGTGAAAACTAAAGAAACATTAATTATATAGCCAAAAACTTAATTATTTTTTTGTTTTAAATATTCTAAACACTGTTTATATATTAACTACATTTTTATTTTAGTTTATTAATACTGTTTAATATTAAACAAAAAACGAAAATGTCCAATAGGTCTAACTAAATAACACATATCATGCTGAAAACTAACAACCATTTTATAGCCTTTTTCGCAAATTCTATTTCCCAGCGCTCGCGTTGACTCACACAGACTCGTAAAACGTATTTGAATCTTCTTTGACACACACACACACACACACACACACACACGACACAATAGCCTACTCAGTCACTATACAAACAAACAGAAAACAGAAATCAGATTTCGAGCACAGCAACATTTATTATATAATGAAAGCGCAACAGAACAGGGCAGCAGAGCGACCCCACACACCAGCAAATAATAATAATCAGACTCGTCACTCACCACTTCGCTGTGTTGATGTCAGCAACGCGTTGAACAGCGTTAACAAAACTTCGCCAACCGGCTACATACATCCAAGAACAAATTAAAACGTTCGCCAACTGGCTATATTCCAACTTCAACCTATGCCACTTCGGTCTGGTTCATTTGTTCATCGTCCACCTGCAGCGCTCCACTCGAGTTCTCCCTCCAGGCTGCGGTAATTACATCCAATGTTATCTGTTAACTAATACATCTTGACTCCTCAGACACGAGGCTTTCACTCTCTGATGACAGCTCTACGTTACGTGAAAATGAAACAGAAACTTAAGGTTATCCTATAACCCTAGTTATGAGTATAGCGAGCGCGCAAAAAAAAAAAAAAAGACTCAATAAAAAATGTTTTTTTTAAAGAGGGCACTGCCCGGCCCGGCCGAGCCCGAATTATTTATTTAAAAACAAAGCCCTACCCAGCCCGAACCCGTCGGGTCGGGTAGGGCCCCGTCGGGCTTGGGCAAGGTTGCAGTGCACTAACGAAAACGTGCTTCAAAACCTTTTGGGGGGAGTGTTGTCAGTCATCTTGCCAGGCAGCTCAATGACTGAATGAATGGAGTGTGAAATTAAATCTTAAGTTAAAATATATATTCAATAATAGACAGAGTACCATTTTCTGGAAGATGAAAAGCATCTAACCTAGGGAAGGTATATCTTACATTTCTGTCTGTTAGTTTTCCAGTGTCCATTGATTTTGTGAGTTTACCACCAAAGGGAAGTCGAGGCATCAGTGCAGGCAGGGCTGCTTTTACTGCACGGTCACAGCTTGATACATTTTGCAGTTCCTGACTCAAAATGACAGGATTGTGACCAATATCACCATTGCTACTCTCTCAACCCTACACAACACTAGTAAGCATGACTTCTGAATCCGACTTTTAAACAAAAAACAAATTGACGAGCACCGCTTGTCTAATGTAGCCTGTTTACTCTAACCACACAGCCCTCTGCCTGCACCGTTCATGCTTTCCAGAGAGTAAGCTCAAGAAATCAATGGCTACAGGAGTTATACCTCTCCTAGCTTACAAGTGTTTCCTCTTCCATCAAAATGGTATTTACATTTTTTTAATGTTCTGTTATTCCATGCTTCATTAATTTCCTTGTTGAGCTGCCTGGTGAGATTTTGGTGACGACACTCTCCCAACAAGGTTTTGAAGTGTGTTCTCTGTGAGGCACAGGTACAGTGTAGGCTCTTTTCTAACATGATGTAGTACCTACTAAATAATATTCATAAATACTGTTCCCCTTTTAATAGGACGGTGATTAATGGATCAGTGGTTCTCACCCATTTTGATCCCTTGACACACTTGTGTGAGACACAAAGTTCGAAGGGACATCCAATTACTTGCTTGGTCACTCAGACATCCTGGTATGGTCGTACACTAGGAGTCAGTAAAATATTGGACTAATCATCTTTCCTGCATTTTGCCAGCACTAAAAGAAGACAAAGCTCAGGGCATTACACATGTATTTGGAGATGGTCAAATACACGGCATGTAACATGTAATATTTTAAGTATTTGACATTGATTATTTTACATTTGAGTCAATTCTCAAGGTATACTTGGAAGCTCATGACAAACCAGTGGGCTTCGACATACTCGTCTAGAACTACAGCTCTAGAGCCGGGGTCTTGTTAACGAGAGCGACTTTAAAAGAACGCATTGTATTGATTCTACCAAACAATATTACACATATTGATTACTTTCACACTACATAATTAATGTATGATTCAAACATTTTTAGATTCCAGCGGACTGTAGTATGACTTATTCATACAAATGTTGCCACCACTAGTTTGAATGTGCTCTCTGCTGATATGGTTGTATGAACCAATTGTGGAATGAGATGAATACCAACTAATAAGCACTCCTGATTGGCTAGTAGGGGTGGGAATCACCAGAGGCCCCACGTTACAATATTATCACGATGCTATAGTCTCACAATATTGTAATGTCACGATGTTGTGATTTGTTACCTGTTTTCAACTGCAAATTATGTCCCTAGTGGAAAATCTTTTTAGAATCTGCAATAAAAAATATATATACTGTTTTATCTAATAAGATAATATTCAGTCTGTTCACTGAATATTATATAAATAATTTGTATTGCAGTACAAAAAAGGCGATTGTCAATTATTTAATAAATATTGATTCTTGGCATCAATGTAATATTGGCACGCAAAATAAAGTATTGCGATATATTGCAAATATCGATATATTTATTGATCCCCCCACCCCCACCCCTATAAAACTGCTGGATTTCCTTCCCACTTGTGATGGAAGGTTTCAGAGAGTGCTTGGTGAGCTGCTCAGAAGCAGCAGCTACTGGCAGCTTGTGAGCTACTGGTTGGAGACCACTGCTCTACTGTAGTCCCGTGGTGGTTGATGTGCCTGTTCATGTGTGTAGGTGAGCTGCGGATTCAGAATAACGACAGTCTGGTCCACGCGCTGATCGCCAGTGAGGGCGGTGTGACTGGTTCAGCGGAGGCCAACGCCTTCGCGGTGCTACAGAGGGTGCTGGGAGCCGGGCCTCACGTCAAGAGAGGCTCCAACATCACCAGCAAACTGAGCCAGGGCATCGCCAAAGCCACCGCGCAGCCCTTCGATGTAAGTTCCTCCTTTGTCGTAATACAGCTGTGGTTTTTCTGTCAATCCATCTGCACAAGGAAATGGCAATGCAGGCTGTCAACTAATTAGTCATAGGATTTTGTTGATTAGTCTTCTGCAGATCAGTGCAGTCATGCAGGAGGACCTCTTTAAACCTAGACTTTCTTAAAAACAAATGCATATTGGTGAACATTTGTCATGCCAGAGATGCGTTTGTGGTTTTCATGAATTCTTTTAATCTATTGACTAAGACCTAAGGATAATTCTGACTTTTTTGACTGTTCCAAAAATCTGAAATATCCCTTAACGGTGGATTACCGGTAGTCCAGTAATCATTTTAAAGGGTGGCAGTCTTAATGTCAACATAAATCTTCTCCCTGCAATTCTTCTGAATCCTAGAATTATATATTGTGGATGTATGATTGATGGAATGGCTGGATGGGATGAGGAATGCAGACAATTAAATTATTAAATTATAAAATAATAATTATTATATAAAAATTATTAAATTATTGACTAGAAGTTTGGTACAAAGAAAAACACTATTTGACCTTAATGTTGGTTCAGGGCGTGTGATGATGGTAAATATTTATACATCATTTTAAAGGAAAGAAATAGTCAGGTTGAAATGTGTTGCTGTGGATTATTCTATTTGGTCTTCGTCAGGGCGTTTGGTAAATGAAGTGACTGAGTGTTTAAATTATTTATCAAAAACCACACTAATGCGTTTCTCCACCCGTTCCTTCAGGCCACAGCCTTCAACACCACATACTCTGACTCTGGCCTGTTTGGAGTCTACACCATCGCACAAGCACACGCCGCCGGGGAGGTGAGCACTACGTTTTAAAGTCCAGATGAAACTACTCAAGATGATGTATCCCAAAGTTACTGGAGAATCGGTTGTAGTAGTGCTGCTAACCAGGTGTGGAAATAACAAAGTTCTTTCCCACCCTCCTTAAGTACAATTTTTAGATACTTTTACCTTGAATGTTTTCATTAAGTACTTCTAGTTTACTACTGTACATTATGATACTTTTACTCCACTACCTATATCTGAACTCTGCAGTTACTAGTTACTGTGGAGACAAATCCTTTGCCTGAGAAATATGGTAAGTTGATTGAAAAAGATGCAGTTCAGATCTTTAAGTCTGCCAGCATCAGGAGGAAGTTATAAAAGCGAGCTTGAATGGGCTGACAGCTAATTCAACATTGCCTTAGAGTTTAATGCATTCAAAATGTAACGTTCCCAAGCACTGAAATACAACATCACATAATGTGCAATTTAACTTGAGATATTTAAGTATATTAAAATGATTACATTTCATTATGAATTGGACCCTGATGTAAACAAGATGAAAGTCTTTCTCTGGTCTGCATTCCCTTAACAATTGTGTGTATTGAGCTGTACTCTATATACTAGGGCTGACCCCTATTAGTCGACTAATTGATCGAAAGGAGCCGTAGTCGACTGCCAACCTCTTAGTCGAATGCAAAAATAATTGAAAATCTTTTTATTTATTTAAAAAAAGTTTGTATCATTCTTTCCAAAAGAAAAGAGGCCTATAAGTGTGGCTAACGCTAATGGCACGCATACCAGAGGCTAACTGCCTAAGAAAACAGGCACAGAGGCACTGAAAGAGGATTTCACCCATCTAATGAACACACTAGACTAGACAAATATCAAGATGTATCCATCAGTGGACCAATTGCATGCTTTTGCAGAGGACAAGAAGCCTTCTGTCGACTCCTTCAGACATTAAGCACCAAATGGAATGATAAAAAAAAGAAAATTATAATTATACTTCTTTTTTTTCATAGTCTACTAATAGTCGACTATCGGCTAATTTCGGCCAATCAAAGTCGACTATCTAAATCCTTAGTCGGGGACAGCCCTTGTATATTGTACCCATTCTGCAATCTGTTAATTAAAGTTTTCAATCAATCAATTACCACATTAACTACATGCCATATAAAATACTTCCTTTTTACCTTTTTCTACCATCTCCCCAATTTAGTTGTTATGCCAATTCCCCCCCTGATCATTGTGCTACCCTACTGTCGGCCTGGGGAGGGTGTAGACTACCACATGCATCCGATACATGTGGAGTCGCCAGCTGCTTCTTTTCACTGATTGCTAGGAGTTTCACTGGGAGAGCATAACGCATGCAGAGATTCATGCTATCTCCACCAGAGCCCCAACCGACCAGTAGGAGTCACTATTGCAATGACCACGACTCATACCCCACCGGCTTCCTACCTGTGAACACTGCCAATTGTGTTCTTGGATCATCTGACCAAGCTGGAAGTGCCGCTGCTGGGAATTGAACCCGGGTCTCTGCAGTACACTACCCAGCTGAACCCCCCCCCCCCTGGGCTCTTCTTTATCATTCACTACTATATGAAGGATTCCACACTCTGCCTTTAATCGTTTTGAATGAAGCATGTTGTGTCTAAAAAAGTAATTGACATGAGGGTCTGCCTGCTCACAGTACAATACAGATCATTGACGATCTCACCTCTCAGCTGTTTGTCTTTGGACCTTCATGTTCCTTTCAGCCCTTTTCAGTCGAACTTCCATCTTTGCCTCCATCTGCTCTGCATGGGCCATGTCAATCTCATGATGAGAGCCTCCGTCCCCCCATACACTTACATACTTGAAAAAAATAGATACAAATTCTCATTTATACCTACCTCCATTCGTGCCATCAATGGAGGAGGTAGGAGAGGGTGGCTTTGAGGTGGGGTGGGTGGGTTGGATGGTTGTGGTTGCTTGTTTGACTGTTGTCATGATCTGATCCTGTGACCATGTACTGTACATGTCTGTCTGTGTTCTTCTTGTTATGTATGTTTGCTGTGTTTTTTTGGAGCTCCTATTTATCTGCTGTAACATGAATTGCCCAGTTTGGGACATACTAATAAACTTGACCGTGACAATTTGGAGTAGAGGAGATTTACGTTTAACAGAGTGCTATTGTGGTGTTCCTCTTCCACCACTGGTGCTTACTGTACTCATTTGTGCAGGTGATCAGAGCCGCCATGGCCCAGATTACGGCTGTGGCCGAGGGGAACGTGTCTGAAGCCGACATCTCGAGAGCAAGGTGAGTGTTAAACAATTGGTGGTTTAATAAATGTGTTCAAAGTGGTTCTATTGGTTCTAGGGATGCTCGATATTGGCTTTTTTACCGATACCGATATTCCGATATTGTCCAACTCTTAATTTCCGATACCGATACGATACCGATATATGCAGGGTTTCCCCCCAAAAAAACGGAATAATTTCAGGTAACTAATAATTTCACTGGATGCATTCAATGTAAGCATTATCTGTGCAAAATATGATCATTAAAAAAGTTAAAATTAACATACAAGTTGTTGAATTAAACCAACATGCATACTTTTGACAATAAATAAAATAAGAATTGGTTCTTACTTGCTTGCCTGGGTAAATAAAGGTTAAAAAAAAAAAAAAAAAAAATTGTTTTTTTTTTATTTTTTTTACCGATACCGATATTTTCCGATATCACATTTTACTGCCGATATCGGCCGATAATATCGGTCGGCCGATAATATCGGACATCCCTAATTGGTTCTCCTTACGTCTTGCTTTGGAATGGGTGGCCTGTGCTCTCGTCACAGATCTGGGCCCTGTTTCTTGTACGTGGTTCAACTAAGTCGATCAAGATGTCATTATCCAGCTTCAGTTAACCCGATGTTTGAAGCCGGGATTTTCCTGTTCCAAGAAGGTGGATTCAGTCTCGTTAACTCAAGCCAGACTTGATTCTCAGGATCAGTGCGCGCGCCAGCCTCAGCTGAGAAGACAGCAGGTGTCGATCGCAGAAATCCTGATTCTCTAGCGGCATTGATTGATTAATTGATTTAAAACTTTATTAACATATTGCAGTACGGCTCAATCGCCTCGCCGACAAGTTAAATGCGTTATCTATAGGCTAATTTTAAGTCCCTCATTACCTCAATCAATCAGATTATATTTCTTTAAACTTGCCTGCTGGATTGAATAATCAAATGAGATCTTGCTAGCGAAAATAATTAGTTAACTGTTATACAGAATTACGATACGGCTCTCTTACCCATTGATTGATGTATAGTCAATCTTTAACTTATCTCCAATGTGGTCTAACGGGTTGTTCTTTTGACTTTCACACAGACGACCGGGGTTCAAGACCCTAGTCGTCTCCTTCTTTTTGCAATATAGGAATAATTCAATTTGGTGCACGTTGAGAGCTATATAAAGAATGACATCCTCAATGCATGTAGATTTATAATATTTTAACTTAAAACCAGGCTACTTTGGCGTATAATCATTAATATTATATTCAAAAAAATCATATTGGAAAGACCGGGTTTTGAACCCCGGTCGCTGGGTTGGCAGGCTTGAGCACTACCGCTGGACCACTGTGCCAGATGGGATAAATTCATTGTTTATACATTAATGAACGAGAGACCCGTGTTTAGAATATCCTTTGTTATGAATGAAGTTTATCTCTTTATCCTCATTCATTAATGTGACGTCAACGGCTCATTCAATTTCTCAAATCCGTCAAACAGCGCATCTCATCAGACATCTTAATCCCAGTTACAATTAAAATAACCACATAATGTGTACATCGCACGAGCGAGCGCCACCGTCGCCACGGTATATATAACGTGCATTATTTAGGACAAAGTGAATTTAGTATCAGCATTTTGGGTCTATTTTACATTTCAAAAGCCCCCTCTGGAAGAATGGAGCACAAGAACGTAATTCAGAATGGTATAATGCAGATCGTAGACTGTGGGAATAGTTTCAGGAAACGGGCCGTCACTTCTTTGCGGGGGCGTGGCGATGGTTCAGGCTAAGTTGAACTTGAACTCTGCTTTCGACCAGGCTCAAACTTTTGGATATGTTGTCATGGTGATTTGGAAAATCCACGTACATGAAACCGGAAAGTCCGGCTAACCCAGTTATCCAGTTAAAGTTATCCGGCTAACTCAGTTATCCAGGTACAAGAAACAGGGCCCTGTTCTGGTCGTAGATGGGTGTTCTAGACACTGAAGCGCCATGGCGTGCAACGGATTTTGAATTGACTCATCTCAAACCCCGCCCTCTTTTCTTTATCCTCCAATCGTGAACGACGGTTGTGATTTGGAGGATCAAGAAAAGAGGGAGGAGTTTGAGATAGCTCAACAGTGTATGAAGACCAGAGAGAGAGATATCTATTCTATGTGACCGCCCCCTACACCTGGACCCTGACTGACTGTGTGTGTGTGTGTGTAGGAACCAGGTGAAGACAGAGTACCTGATGTCAATGGAGAGCTCTGAAGGAGTGCTGGAGGA
This sequence comes from Notolepis coatsorum, assembly GCF_963971535.1. Classification (NCBI taxonomy): domain Eukaryota; kingdom Metazoa; phylum Chordata; class Actinopteri; order Aulopiformes; family Paralepididae; genus Notolepis; species Notolepis coatsorum. The sequence continues at coordinate 68,748,441 of NC_140178.1, read as the reverse complement.
GATTGGTGCCCAAGCCCTAGCCACCGCCTCCTACCAGGCACCAGAGACCATTGTCCAAGGACTAGACTCTGTTACCCACGAGGATGTCATCAGTGTGAGTACCTTCTCCGGTCACCGCCGTCTCCTAGCGACAGCCTTCGAGATGAACTTGGAAGTATCCGTCAAATTAAATCCAGACTTCAGAAATTAGGCACTGTGTTAATATTTAAGGTCTTTTCTCCCTCTCCCCTTTTTCCAGGCTGCGAAGAAATTTGTGGATGGCAAGAAATCCATGGCAGCTAGCGGACACCTAATCAACACACCGTTTGTTGATGAAATATGAAAACACAATAAAGGAACCACAAATAAAACTGTTATTTAACTTTGGTTATGGTCGGCTGCTTATAGAAGAAAAAGAGAAAATGAGACTGTAAGCTTATGGACTCGTACAGCAAGGGATAATCCTTTTTGTTGTCACCAATCATTTAAGGTGTGTCCTGCAATAGTTGTACATTAAAGACAAGGAGCCACTGGAAGAATAATGATGTGTTCTTCTGTATTTGTATTTTCTTTCACTGTATATTTGATGTAAATTCATTAAATTGTCTATCTACAGTATTGACACCCAGCTGTCCTCTCAATTTGTATCTTCGCATTTATACCTGGCTAGCTTGGAAAAGATACAGGAAGGCATTATAGCCCAGTAGATGGGTGCAATATTTTGGGGAATTGTGCACTTTACGATAAAAGCATGAAATTTGGCACACTCTTAGAATATGCTCTAAGAAACATTTTTGGCTATAGGACCATCGCAGATTTGTCCCCTGGTAACTATGGTTATCAGTTTCCAAAATCGCCGCCTCCTACTGTTATTTCACCAGTAACTCAGGTTCTAGACCACCTAGGATCTTTATTCTGGTGGCTATTCTGGAATTTACAACATGCTGGCAACTACCTAACTACATATATCTGGCATTCAGAGAACTAAATATTAGTACAATTGTAGGTAATTAGTATGCACTATGCATAATGTTTAATATTTTACCTTAGGTAATATTTGTTTAAATCTAACGTATGTATTGTTCATAATAGTTGATAATAGAAAATAGTGATCATAAGCCATAGACACGTTGACTGCTGCTGCACAGTGCATAGTGCACAATCTACCACATCCACGTTAACTCAGTTGAGATCACTAGACTGTTAATGGGTAAGTTATACAATAGGATTTTTTTTTTTTTAAGTATGTGAAATTACCTTGTTGGCTAGCTAGCTTTTCTGGTATCCCTTTCACTTTATCCAATCCGGAGAGAGAGTTCTAGATATTTTTACTTATTTCAAGAAATCTTGCCAAGCCATATTTACTGGCAGATTAATTTACATGTTTCAATATTTACATATTAACATTTGTTTTTATTTCTTATTTTTGTAATGTGGAGTTCTCTCCTGGTTGGATGAAGTGAGACAGGATACCAGCACATTTATTTTCTGTTTACTGCAGAGTGGAGCGACTGGGAGACTCATGACAATGTCGTGTTTTGTCATGACAGACTCATGACAAAACACTCAGTGTTGGAATGTAGACCTAGTATTTGTAGAGCACTTATTTTAGCAAAGAAAATACCACTTCACAGCATCTTTAACACAAACCCATAGTCAGGACACACTACCTGCCAGTCATTACACATGGTATAGATCAGGGGTAGGCAACCCTAGGCACGCGTGCCTGCATAGGCACGTGGGGGCATTTTCATAGGCACAGGGGGTAGCATTTAAAAAATATATATATATAGTGAAATATTTTGCACTGTTGTCGCATTTATCTTGTTGAAATCCTCCCACAGGTTCTTTTTACTACCACATATTTAATTGACCCTTTATTTGTTTATTATTTCAATTTAGCTGGAAATACATTGCTACAGCCCTGTATCAGCCCTGCTGGTCTCTGACAAGAACAAGTTACAGGTTGAAAAAACCCTCAGCTCAGAACTAGGCAAAATCTGCATATGGCTCGCTGATAACAAACTATCATTACACATGGGCAAAACGGAGTCCATTCTCTTCGGTTCAAATAACAAACTCAGCAAGACCGACGGCTTCTCAGTTACAGTGGGTGACAATATTGTCACAAGGAAAGAAGATATTACCTACCTGGGTTCCATCCTAGAGGCAAATCTTTCCTGTGACAAAATGGCATCCAATGTAATAAAAAAAGTCAACCAACGAACACGATTCTTGTACCGGATCTCCTCACTGGTAAACAAGAATACCCTGAAGACTCTAGCAGGAGCACTCATTCAAGGGTACTACGACTATGCTTGCACCTCATGGTACCAAAGCACCTCAAAGGCGCTAAAAACAAAATTACAAACATCTCAAAACAAACTGGTCAGACTACTGCTTGACCTTACTCCTAGAACCCACCTCACCCCTGCCCACTTTGACAACCTAGGATGGCTTAGAGTAGACGACAGAGTACAGCAACTTGCAATGGGCTTGGTCTACAAGATGCACTACACGACCAAGGTACCCATGTACATGACAAAATACTTCCCAAAGGTCAGTGAATACCACGATCACAACACCAGAGGGAGCTCCACAAATCATGTTAAACCCAGATTCGGCTCAAACAAGGGACTAAACACGTTTCGCAATTATGCCACATCAATGTGGAACGCCCTACCCAAAGCTGTAAAGGAATGTGAATCACTACCCACTTTCAAAAACACTCTCAAAAAACACCTAAGGGAGACTGCAACTCGAAACTGGCCCCTGTAAATGTCCGAACACAACCCCCTCCAATGTACAGTAAATTACCAAGTATGGTCTTGTCAATAATCCAATGTACAGTGTTGTTTGTACAGTTGTACAGTGTCCCCCACCCACCCCTCCTACCCAACCCCCCCCCCCCCCACTCCTACCCAACCCCCCCCCCCCCCCCCCCCCCCCCCACCCAACCACCTCCAATGTACAGTCCCCCCCCACCCCCACCTACCCAATCCAATGTACAGTTTCTACGCCTAATGTATATACTCTTTTCTTTCTGGACTCTTTTTGTATCACAAACAGTACTGTAATTGCAAATCTGGTATGTCATAAATGTATATATGTAGCAGTACTGTCTATCTGTATGTCATGTATGTCATATTATGTTACGATGAATTGAAAATGGGGGACCCTGATGTAAACAAGACGAAAGTCTTTCTCTGGTCTGCATCCCCTTAACAATTGTATGTATTGAGCTGTACTGTACTGTACCCATTCTGCAATCTGTTAATAAAGTTTTCATTCATTCATTCATTCACATTCAGTAACATTTGCAGAGCCTTATAACAAAAACATTATTACGGTCACCATTGTGACCAGTGGGATTAATCAACACATTTTATTATTTATTTTTCTATTTCATTGAACATTGCACATGTTAACACTATGGTTACCACGTCATTCCTCGCCATGCTCATTCTGCCAAAGACGCCGTACCACGTCTTTGATATCAATATTTCTCCCCCGGAGACTTGAGATCTACTGTTGATCCCCTCTCAACTCTCCAACGGTTCAAGAGCGCCATCTGGTGGCCGATCGGCGGATCGCCCAGAGCGGAAACAGGAAATGGAAGCTGGTGCTCATTCCAATTCGGTCCGATCACTCACTAATAGTCCCAGGACTCGAGCTAGCAATCCGTTACCAATAACTCGATAAACAACATGATTTGGACGTATATACTATTATACAACCTGGAAATGGATCGCATATTTCTACATCCCATAATAGGAATATTTCTGCTCCACGCTCATCGCCCAACGCTATGAGGAAGCTACGGTAAGATTCCGCGTTATTTTTTAGCGTGTTCGATATAAACTGCTCTGATGATCATATCACCCACACTAGATGAATCATCTAACGTTGGCCACGGAATTATAAACGACCCCCCCCCCATCCGGTCAACATCAGATGATCAGTAGTAACTTCTAGAAGCACGTCCATTTGAATTTTTTTATCTCGCGCAGATTGCTATCAAACTGTATTTGATCATCAATATAATGCATTTCTGGTCTATAAATCACGTTCTGGAGAAAGCTGCAGAAAACGATAAAAACATACGTATACTTTAGACCGTATTTTAGTATGAATATGTGAATGAAAAAGTATAACGTTGCTACACCCTGAACAATAGATACTTGATGTTGAATGGGCCATAGTAATGTCAATTTAGCAATACAATTTAAAAAGTTATAGCCCTGCAAAGAAGGGGAACTTCTCCATAGACAAATAGAGCTGGCGGAGGATGGTATATTAAGAATATAAGCCTGGCGACCAAAGTGTTAAAAGCAAATTTTTTACTCAAAATGTGACTTACCAAGTCAACTTGTGTTCTTAAAACAATGACAATAAACATAGTTTTATTAGGTTGAAATAATGTGGTTGTGTACTTATTTTTCTGTTAACTTATTATGGATTGAAAACTGAAAACCTTAATGCACAGTAACTGAACTCAATATTTTTAAGTTCTGGTAACTTATTATAATTTTTTTTATAGTGTAGTCTTGCGATCAATCAAAACTTATTTACACGATATACCTCACATTCACCCTCCATTCACATCCTGGTGTTCTCCATTAGGCCTGTAGGTGGAGCTATGACCGCACACGTACAGTACCGATGGTGTGTGATGTGTCCAAAAATGAATGGGCAAATGTGAGTCTGCATTGCATTCCCCCCCCCCCCCCAACTCAGATTTAGGGTTGATTCAACCATCATAATAATATTGTTAATAATAACAATAACAATAATGATGTAATAATGTAAACATTTTCTGTAAAAATGTAAAAATACCTGATTATGAGAAGAAAAAAATTACGATGCATGGAATATTGTTGAGGCACACTAGTTACAACTATATTTCAAACAGGCACTCCATGTCAAAAAGGTTGCTGACCCCTGGTATAGATGCACATAGTCAAGACACACTACCTGCCAATCTTTACACATAGTATAGATAGACATCCCACAAGCACTCCCCACATTTCCTCCTGTTTTATTTATTTGTTTCCTGTTTGTTTATTCCCCTGATAATTTTCATTATATATATCGTTATACTAAAAAGTTCCCTGCCAGTGTACTGCCTTACTAGTTCCACTCCGGTGATTGATATAACGCATTACATTTAAGTGAAGATTTATAATACTACCACTAATAAAATAAACATTTCTGTAAAGTTCTACATTGTACTCTGCCATGTCACAGTTTGAAAACATGCATACTGCCAATATTAAATATGGTAGTTGATGGTTTTAGTATTATTTAGTTCCCTCAATGCCATATATATGTAGTTAGGTAGTTGCTAGCAGGTTGTAAATCATACCACTGGATTCCTCATCATTGTAAATATAGGATTAGCCACCAGAATCAAGATCTTAGGTGGTCTAAAACCTGAGTTACTGGTAAAATCACAGGTGGCAGTGATTTAAAAAAAATAGTTGCCATGGTTACCAGAGGACAGATCTGCAATGGCCCTATAGCCAAAAATCTTTCTTAGGGCATATTCTAACAGTGTGCCAAATGCTTTTATCGTAAAATGCACTATATTTCACATTATCTGCTTGACTATTAGGGTTTTATATTCCAATAAATGTCATGGTGTTTCAGTCGTCCCCAGCAGGGGGAGACAGTACTGAAATTAGGAGGTTTTCTTGTAGAACATCATGTAGTGGTGAGCGTCCTAATTTCAGAACACATGCATCTATTAAAATATTCTGCATATTTTATAATGGGGATTTACATGGAATATTTCCACTGCCCTGTATTGGAAAACTATGTTAATTTACATGACTCATCGGTAGAGTATACACAATTTGCTGCAAAGCTGTGTTATATTTAAGCATTACATCACGCGACGGAGTGTGTTATACGAATTAGATCATGCCTAGGGGTCGTTGTTAGACCCGACGTGCAGCGGAGGGTCGTTAGACCCCCCTAGGCATGATCTAATTCGTATAACACACAACTTCAAGTGATGTAATGTCTTTTATACAATGGCCGAATTCACCCAACCTTATTGCTATAGAATAAACACACAGTAATTGAAGCATAATGGAGATTTATTCACAAAACCATCCGCAGAAAAAGTAGGTAAAGAAAAAAAGAAGTTGCCTCTGTGTCTAGAAGCAGATGGAGGTTGCTTCAAAGCATGCCATCTAACAACAAACTTCATATAAATCCTGCAATGTATTATTGTTTTGACAATGGGTCATGACAAACCAATTACATAATCCAACATTGTGTAAACTAACATATTCCAGTTAACTATCTTTTTTAAATTATTCATTATGAATATATCCATACTTCCATTGTGTCCGGGACATCCAGTGAAATCGCTTCATGCGACAGTGTCCTTTTGCAGAGGGAGGTTGCTACAAAGCATGCCATCGATCTAATTACAAACTTCATATAAAATGACTCTGCTATAGAGCCACACTCGGTTATGCACAAGTTTACAGACATACATAACAGATTTACAAATACAGTACTGTTTTTGTAGGGTGATTATGGTTTATTTACATTGAGGTTCTGGGGTCACGTGGAGTGTGTTATACGAAATACCACCCCCCTCCACCCCACCTACCAATCTACTACCTACCAACCTCCTCCAATGTACAGTTTCTTTGTCAAATGTATATACTCTCTTTTTTAGATTCTTCTTGTATCACAAACCGTACTGTATTTGTAAATCTGGTATGTCATAAATGTATAGATGTAGCAGTACTGTCTATCTGTATGTCGTGTGTGTCATATGATGAATTGAAAATGGGGGACCCTGATGTAAACAAGACGAAAGTCTTTCTCTGGTCTGCATCCCCTTAACAATTGTATGTATTGAGCTGTACTTAACTGTACCCATTCTGCAATCTGTTAATAAACTTTTCAATCAATCAATCAATGTACACTCCCCCCCCCAACCTCCTCCAATGTAGTTTCTACGTCAAATGTACTCTCTTTTTTAGACTCTTTTTGTATCACAAACCGTACTGTATTTGTAAATCTGGTATGTCATAAATGTATAGATGTAGCAGTACTGTCTATCTGTATGTCATGTATGTTATGATGAATTGAAAATTGGGGACCCTGATGTAAACAAGACGAAAGTCTTTCTCTGGTCTGCATCCTCTTCACAATTGTGTGTATTGAGCTGTACTGTATTGTACCCATTCTGCAATCTGTTAATAGAGTTTTCAATCAATCAATCAATCAATCAATCAATCAATCACCAATCCATGAGGTTCCCTCTTACTACCTCCAGATAGTTAGTCACAAACAAATGCAAAGTCAATGGTGTCAAGCTCCTGTCTGTAAATTTCACTGAGCCTCACAGTCAGCTTGTATTTGTTTGTGGCTAACCATCTGAGGAACAGCATGGATTGTGCTGAGAAAGGACTCTACTGATAAACAGTATGTTCCCCGGGTCCTATGTTCCCTGGGTTCTATGTTCCCCGCTTTGATTGATTGATTGATTGATTGACAATTTTAGACCACCAGCCCTGATTCCAAACTCTAACCTTAACCAGTTCGAAAGAGGGCCTAAGCTTAACCGTTCGAAACAAGGCGGACATTAATAATTAATAAAATAATAAAAATTAATAAAATGTTCAATCTATTAATCAATCAAAGCGGGGAACATAGAACCCGGGGAACATAGGACCAGTAAGTATTGAGCCGTACTGTATTGTACCCATTCTGCAATCTGTTAAATAAAGTTTTCATTCATTCATTCATTAAGACATAATATGGTGAAGGTTCCAAAAAGACTGCACCTCTCTCTGGGTCCCCCAACACAAAAGGCACCTCAGCTCTTTCTGCATGCTGTGTAGGGTGGTGGTGGGTGGTTACTTTCTGCTGATTACTTGCTGTTTTAATGAAAACAGAGAAAAGAGCTGACCAGCAGGTACTGTCTGGCAAGCTGAGCTCTCAATAAAATAAGTCTTTCGTTTTTTTTTTTTTTTGGAAGGACTCGAGATGGGTTTTAAATAAAACCATCACATCGGTCACTTTATCAGATTTAAAGCATTCTGTTTTCCAACCATATCGTAAATGATCGTGGATACAAATACAACTAATGATAGACGCTTATAATTTAATATAAGTTATAAATATCAACTATCGGTAGGCTAATAAAAGCTATTCTCCTCTCGAACCCCCCTTGACATGCTGATGTTATCGCGAGACGAGAACGAATGCCGCCTTGAACGCGAACACAAGACCAGCACTGTTGTGTGCGTGTGTGTGTGTGTGTGTGTGCGCGCGCAACGCAAAGCACTGCGTGGGGGTGTTCGCTTGATGTAATTTGTAAAGAAAGAGGGGCTGAGCTAACGCTACCGGTGGGCAAACGGGAGAAGCATAACAATAACGCGTCCTCTACTGTGTTGGGAATTACTTGTATAATATCGTTCTCTGATTGGAAAAGGACAGATTTCATACGGTCTGCTCGGCCTCTTTCAGAAGAGCTCGTCGGCTAAGCGGACTCGATACAGATGCTATTCCAGCGGAGAGGGGAGGCATGAATAAGCAAGAGGGAGGATGGGGTTCTCGTTTTCCAGACGGGTAAAAAACAAGGCTCCGGTGAAGTGAAACGGGCGGTCATTGGGGGTTCCTCTGCGCCTTCGTTGTGTGTGAGGACATTGCTCTTGACGACAACACAAATGGGCTCTCGGACGTCAAGCGGCCGCTGGGCCGCGGCTCGGCATAACACCGAGTCCGGGTTCGGGAACTAGGCTGAGCCGCTAGCCCCCTGCTAGCCCCCTGCTAGCCGCTGCTGCTCCCGATGCTGCTGCCGCTGCTGCTGCTGCCGAGCGGATCCACACGAGAACACAAGCGGCTCGAGTCCTGGGCCCTGGCGCTGCGAGACCTCCTGCTCTACCGGAGGAAGATTCTGTGGGGGGAAATGCCATTTGAAATGTGATGCTTTTCGACTTTAAAGCTCTATTGCTGCAATGTGTAGACAACATAATGCACGACAGAACCACAACAGCGGTCTCCTTTTGAAGGGGGCGAGGTAGACCGATAACAATCAGCGGATATTTGAAGTCGCACCCCGGGTTTGAGCTTCTGTTCCCACCTTTTATGGTCCCGTTGGACCCTTAACGCCACTCTTTTCACACTATCCACCGCGAAGCACCTAGACTCCAGCTGGCGATATGGATAAACTGACGATCATATCAGGATGCCTCTTTCTGGCAGCGGATATCTTTGCGATAGCCAGTATTGCAAACCCAGATTGGATCAACACTGGTGAATCGGGAGGTAATTATCATCTTGTGGATGAATATCTTAACTGTTTTGATTTGCAGCATTTCTCACATTTGTTTTGCATCTCAGATGGAATACTGTCATTGCCTTTCAGAGAATCCACATGACAAAGATGTTTCCTTTTGTTTACATGGTTTTATCTGCAGCAAGAAGTGTCCACTACTGCTTTGTCTGATTAAATTAGCAAATGAGGCAGTGGTTTTAATTTCCTCCTTGTTTTAAAATAGCTGGATCCTTCATATTGGTCCTCCTACTTAATGCTCTATTCTATGTGGTGATTTTTGCAGATCTGTTATTAATGGGGAACATTTTAAAATAAAACTTGTACTGTCTGGTCCCCACATGATCCGATGTCCCATGACCTGGACTGGAGCAGGTGTTGTATTTATCTGGCCTCCCTGCTGGTTTATAAACTAATAACTTACTGGAGCAGGTCTTGTATCTGCCCCCCTTGCTGGTTTATAAACTAATAACTGGAGCAGGTGTTGTATCTGCCTCCCTGCTGGTTTATAAACTAATAACTGGAGCAGGTGTTGTATCTGCCCCCCCTGCTGGTTTATAAACTAATAACTGGAGCAGGTGTTGTATCTGCCTCCCTGCTGGTTTATAAACTAGTAACTGGAGCAGGTGTTGTATCTGCCTCCCTGCTGGTTTATAAACTAATAACTGGAGCAGGTGTTGTATCTGCCTCCCTGCTGGTTTATAAACTAATAACTGGAGCAGGTGTTGTATCTGCCCCCTGCTGGTTTATAAACTAATAACTGGAGCAGGTGTTGTATCTGCCTCCCTGCTGGTTTATAAACTAATAACTGGAGCAGGTGTTGTATCTGCCCCCCTGCTGGTTTATAAACTAGTAACTGGAGCAGGTGTTGTATCTGCCTCCCTGCTGGTTTATAAACTAGTAACTGGAGCAGGTGTTGTATCTGCCCCCTGCTGGTTTATAAACTAGTAACTGGAGCAGGTGTTGTATCTGCCCCCTGCTGGTTTATAAACTAATAACTGGAGCAGGTCTTGTATCTGCCCCTCCTGCCGGTTTATAAACTAATAACTGGAGCAGGTCTTGTATCTGCCCCCCTGCTGGTTTAGAAACTAATAACTGGAGCAGGTGTTGTATCTGGCCTCCCTGCTGGTTTGCACAAGCGTGCTACCCAGTGGCATTTATTTTGCATCAATCCGTGCCACTGATGGACAGCTGCTCCTCATTGTTCCCCCCTGCATGATGATGGTGACGGCTTAGTGAGCGGGTCATGGAGGGTTCGCCCACCAGTACATCCACAGCCAGACTGTATTAGCTCCACAGAATAATCCATGGGTCTGGACAAATGTAATGATTGTATATATGAAATCTGATACGTGCCACTCTACGTTCCACTTCATTGTGTTTGGAATCTCTATGTACACTAAACAAGGATCTGAATTCTCAGGCCCCTCCTCCCATGGGAGAAAATATTTCTGTTTTTATCCCATTGTATACCGTTTGTTTTGTGTTATTTTGGACACATCCAGAAAGTAATTGTGCTAACCTGACTACTGTTGTTTGAGACCCTCCTCCCCTTCGGCCTTCACCACCACCCACCTTGTTGATTCACACCTTAAATCGTCCCACCACAACCAAAACACAAAGTACTACAGGGTTGCATCCCACTCAACCCCAGATCTCCAGATACACAATACTTTTTAATTCTGCCAATTGTATTATTTGTTTTTGAAAGGCAAGACTATTATTTAAAAAACATTTTCTATATATTTCAGGCAGAAGTATTTTTTTTCCTCTTTTGAGAGAGGTGCTATAAAACGAGCAGCTTCCATCTCTTTCCTCTTGCTTCTCCTCTTGGAGCCGCCACTGCTCTCTTTGATGGTTGTATGGGTCTTTTGTTGGGCAAGTTTATGAGACTTGAAGGTGATAGAAGACCATTCACATTTTCAGCACCCCCCCCCCCTTTTACACCTCCCTCTACCCTCACATTGGGAATTTGTGTAACATAATAACAGTAGGATTACTAGGATTATAACTTCTAGGCTAGGGTAGTAGGTAGCAGCATTCTAGGCCAGAGTAGTAGGTAGCAGCATTCTAGGCCAGGGTAGTAGGTAGCAGCATTCTAGGCCAGGGTAGTAGGTAGCAGCATTCTACCAGCATAACCACTCATAAGAAAGAGTTGCATCATTGCCAGAGACCAATGATCCTTATTGGCTGAGATTAGTTAGGTTAGGCACTTAGATTAGTTCAGGTAAGTAAGTGAGACTAAATGTATCCCAGTGTGAACAACCCCACCCCCAAGTCGAGGCAGAGGGTAACGAACACAACAGAGAAAAGACATAGTATAGTATAGTGGAACAAGTATGAAGCAAAACAACAGGCCCAGTTGTTCAGATGATTAGAAATATGACTGATGTTACAGACCAGCCAATAGAAAAAACAGGTAATTGTGGGCGGGCCTATCATTGTGTTTTCCTCCCTAACCTGATGTGTTTCCGGGCGCTTAGCTGAGGGAAAAGTAGAGAAGAAGAAAAGGTAGAAAGGGGGGCTGGCTGCCATGCTACAAGATGAACACTTCTCCCGTAGACAGATGTTTGACGTCCACGTTTGTTTATCATTCATTTGGTGTCTAGTGCAGTTTATACCTGTCGTGTTCATGTTGAATGAAAACCTGAATACAGAGGAAGTGTGGTATGAGAGCTGGTTGCTGATGACTGCTAAAGAAGGGGCTTTACAGCACTAACAAGAATATCGACTTTGACCCGAAGGTAGGCTTGTCCCATGATGTTTAATAGGCAAGAAAGCCTATTATTCATTTAATAATTGCCACAATCCGTGTTTCTTATCCTAGACAAGCTGTTTAATTTAACAAAGCAGTGCTGGTCTGGAATGAACTCATCAGTTTCATGTAAGATTTGAATTGTCACTAGGTTAAGGCAAAGTTTTCGGTTATACCCATTACTGCTTGTCAAATCTTTTTTCCAACCTCAAAAACAGCACCCCTCCACTTCATAAGTATCACACTAACAGCTAAGGTAGAAAAAGGGAGACAATATCATGGCCTAAGAATTTGTGTTTATTCCAAATTGTGCAGGAAAGGGGTCAGGCTCCTACGGACTACAAGTGACCTTGAAAAGTATTGCAGTAAAGTTTGGAGCAGTCTCAGAAGTGTGTAGCAGGAGCCTGTTTGCAAGGGTCACATGTTGTCGGGTCTTACTTACTTAGGCCTTTAAATTCCCAAAGGAACATCGGCCGCTGACGAAGCTCCTCCTTCCTCTCCGGTCTTGTGCCCTCCGCTGCAGATCTTGCCAGGACAGCTCTTGTTTCTTCATCTCCTGTTCCAGGTGGTTTTCGGTCTGCCTCTCTTCCTCCCACATGTCGGGTCTAGGTGAGGTTTAATTTGTGACAATTCAACCTTAGACCAGTGAAGTCAATTGATCTTGGAACAGTATGATGACATGTATGTTTCATACAAAAAGTGGAAGAATAATCCATTCCAGGCCCCAACACTCTTAACTCAATCAGTGCCAGACCCGAGGATAGTCGGGTTATCTCGCCAACCGTTCAGCGCCAGACCCGAGTATAGTCGGGTTTTCATCATGATTTCTTTTATTCGATATTTCTATTCATTTCAGGCACACGGACCTCAGGGTTAACATGGGGAATCATCCTGATATTGCCAAAGTGCAATACCGGCCACATCCTGCCAGGTGGCAGTATCAAGCACCCTTTGAAACCTTATATCTAGCCTGTTCACCACCACTAGCCTGTTCACCGCCCACTAATGATGGCATCGCCACTCTGAAGATGAGTGGACACCGGGCTTGTCGTTTCCTCTCATTTTAGACTGTGACATGGTGAGAAACTGTGGAGAGAGAGGGAGAGAGACGGGCGCAAGGAAGGAGGAGGACAACAACTGCGATGCCTGGAAGAAGAGCAGTGCAGTCAACATGGGGGGATGTGATGAGTACAGAGAGGGACAATGGGGAATGGGACATGAAACATGAAGGGAATATCGATACCGCATGAGGAATGGGCTTATTTGTGTGCATCAGTGTGTGTGAGGCAGCTGGGGACTGACAGTACATTGCTGTAAAATCAAAAGCAAGTGAGTGAGATGGTCACTCTTTCTGTTAGGCGTTATCCAGCTTCAACATCTCAAAACCAACCCCACCCCATCCCATCCACAACACAACAACAGGTCCTGCTATGCCACCCCGCCACTGGCCTACATCGGGGGGGAAATGAGGCGTTGCACCATTGCTCATACATTTCATTTTCTACTCAACGTTTATTTATCCAGATGTCTTCTAGAGCCCAAATGTCTCTGAGTCTACGCCTGCGAGATAACGAGATGGAACGTTCACTTTGTTGATTCATCTCTTGTGTGCATCTCCTATGTTGGTGGTGTGTACATGACTAAACGGTAAACGCTGCATATTTTTGTGCATTTTGTCGTATCAGATCAATGAATATGAGTGTGTGTGTGTGTGTCCTGTCCAGCCTGTGTACCATGGCGTGCCTGTCTGTTGTATGGCAGGCATTCTGCTGAAAGCCAGTGAAGCAGCAGGAGTCTGGAGGATCCGGGGGAAACGCTCATAAAACAGTGCCATTACTGCTGCTATCAAAACCCAGCCTATGCTCTCCTGCTTCTGTCACCGGCCCTGCATACGCTGCCTTCCTCACCTCCAGTCCTCAAAGAGTGTTCAAGGTTACTGGGGAATATGTGGCCCACTTCAGAAATAGGCTTTTGAGGAGGCTCTAGTGGGACATTCAGGTGCCTTTTTAGTCCGTTGAGCCGTGACCTTCATTTTTTCTTTACCGTGAATCGAGTCGTTATTGGATAAGGAGAGGCATTACGGAGAGGCAAAGAGAATTGAGCTGCCATAGAAATGAGACGAGATGAGGCAATAAAGATACGGAGCGTCTTTTCAGTTTCACGTTTCCTATAATAAAAGCTGCACAGGCACCAAGGGCGGCATTCTTGAGTGTCGGTTCAGAAGGTAACCCTTTATGTAGGTAGCCCACACAGGATTACGAATACAAAGCCTTCCATTTTGCGGCTTTTAGAAGTTTGTTATCTTAACTTTTCTAGACTGCTGAGGCATTTCTATTGAGCCACTGGCAATGTTTGTGCGTGTGGTTTGGGAAGGGTCGAGTCTGTTTGGTTGTTATTGTAAAGGCTGTGTTTTCACTGGGTGTTATAAAGGGGACAGGATTTCCTCTGGACAGGAGAGCGGAGGCCCACCCTGGCCCCAGGTCAGGAGATTCTCACACCAACAACAACTAGGGTTGTGCGATACACCGATACTAGAAAGGTATCGTGATACCCAGCCGCTAAAAACTTCGGACTTGACAGTGTGAGTGTTTCTCTCCATTTCTGCGACTAAAATAGATGTGTGCGAATCTGAAAAAATATTATATGAAGCGGACAGTTCGATGACCTAAACTAACGTTACCTGCTAATGTCAACCACAGGGTTCGCACAAGGTCAAGTCAAGGCCTGGAATTCCTTGAAAACAGCAATTTTTTAACAAACAACATCGCATTGAATGTTTTGTTCACCCATGATCAAATTGTTCTGTTTTTTTGTTCTGTTTTAATAAAATCTGACTAGTCGCTAGTCAATGTACAGATAATCTGTAATGTGGCTGATAAATGTCGTTGCCCGGTGGCCAGGAGGAACACACAATTATTGTGCAGAAGCCCTTCGTCTCCAGGGAGGGGCTGTTGAAGACTCATTGCTTATTGGTGAGTGTTACCCATTTAGGCCTAATTTTATTAAATCAAATTGTAATGTTATTACTGGGGTATTTTTAATAAAAAAAAATTATATATCACTTAAATGCAGGTGATCGGGGTTATCCACTGAAGCCACGGCTAATGACTCCTCTGACCAACTCAACGACCCAACAGGAGCGCAATTATAACTGGATGCATTCTAAATTCTGTACGTAGGGGAGAAAACTTTCTACGCAATGTTGATAAATGAGGGCCCTGGACTTCTGTGTCACCGCCCAGTGGGGCGCCCAGTCGCCCACGTGTGCTTGATGTGTCAATTAATGGTCTCTTGTGTAATCAATAGAGTCCTTGCACAGAATGTATGTGTAGTTAGTCTTCTAACATGGCTACCTTTAACATGGCAACCATCGTTGTGTGCATGGCAATGAAAGAGACAACGGTTGCTATGTGTTGATATATTCAAGTTTCTTTAATAGTTGTCATACAGAAGTACAGAATACTTTTATACAAAATGCTTCTTACGGTTACGCTCCAGAGACTGTGCTAGACAAGATAAGTATGAAATAAAATAAAGTAGCATGTAAAAAGAAGTAAAAATAGAGGTCACAGTGTTCAGTGTAGACATATGTACAATGTTCGATGCAGAATAGAAGTAACTGAGTTACCATACAATATACAATATACTATGCAATGTACTAATATACAATACTATATAGTGCAAAGCAGAAATGGGATGAGGTACAATTTAGGTACAATTTACAGTAAGGTGTACGAGTTGTAGTGCAAATCCTTTACCAATAAATATAAAGTGTGTTTAGGTGATCTAAAGTGTGGAGAGTGGGTGCTGCAGTGTGTTGTTTGTTTAAAGTGAGTGTGTGTGTGTGCTGTGTGCATTTGATGGTTGTTGCATAGTGTTTATTGTTCGTTGAGCAGCCTGATGGCCTGGGGATAGAAGCTTCTTCTGAGTCTTTCTGTGCTCGCCTTGAGACTCCGGTATCGCTTGCCTGACCGCAGCAGTTCAAAGAGGCAGTTGTTCGGGTGGCTGGAGTCTTTGATAATTCTCTTAGCCTTACCCCTGCACCGCTTGTTGTAAATGTTCTGGAGGGTGGGAAGCCCCCCTCCAATTGTGCGTTCCGCTGAACGTGTCACTCTTTGTAGTCTGCTTCGGTCTTGTGCAGTGCTATTCCCAAACCAGGAGGTGATGTTGCCAGTCAGGATGCTCTCTATTGTACATGAGTAGAAGTTCTTAAGGATATTCTGACTGGTCACTTGGAACTTCTTTAGGCGCCTGAGGAAGTAGAGGTGTTGTCGTGCCTTCTTCACAATACTGTCAATGTGTGTGGTCTATGTCAAGTCCTCGGATATGTGGGCTCCGAGGTACTTAAAACTGTTCACTCTCTCAACCGGTGCCCCGTCGATGCTGAGGGGGCTGTAGTCCCTGACCCCCGACCTCCTAAAGTCCACAATCATCTCCTTTGTTTTGCTGACGTTCAGGGAGAGTCTGTTCTCCTGGCACCATCCCGCCAGGACCTTGACCTCTTCCAGGTAGGCCCTCTCGTCGTTTGCAGAGATCAGGCCCACCACTACTGTGTCGTCAGCAAATTTGATGATTGTGTTGTTGCTGCGCTGAGCCACACAGTCATGTGTGTACAGGGAGTAGAGGAGGGGACTCAGAACACAGCCCTGTGGGGCCCCTATGTTGAGGGTGATGGATGAGGAGGTGCAGTTGCCTGCTCTCACCACCTGGGGTCTGCCCGTCAGGAAGTCCAAGACCCACTGGCAGAGGTCATAGTTCAAGCCCAGGTCCCTGAGCTTGGCTATGAGTTTGGAGGAGACTATGGTATTGAATGCTGAGCTGTAGTCGATGAATAGCATTCTCACATAGTTCCCCTGCCTCTTGTCCAGGTGTGATGCTGCTGTATGCAGCACATGGGCTATGGCGTCCTCCGTGGACCTGTTGGGGCGGTATGCAAATTGCAGGGGGTCCAGGTTGATGGGGAGGGAGGAGCAAATGTAGCCCTTCACTAGCTTCTCAAAGCGTTTATATATGAGAAATATATAAACGGAAACATAATAATTTGGTGTCTTATTACTTGATTTTGATAACGAGTCATAGTTGGAACAGTAATACTGTGCTTTTCCACTTTTTTACCTACTCTACCACTGCACAGAAATTAGGCATTTTCTTTTGAATGTGGTTACCAACTGTTACAAGTAGCCATACTGGAAAAAATGGAACTACACACACATTCTGTGCAAGGCCTCTATACAATTATGCTCATTCAAATCCATGGTTCAACCCTTGAGGAAAAATGGATTTTAGGTGGCCGTATGGACCTGTAGGTGGCAGTATTGTGGGCTATTCTGAATACCTGTAGGTGGCAGTATTGTGGGGTTTTCTGAAGACCTGTAGGTGGCAGTATTGTGGAGTTTTCTGAAGACCTATAGGTGGTAGTATTGTGGGGTTTTCTGAAGACCTGTAGGTGGCAGTATTGTGGAGTTTTCTGAAGACCTGTAGGTGGCAGTATTCTGGGGTTTTCTGAAGACCTGTAGGTGGCAGTATTATGGAGTTTTCTGAAGACCTGTAGGTGGCAGTATTGTGGAGTTTTCTGAAGACCTATTGGTGGCAGTATTGTGGGGTTTTCTGAAGACATGTAGGTGGCAGTATTGTGGAGTTTTCTGAAGACCTGTAGGTGGCAGTATTGTGGAGTTTTCTGAAGACATGTAGGTGGCAGTATTCTCCACTTGCACAACCTGAAAGTAGGCACTTCCGGCTGACTTCCGGTTGCCAATGGTACTTCCTGTCCCATCCAAATACATTGGTTTTAGCTACTTTTCTCCCCTTATTTAAACAACTTTGTCGTCACAGAGAGGCAATGAAACGTTTGTATTATTATAGTATAGAATGTATTTAATAAGCAAACGTTTGTCAGCAGGGTTTTTGGGCTGTATTTCATGTAAAAACGTTTACTATTAGTTTCCTTGCTCAGCCAGCATTAGCCTTCATTAGCTAACAGAAGCTAGTGGTTAAACAGGCCGGATTAGCTTTGAGCTAACTATCTTTCCCGACCCATGTATTCATTCCATTCTAAACATAACGTTAGTTTACAAAACATGACCTGTCTATATAACGTTGAGGAACAAATTATAAGTGTGTGGGTGTGTGTTTTGGTGAACATTGGACTGCAACAGAAAATGCATCACAGTTACAGACAGTAGCTACTGTTAGCTGCACTCAGGCTGGCTGCACTCAGGCGGCGCGATCAGCCTGTTGGACAGGGAATGAAGATCTCCAGCGAACACTTCATTGCCTCGGATTATGTTGTTGGGGGTGGAAGGTTTGTCCAGAAGACCACTAATCAGCTGAAGCCTGATGCGGTTCCCTCGGTCTTCGACAGACAGACCGGCGCAGGCTTCCGGGAGCGATGGCTAGCTAGTTAGCACCAGCCGAGGACCGGCGTTAGCTGCCGGGAGCGATGGCTAGCCAGTTAGCACCAGCCGGGGACCTGGAGCGATGGCTAGCTAGTTAGCACCAGTCGGGGACCGGCGTTAGTTAACTAGCTGGTGCTAACTAGCTAGCCATCGCTCCCGGCAGCTGACGCCGGTCCCCGACTGGTGCTAACTAGCTAGCCATCGCTCCCGGTCCCCGGCTGGTGCTAACTAGCTAGCCATCGCTCCTGGGAGCTGACGCCAGTCCCCGGCTGGTGCTAACTAGCTCGCCATCGCTCCCGGCAGCTAACGCCGGTCCCCGACTGGTGCTAACTAGCTAGCCATCGCTCCCGGTCCCCGGCTGGTGCTAACTAGCTAGCCATCGCTCCCGGCAGCTAACGCCGGTCCCCGACTGGTGCTAACTAGCTAGCCATCGCTCCCGGCAGCTGACGCCGGTCCCCGACTGGTGCTAACTAGCTAGCCATCGCTCCCGGTCCCCGACTGGTGCTAACTAGCTAGCCATCGCTCCCGGCAGCTAACGCCGGTCCCCGACTGGTGCTAACTAGCTAGCCATCGCTCCAGGTCCCCGGCTGGTGCTAACTGGCTAGCCATTGCTCCCGGCAGCTAACGCCGGTCCTCGGCTGGTGCTAACTAGCTAGCCATCGCTCCCGGAAGCCTGCGCCGGTCTGTCTGTCGAAGACCGAGGGAACCGCATCAGGCTTCAGCTGATTAGTGGTCTTCTGGACAAACCTTCCACCCCCAACAACATAATCCGAGGCAATGAAGTGTTCGCTGGAGATCTTCATTCCCTGTCCAACAGGCTGATCGCGCCGCCTGAGTGCAGCCAGCCTGAGTGCAGCTAACAGTAGCTACTGTCTGTAACTGTGATGCATTTTCTGTTGCAGTCCAATGTTCACCAAAACACACACCCACACACTTATAATTTGTTCCTCAACGTTATATAGACAGGTCATGTTTTGTAAACTAACGTTATGTTTAGAATGGAATGAATACATGGGTCGGGAAAGATAGTTAGCTCAAAGCTAATCCGGCCTGTTTAACCACTAGCTTCTGTTAGCTAATGAAGGCTAATGCTGGCTGAGCAAGGAAACTAACAGTAAACGTTTTTACATGAAATACAGCCCAAAAACCCTGCTGACAAACGTTTGCTTATTAAATACATTCTATACTATAATAATACAAACGTTTCATTGCCTCTCTGTGACGACAAAGTTGTTTAAATAAGGGGAGAAAAGTAGCTAAAACCAATGTATTTGGATGGGACAGGAAGTACCATTGGCAACCGGAAGTCAGCCGGAAGTGCCTACTTTCAGGTTGTGCAAGTGGAGAATTGTGGAGTTTTCTGAAGACCTGTAGGTGGCAGTATTGTGGTTTTCCGTTTAGTTTTTTGACATGTCTAGCAGTCCTAGCTGCTGACATGCTGAGGTTTAGAGAAATACGCTGTAGAGAGTAGACTGGAACAAAACAAGTAGTACAACTTGTTGTCCTGGAGGTCTGTTTTTAGTCTGGGTGGTGGAAAAATCAATACAGCATAGTATCATGATATTTTGCATGCTAAATATTATATTGATACACTGACGCCAAATATACATTTTATTTTATTTTGCTTGACATTCCATTTTGCTGCAATAAAAATGAACAGTGAGAGTGTAGTGAAGAGACAGAAAATGATCTTATTAGATAAAACAGATGATGTGTATATATTTTTATTGCAAACAACGTTTTCCCTTGTGGACATAATTTGCAGTTGAAACAAAGTATTAAACTGCAATATTGTAATATTATAGTATTGTGACTCAATATTGTGATAATATTGTATCATGGGGCCTCTGGTGATTCTCACCATGTCTGGTGGGTGCTTGCCGTTTTGTCTACAACAGGAGTAATGGATTGCTTTGGAGAGAGGCAATGCTGGTGGCTGGGTAACTGTCACTTAGTGAGAAAAACACATTCATCATCCAAATACTCATTACTGAAACACCCTACATTGATGCCCCAACCAATTTATAGAGTAAGACCCAACCCCCCCACGGTCTCTGTATTCCGCTGAGTCCATCTTCCATCGCCCTAGACCTGTGATCAGCAAGGCCTGAGTGATGCGACACCAATCTGCTTACTCATGTATAAATCCCCCGTATGAAAGAACCCAGGCTAATTGAATGGCTCCCCACCAGAGCGTGTTTCCATCCTGAGTGCCTGGCCCTCAAAGTATGCCTTTTGCTTCAACTCCAGTCTGCTCGTGACTCACTCTGTGGCACAAATCCATTCCTCTCTGTCTTTTTCAGTGATGGACCGTTACAGTAGAATGAATCTGTAGCCCACCCTGGCCATGTTTCAAGCTAGTAGATGTCGTGGGCACTTTCAAGAGTCTGAGATCCAAGCCGAGTCACACCTGCCACAACTCAAATGGGAGACGGAAGAAGGAGAATTTCCTAATTTAGTTGAAGTTTTGTCAGTGGGGCTGAGAGATACAGAGCTGTAGTAGTAGCAGGACTGAGATACAGAGCTGTACAGTAGCAGGACTTCCTATTACCAGACGACCGCTCTACCTCTTGATCCACTGTTGCCTAGGTGACAAATATCCAGATATACACTTCATATGCTCGTGCCATCTGTGGCTTTCTTTATCTTTTTGTGACTAGGGAGGGATGGATATCGTTAGGATTTTATCGATACTGATATCGAGACCGACTGCTAATCGATGCAGATACTTATCGATACTTTTATGATACTACTCTCCATAATAAAAAAAATAGAGACATGATATGATCATGGGCCTCTGTATTTTTCTAATGGTGTGTGTTAGGGTGTTCCCTTACCTGGTGCCCTTCCTGCCTACCCCGCTAGTCTGAGTTCATGAGACTCCCAAGAATAAATAATAATAATAATAACTTCATTTTATATAGCGCCTTTCAAGAGACCCAAGGTCGCTTTACATGGGGGGGGGATAACAAAGTAACAGATAGTGGACAGACACAACATCATATACATATAAAGTGGGAGATTAGGGGTTAAAGGCCAAGTTGAAGAGGTGGGTTTTGAGCAGTTTTTTTAATGAGTCCAGAGTTGGGGCGGTGCAGAGTTCTGCGGGGAGGGAGTTCCAGAGGGTGGGAGCTGCCACACTGAAAGCTCTGTCCCGAAGGTCCGCAGTTTGGTTCAGGGGATGGAGAGCTGACCAGTGTCCGTGGATCGCAGGGACCCTGACTGAGTGTAGGGGTGGAGGAGGTCAGTCAGGTACTGAGGTGCCAGAGCATGGAGGGATTTGTAAGTGAGCAGGAGGGTTTTGTAGGTGATGCGGGATTTGATGGGGAGCCAGTGGAGGTGGATGAGGGTGGGGGTGGAGGAGGTCAGTGAGGTACTGAGGTGCCAGAGCGTGAAGGGATTTGTAGGTGAGCAGGTGGGTTTTGTAGGTGATGCGGGATTTGATGGGGAGCCAGTTGAGGTGGATGAGGGTGGGGGTGATGTGCTGCCAGGGTTTGGTGCGGGTTAGAACCCTGGCAGCTGAATTTTGAACATACTGGAGCCTGTCCAGGGTTTCGCTTGGGACCCCGGACAGGACCCCGTTGCAGTAGTCCAGGCGGGAGGTTACAAAGGCATGGATGAGGGTCTCAGCTGTGGAGTCGGAAAGTGATGGTCGGAGTCTGGATATGTTTCTGAGGTGGAAGAAGGCGGATTTAGTGACGGAACTGACACAGGCTTGGTAGGAAAGGGTGGAGTCCAGGATAACGCCCAGGTTGTGGACCTTTGGGGATGGGCAAATGGAGCAGCCGTCTATGTTGAGGGTGAGATCCCCAACCTTCCGGAGCAGGGCCTTGGGTGCCACAAATGTATACTTTTACTTTTTCGAATTAATGTATCTCCTGACCCGTTTGTTGTACAGTCACATGATTGTCTGTGAATATTCATGACCCCTAGAGGAAGACTCCTATAGATTTGGGTGACCTTGTGACCTATCCTCTATTACCACCATCAGGCCAAACATAGACATTTCAAATTAGAGCATCTCCTGATGCGTTACAAAATATGCTGTGAACATTGATGAGCCCTAGAGAAAAAACTTTTGGTGACCCTGTGAGCTTTTCTATAGCCTGGTCTGTTGGCAATATCACAATATCAAATATTGTGCGTGAAAGTAACTGGAAAGTGGGGAGGAGGTTGTCTGGCCTTGGCTCAGGTCTGTACTCTGTGACGGAGAGAGAGAGAGCGGGAGCATCAGCCTCTTAACCAGTGATGCAGCAGGTCTTTGAGCAGGAGCACGGATGTGCACGTAAGCACGCTCGTGCACACAAGAATGCGTTCCACTCGACTCTGCGGCAAGTACCCACCTGGCTACTTTGCATAACAATAGCTCAGGTCGTCAGTAGGGCTGACCTTCGAATTTTTGTTTGGCAATCGAAGCTTCGGGGCCGAGCTTCGGTTTTAATTTTTTTTTATATATAATTTTTTTTTTTTTTTTTTGTATCTTATGTTGTGGGACTTGTACAGCACTTTGGTAAACTTTGTTGTTTTTAAATGTGCTCTATAAATAAAGTGGATTGGATTAATGAATTAAGTAGCCCCTTTCGTGACTGTGACACAGCCAACACGGCTGTGTGATTTAATTCAAGGTGGATCGCTGTTGTCGTTTGAACAACTTCAGATTTCATGGGAACTACCAATCCCCCAAATCAAGAATGTTTAAGATGAATGAAGTAAGATTTTGATTATTTGAAATATGGCCTGTGTAGACTAAACTATGCACAGAATTATGTCAGTCTACAAGGTCCGGCAATGTAGACCTTGTAGACTCCACTACAGACCAATTATCAGTGAATGTTCATACATTTTTAAGAAGGGCTACTTCCACAAAAAAACAAAGAACTCACCAAAACATCTCAGTAGCACCTTATCTAAATGTTCTATTTCATATATGGAGATTCATATTTATTTATGTATTGCATGCATTTCTACATTTTATTTCCTATTTTGTTTATTCATCCCAGTATCTTTCTTTCTTATGTGTGGAATTCTACAAGACATTTACATTCACATTTACATTTAGTCATTTAGCTGACGCTTTTATCCAAAGCGACTTACAAGTTCTGTACGACGGGTCATCAGGAAGGATACAACTCTATCAGCTGAGTAACAATATTCATCAAAGTGTTGCGTGTTACAGTGTAGGTTAGTTTATTAGGACAAGTGCATGACAGTAAGGTTAGTTAGGGTTAGATTTTTTTTATTTAATTTTTTAATTTTATTTCAGATAATGGTTGAAGAAGTGCGTCTTTAGTCGACGGCGAAAGATTGGATGGGATTCGGCTGTCCTAACTGGGGTGGGTAGTTCATTCCACCATTGTGGGGCAAGGACTGAGAATAGGCGTGTAGGTGGTGTATATGTGTTTGAGGATGATATCCTTCAAACAGGCAATAGTGATGATATAATTTGGGCAGTGCTGAGCTGGGTTACTTTCCTCCAGTGTATTTGTCCCCCGGCCCCACCCAATGGCCCCATGCACACACACACATACACCGAAGTAAATTTTTTTTTTTTTTTTTTTTAATGTTCGAAGCTTGTGCCATCGAACGAAGCTTCGAAGTATTTAAGACAGCCCTAGTCGTCAGGTGTGTTCAAATACTACAGTTGGACCATTCACACAACCTGTGAATGAAATGTGTTACATTCCATTCCGAGAGGCAATTAGGCATCGTCTGTATTCGCGAGGTAACATTTATGCGCATGCGCGGGAGCCCACGCCTGCACGTGACGTCATTAAAACATAGTGCAACCAGATATCAAATCACCACTCCACCACCGCTCTTAACATAATTGGGCCCACTAGGACGGAGAAAAGAGCTCCTGCTCTCCATGCAGGCACTGACTCTGACAGATTAAAGGAGCCTATTTTTATAGCCATTCATCCATCCATCCCTCTATTTGTTTCTCTTCAGTGTCAGTGGAGGCACCGTGCTTCAGTCCTCTCCTCCAGAGGCCTCTTCTGTGATGGAGGCACAAACTCTTTTACTATCAAGTTCAAGTTTGTTTATTAATTATCACAATAAAATACACATACTTTATGGTGAAATGCTTGGTTCTGTATGAGCCCCTGAGAGTGTGCTTCATACAGTAAAAAAAAGTAAGAAAGTAAGTAAAGAGGAATATACAGTACAATATAAAGTACAACCTAGGTACAGTCTTAAGTACTGTGAGTAAAAATGAGTAAACCGTGAGGTACAATGCAGAAAATGAGGTACAAAACTTTGAGGTAAGGTGCAAATGAGGTATGAATGTAGTGCAAATCTCTTTTAATAATAGATAAATATAATGTAGTGTCATGCACTTTGCTACCAAGTAGTACCCTGTAAATGTAAATCCCACTCCACTCTTTGTCTTCGGTCATGTGTCTTCCCACTGTTCCTCTTTTTTTCACATCATTTTTCCCTCATACTTGTATTCTTCCAACCCATAGGCAAAACCACGCTGTTCTTTTCAAAGCTGCAGTCTGTGTTGAAGCCTGCCGATCCCGTCTATGTGGGATCAAGTGCTTGTCTGTGTCACACGTGGGCCCTGTGTTAGAAGCTTTACTCCAGATTCAGGAGCTCTTCAGTTGCCTTTTATTTTCTCTCTCTCTGAGGCTACAGAAGACTTTGTATGTTGTAGCCGCATCGCCAGACTGTTCTGCTGGAGCCGCTACATGTGACTGAAGCTGGAGGCTAGTTTAGAACCGACGCTCTGAGCTCGTCTTGTGTGTTTTCCAGCTCTCTGGAGAGCATTGTGTAAAGCAGAAGGCATGTAAGCCATTGCTAATGATTTCGTTGTTATGTCTTGTACATCAACTCTTCCTTTCCACAAATATACTACATAATACTACGGTGGTAGCCATTGTCTTTTGGGGCACGGCCGGTTGGCCTGATGGTCAGAGAGACCACCAGAAGGTCATAGGTTAGATCTCTGCAACAGCCAGGGTGTGTCCATCTCTGTCCCAAGTGTCCTCCAGCACTGACACTGAACCACACACACACACACACACACACACACACACACACACACACACACACACACACACACACACACACACACACACACACACACACACACACAAAGGTGTGCTAATGTATGTGAATTGATGAGCTTTCTTATATCTCTGTCTCTCTCTCTCTCCCTCTCTCTCTTCAGGTGCCCTGACTGTAGGTCTCGTCCGGCAGTGCCAGACCATCCACGGCCGGGACCGTACCTGCATCCCACCACGGCTTCCTCCAGAGTGGGTCACCACCCTCTTCTTCATCATCATGGGCATCATCTCTCTCACCGTCACCTGTGGTCTGCTAGTGGCATCACACTGGCGCCGCGAGGCCACCAAATACGCCCGCTGGATCGCCTTCACAGGCAGTAAGTGGGCAGTCCCATGCTTATCAACTAGTGGTTCTTTACCTTCCTGTTTTGGGAGTGGCTCGTGTTTATAATAACACTGATTGGATTGTCCAAGGCCATGCAAAACTGTGCATTGCTAAATTGAGAGGCATTTCCCAGGAAGGCATATGGGGTCAACAGATCATTGGTCTAGATCAGGGGTTCCCAAAGTTTTCAGGCCGCGACCCCCAGAATAACGGTGTCAGAGAGCCGCGACTACTATTATAGGAGGTAAAAAAAATAACGAAAAAGAAAAAAAAGTATAAATCTTTTTTTATTTTTATTTTTTATTATAAATGGAAATGTATGGTGAAACATGCAAACGTTCAAACGCACACACACTAATAAGCATTGGAGGCTTTTAAAGGATAACTCCACTTTTTTTTTAAATTAGCTTATTTAACATCTTCCCTGGAGTTAGACAAGAAGATGCATACCTTTTTTGTCTCTGTGCGTGCATTTTAGCTTTGGGAATAGACGCTCCGTTAGCATAGCTTAGCTTCATCACTGGAAGTGGGGGAGGACAGTAGCCTTACAGTGCCTTACAGTGTATTGCAAGGTCTGACATTGACCAAACTTGATATGCATGACCTTGGTGGGCTCTAGGTCAACTCCTGAAAAGGGGGTCAATGTCAGACTTTGCAATCAAAAGTTAGGGGGCTAATAACCCTTGCCATAATTTCAGTGCACCCCTAACTTTTGATTGCAAGGTCTGACATTGACCCCCTTTTCAGGAGTTGACCTAGAGCCCACCAAGGTCATGCATATCAAGTTTGGTCAATGTCAGACCTTGCAATACACTGTAAGGCACTGTAAGGCTACTGTCCTCCCCCACTTCCAGTGATGAAGCTAAGCTATGCTAACGGAGCGTCTATTCCCAAAGCTAAAATGCACGCACAGAGACAAAAAAGGTATGCATCTTCTTGTCTAACTCCAGGGAAGATGTTAAATAAGCTAATTTAAAAAAAAAGTGGAGTTATCCTTTAACCAGGGCCGGACTGGGGAAATCATTCAGGCCAGGAAATTTAGTGCAAAATATAGCCCCAGTCAGGCCACTTTTTAAGCGGGGGGTCTGGGGTCCCCCACCAGGAAATTTTTTGTTACAAAGACTTCATTTCCTGCATTCTGGTGCAGGAATTTTTAAATGTTTACCCTTTAAATGCCAGTGTTTGTGATGGCATCACAAATTATTGTTAAAAAACAGGCTAGCATATGTATGATAACAACACTGATTTTGATGGATTTTCTGTTTTTTTGTAATGTCAGATTGAAAATAAGGACAAAATTGTCCTCTTCAAAAACGCCATAAAAATATTACTATGTTGAAATAATTTACCACTTTTTCTTTCATAAATCTTTTATTCAACTTCAGCCCTGATCATAACACCACATATTAATTTTATAATTCTAACCCTAATGTGTGATGACATATATTTGCAATATATCAAATGCAAAGTAGATTTTTCTGGGGGGGATTATTACAGGCTAGCATGTGTCAATGATTAGCAACAACACTGATTTTTATGGATTTTTAGTTTTTTGTAAGGGTCCCGCCTCCACCAATCACATGCGGCTCCCTTTGTGTGTGTGTGTGTGAGAGAGAGAGAGAGAGAGAGAGAGATAGAGAGATAGTTCTCCAACTTGTTCTCCAAGTTGCAGTGATCTCCTGGTTGTTACCCACCTAGGTTATCTAACTATTGCGCCGCTGCAACTAGAAACACTGGCCTGGCCTGACTGTGTAAAAATATATATATATATATTTTTTTAAATATTATGATAATTTTTTTTATCATCTGGCAACCACGGCAGTGCATCCCTTTGTGAGCAGTTGTATCCAGTCCTCTCTACATCGGGAGGGAGGGAGGGAGGGAGGGTGGGTGGGCGGAAGGAAGGAAGGAAGGGAGGGAGGGAGGGAGGGAGGGAGGGAGGGAGGGAGGGAGGGAGGGAGGGAGGGAGGGAGGGAGGGAGGGATGTGAAAATATCGGTTTTAGCCCAGCACTTATGCCCACCATTTCAGTGGCGCCGCTGATTCAGGTATACAAAGTGTGGGTGTGTGGGACTGGCTGGGCTGAAAGGTGTGTATGTTTATGAGAGGCATACAACTATTGTGTGTGTGTATGTTTGTGTGTGGGGGGGGCGGGGGTGCAGCGCTAATTATATGTAATACTACAGAATTCTAAACGTCTCTAAAAAAAATTGTGTTTAATACAAATTTGTCACAAGCTTAAATTGGAGGGCGTTGAGTCACTCTTTCACAATCAGGTACACAGGCAAGTGAGGAGGTTGCCATGACAACGGGGAGTAATCGTTGTGATTCTATTGGTCATTTCAGCATCTCCGTAGTGATTCTCTCTCTCTCCCTCTCTTTCTCTCAGACCATTGAGATGATGGCAGAGAGAAGGATTGAGGCTGGAGACATTTCTACTTGTAGTTGTAGTGTATAAGGTGTATTTGTTAGTTTTGAGAGAGAAAGGTGGGAGAGGTATGAAAGCGGGAGGAAAGTATCACTTGTAACCCGAGAGCCTGCCTCTGGTAGAGGAGAGGGGGAGTAGAGAGAGGGGGGGAGGGAGAGGGCAGGGCTTTTTCCCTGACGTTGCTGAACTCTAGCTGCGATGCTGAACATCCTGATGGGCTGCGGCTTATAATAGGAGCTGTGGGCTGGATGGGGGAGGGGCAAGAGGTTGAGTGAGGAAACGATAGTGGGGGTGGGACAAAGAGAGAGAGGGGGGGGCGAGGGGGTAGAGCAAGGAGAGGTGAATGGATAATGATGTACGTAGAGGTAAATAGACTGAATATAGAGCTGAAAGTGTGTTTGTATGAGGGGAGATGGGTGGAGATATGATGAGAGAGAAGGATGATGGTAGCAGTGAGAGTGGGTGTGTTCAGTCAGGGCTAACAGGTGATGACGGCTGGGGGGAAGGTGTGTAGGCTGCACCAGTAGGCGTAACTGGCCCAGAGCCACTGCCACCTGAATGGGTAGCTTTGTATCACTAGCACAGGCCCTGCTCTGTCCCCTGTACACTACACACCAACCCAGTCCCTCGTCAGTCCCTTGTACACAAGACGCTACACTCCCCGGGCCCCTACACGTTACACCGCCTACTTGTGATCATCGACATGCACACAGCCGAGCCAGATTATGACTGCAGCTGAGCTACAGTAGTTTCAGCAGGAAGACGACCTCCTGTGTCTTTTAAATCTATGAGTCGATCACAAGGGGCCTCTGAGTCGATCACAAGGTCTGAGTCGATCGCTGGACGACTTGGACAACTGTGATAAAGACATCCATCATTTCGTCAGTCATCCAGTCACACCAAGCCTTGCTGGTTTAAATTTTAATCTCAGTGAATCCCTGCCCCAGGTGGCTCTTTGGCCAGCCTTTTCTTTTGGGACTAGTATGCAGGTATCAGCCAGGTGTGTAGGCTGCCCTCTTACAACCATACAGGTAACATCCAGGTGTGTAGGCTGCCCGTTTAACAACCATACAGGTAACATCCAGGTGTGTAGGCTGCCCTCTTACAACCATACAGGTAACATCCAGGTGTGTAGGCTGCCCTCTTACAACCATACAGGTAACATCCAGGTGTGTAGGCTGCCCTCTTACAACCATACAGGTAACATCCAGGTGTGTAGGCTGCCCTCTTACAACCATACAGGTAACATCCAGGTGTGTAGGCTGCCCTCTTACAACCATACAGGTAACATCCAGGTGTGTAGGCTGCCCTCTTACAACCATACAGGTAACATCCAGGTGTGTAGGCTGCCCTCTTACAACCATACAGGTAACATCCAGGTGTGTAGGCTGCCCTCTTACAACCATACAGGTAACATCCAGGTGTGTAGGCTGCCCTCTTACAACCATACAGGTAACATCCAGGTGTGTAGGCTGCCCTCTTACAACCATACAGGTAACATCCAGGTGTGTAGGCTGCCCTCTTACAACCATACAGGTAACATCCAGGTGTGTAGGCTGCCCTCTTACAACCATACAGGTAACATCCAGGTGTGTAGGCTGCCCTCTTACAACCATACAGGTAACATCCAGGTGTGTAGGCTGCCCTCTTACAACCATACAGGTAACATCCAGGTGTGTAGGCTGCCCTCTTACAACCATACAGGTAACATCCAGGTATGTAGGCTGCCCTCTTACAACCATACAGGTAACATCCAGGTGTGTAGGCTGCCCTCTTACAACCATACAGGTAACATCCAGGTGTGTAGGCTGCCCTCTTACAACCATACAGGTAACATCCAGGTGTGTAGGCTGCCCTCTTACAACCATACAGGTAACATCCAGGTGTGTAGGCTGCCCTCTTACAACCATACAGGTAACATCCAGGTGTGTAGGCTGCCCTTTTACAGCCACAAATGATCACATGGTTAAACCAGCATAATTAAGGATGGGTAGGCTATAGGAAGAGACACCAAGAGACTGTGACCTACCATTCTACACAGAATGAGAAGAGGATCCTTTTTTGTCATATTAAACATGAAGGTGATTGACATTCCACAAAGCCTAGAGAGGAGGGTGTTCGTGTGCTATAGACCTGTTCGCTGTATACGTCAGACTCTGTGTGCGTGCGCATCACCGGGGCAGAAAGGAACGTAATCCTGGTCAGAAGAACGGGGCAGACTACAATATATTTGCATTCGTTAGCCATGCTAGCGATCTAAACAATCAATCCATGCCAAAGCTAGATATGTAAAAGGTGAAAGACTCACGCTCACAGCCATGCTGATTTGGCAAAATGACATCCAGCTGTTTTCGTTTGAAAAAACCTTTAGTCAGGGGAGTGCCATGGTTTCTCCATAGAGCCCTTGTTGTACTTCTTTTGGCGCAGCAGCTCGCGCAGGTCCCGGGTAACTTAGTCACTAGGGATGGGTACCTTTCACATTTGAACCGATACCGGTACCGGTACCTGTGAATCGATACCGGTACCCAACGGTACCTTTTTTCGGTACTTTAGTCTCAAGAAATTTAATTTACCTACCTCAGTCGTAAAAAAAGAAATCCAAACTTCAAATAACTACAATTTCGACAGTTTTCGGCTTGTCATTGCTCCGACTGCTTTGTTGTTGAATCAAGTCAAATCCTAGGTAAGCATATATTGTGCGTGTGAACGTTGACATGAAAAAAAAAAAGTAAAAAAAAAAAAAAATTAATACTTTTTTTTTTCTATTTTTTTTCTCGGTTTCTCACTTGATTCGATACTCGGTAGTACCGACGTGTTTCGGTTCGGTACCTCAAAAGTACCGAATTCGGTACCCATCCCTATTAGTCACGTGACTCAGTTGGTATTGCTGATTGGTTCGAACACGGTATGTTTGTAAACAGCGAACAGGTCTATTAGAGAGAATGTTTACCACCCGTCCTGTATAATAAGCTAAATGTTGAGTCAACAACACCAAACGTCACAAATTTGTTCTGTGTTACTTGAGAGCGAATAACTTACTTACAGTCACTCACATTTAGCCGCTCTGCCCCCTAGTGGTGTCCCACAAGCATTAGGTTGACATCAGCGTCAATCACACTTCCACACAATGTCGACACGGTACCAGGTTATGAACGTTCCTGGTAGGAAAACATTACATTAGGTTGAACACCATAACATTTTACTGACATTCTTGGTGTTTATAGGGCAGCATGCTTGCCCATGTATCCAAAACCAGGGTTTATGCCACTAAGTATTTATGTTACTGACATTCTGAGCCGTGTTTATACTATAGCTAGTTAGCAAGTATTTAAGTTACTGACATTCTGAGCCGTGTTTATACTATAGTTAGTTAGCTAAGTATTTAAGTTAAGATACTGACATTCTGAGCTGTGTTTATACTATATACTATATAGCTAGTTAGCAAGTATTTAACACTTTAATCGCCATGGGTTAAATTCATAATTTACCATCCCTCGCCAGCTCTATTTGTCTATGGAGAAGTTCCCCTTCTTTGCAGGGCTATAACTTTTTAAATTCTATTGCTAAATTGCCATTATTATGGCCCATTCAATGTCCTATATGTATTGTTCAGGGTGTAGCAATGTTAAACTTTTTCATTCACATATTCATACTAAAATATGGTCTAAAGTATAAGTATGTTTTTATCGTTTTCTGCAGCTTTCTTCAGAACGTGATTTATAGCCCTAAATGCATTATATTGATGATCAAATACAGTTTGGTAGGAATCTGTGCGAGATAAAAAATTTCAACTGGACGTGGTTCTAGAAGTTTCTACGCATCATCTGATGATGACTGGATGGGCGGGGGATCGTTTATAATTCCGTGGGCAGCGTTAGATGATTCATCTAGTGTGGGTCATATGTTCATCAGATCAGTTAGTATAGAAGACGTTAGAATATAACGCTGAATCTTACCGTGGCTTCCTCGCGCCGCTGGCAGATGAGCGTGGAACAGAATTTTTTCTATTATGGGATGGAGAAATGCCCGATCCATTTCCAGGTTGTATAATAGTATATACGTCCAAATCATGTTGTTTTTTCGAGTTATTTGCACCGATCGATGTTCACTGTGTCAATACGGAGTGGAGTCTCTCTAACGATAGCGAGTGCCCGGACCACATATGGATGAGCACTACCGGTTCAAAGGTTAATTTCCGGCTGGCGATCGGCCACCAGATGGCGCTCTTGAACCGCTAGAGAGTTGAGTGGAGCTTTGCAGTGTGTCTCAGGGCTCCGGAAAGGAAATATGATTTCGGTGACAGATTTTTGAAATATTGACATCAAAGACGAGTTACGGCATCTTCGGCAGAATGAGCATGGCTAGGAATGACGTGTAAACTCGTCCACGGCGATCATAGTGTTAAGTTACTGACATTCTGAGCCGTGTTTAAACTATAGCTAGTTAGCAAGTATTTAAGTTACTGACTTAACTGAAGTTCTGAATAGTGTTTCGCTTTTGGTTATTTGTTGATTTGGAGGAGAAGGAGAGAAAGGGCTCAGCTTCTCAGCTTCATGTTAAACCCAGATTCGGCTCAAACAAGGGACTAAACACGTTTCGCAATTATGCCACATCAATGTGGAACGCCCTACCCACAGCTGCAAAGGAATGTGAATCACAACCCACTTTTAAAACCACTCAAGGAGCACCTACGGGAGACTGCAATTCAAAACTGGCCCCTGTAAATGTCCTAACCCAACCCCCTCCAATGTACAGTAAATGTCCTAACCCAATAATACACGAGACCCTCTTCTTGGGACCAAGTAAGGTTTCGTCAATAATAATCCAATGTACAGTTACCCCCCCACCCCTCATTCTCCTATTTTACATCGCCTGGGTCTGACATGTCATGAGACTAGTCAGATGTAGTCTGTCAAATGTTTTTATTTGATGTTTGGAAGGTGTGTGTGTCAGGTGTGCCCTCTGGCTGTGGCTTTTATTTAGCTATTATTGTTCAGACGTCCACTGGCAGAGCAGAGGGGCATTTTTGACTAGATGAAAATGCTTGGACTCATTTGCTTCTGGAATACGAGAATATATCAATTAGTTTGTGTTGTACCATGCATGACTTCTTGAATGTCAAATAAACTTTGATTATTTGATGATCACATAATTAATTTGTATTGCTTAATAAACTTGAATTTTGAAATTAAGTAGCCACAATTGCATTTGTAGAATACTTTGTAATAGGGCTAATACACTGGGGCCTAATAAGCAAACTGGAGCAAGTGCTGGAGAAAGCCTCATTTCTTTATTGCTTCATAATATCAATGTGCATATTCCTTTCTTCCTAGATAGTCAGAATTAACTTTTTATTATTAATATTGAAATATGGACCTATTCTTTGTTTGCATTATTCTAATTAGACAGCCTAATGATAATACTTAAAATGTATGGTGATTTTCACTGTCTCCTTGGGTGGTGATTGTAGATCTCTCCAGCCTTGGAAAAGGGCAAAGTAGGTTTCATTGCCAAAAAGGTTACTCACCCCTGTTATACATTTACATTTAGTCATTTAGCTTTTATCCAACGTGACTTACAAATTCAGCGAGAGAGGTACCGCTCTCGCAGCTAAGGGTTAAATAGTAAGCAAATAGTATTGAGCTTGACTGTTACACTCTGATTGCATAGTAATACATATTAGCATGATAAGTAGTAGTATTAGTATAGTAGCATAGTTGTAGGGTACATAATAGTAAAAAGACAGTTATACAGCCTCCCCTTGTACACCGATTTGAGGAGGGCTTTATTTGAGAAAATTCTATTTGTAAATCCGGATTTGTTTAGGCAGTCTGAGAGTTATGTTGAGTTGGTTTTTTGTGGAGGAGATTTTCAGCTTTGCAGGATCTTTGGAGAAAGCATGGCACTTGAGACCAAACACATTATATCCTATATAATTGTATATGAATTAATCTTGTTTCTTTGTTTACATACATTGTTTACAGCTTGTTATATTATGTTTTATTTTGTTTTCTTTTTTGTGACCATCTTGGTCTATATACTTATTGTCAAGTATACTATATATACTTATTGTTTGTGTCTTGTAAGCCCATATGGGCTGGGCATACATCTGTATGTAAGACACAAAAATAAAAAATATCAATCAATCATATTATGCAGTATGTACAGTATGTAGAGACATTAGTCCATTCAGCTGAAGCTCATAAAATACTTATTTGCTGAGGTGACTGAGCAAGGTTCTTCAGGCAACTCATTGACTGCTACGGTAGCTAGGGAAACACTAAGCCAGGTATTTCTGGCTCCTCTGTAGCTGAATTTTTCCTGCATCCTTCTGCTGTCATGGCTGTCGGCCACTGTGGTTCTGGCCCACTGTAGATAAACACATGGCCTGAGCGTTGAGCAGGGAGGGGGACAGACTTCAATATTAGCTGTGTCTGCCCAGCGCGGCAGGTTAGCCAGACAGAACTCACTTCACTGGCTGGTACTGGCAGTGGAGACTAGAGACATTTTAGTCAAGAGCCAGCACAACAAGTATCAAAATTATGAGCTTCTTTAGCTGCATCTCTGTAGCACACATTCAGCAGCTGCCCTCTGCAATGATGTCTACAGCCCCTTCGATTACATTTCAACATTAAATAAAATACATACTGTATTTATGAGAGATAGGAACGGCTATTTTCCTCTCTCTCCCACTTCACAATTGGATAGATGAGCGGAGTGTTGACCTATTTGCACTGAAAGACTAAATCTGTGTCTGAATCTGGTGCCTTGGCGGACATGGCTTACTTTTGATGAAAGTAATTTCTGTTCAACCAAATCAGCAAGGTCAAAGCCTGGAGTCCACTGAGATTCAGCTACAGACAAAGAGCAGCTTGACAAGACGGAGAATGAAAGCCAAGATTTTGATTTCCACAACATTTTGCAAGCTATAATTTTGCATGCTATGATGGTCATACCCGACAGTGTCACAAATTTGCTTGATACAGCAATCGGCAAACTAAAGGTAACATAGTTGCGTGTAACATGGCATACATAGGCCAATTCTTCGGGTAAATTAGTGTACACAATGGACCAGTCCTCCGTTTTCAGTTTTCAAGAGACGTGTTGGCGGACTATATGTATGTAAGTATTGAGGAGGAAGGGAGCTACTGTAGTTTACCGGCCCAGTTTCTCCAGAACAAGGCCTATTTTGATTGTTACATGTGCTTGGAAAATGCATGATCAAGTTCAACAACGTGTGCTTTTATTTTGATATTCCTTAATTCCACGTTGAAATTACGCGATACATTAAGTGTGGGGTCACCAAAGAAAATTCTAAATAAAATGGGGTTGTGATATAAAAAAAGTTTGAGAACCCCTGATGTAAGCGGTGCTTAGAATGTCGCCTGATGACTCTTCCAAAGAGAGAGAGAGAGAGAGAGAAAAGAGTTCCGTTTTCCTGACTATTTACAAATCGATAATATTTTGTCTAGAGCAGCATTAATTCAGAGACTTTAACTAGCTTAATGGTCACCATTCACATGTCTTGAGAAGTTCTCTGAATTTATGTATGTGAATTGATTTAGTTTGGGCTAAATTGGATTAGCTTTTTAAGTAATTATACTGGTTATTTATACACCTTGAGTGCCTTTTCACAAGGCCTTTATTGATGGGCTTTGATCTACGGTGGTAGCAAGCCACAAACCCCACTGTTCTTCCCACATCGTGTGCGTGTGTGCAGAATAAATTGTTACCATCTCAGAGTCAGTCTTGTACTGCTCCTAAAGCATTTTTTATTATTATAAGAAGAAAACATGATTATTTTACACATTTCTAAATATACCATGATATAGATTTTAGGCCATACCGCCGACCCCTAACTTACAATACCCACTTTGTACATAGGTGGTTTAATCAAAATCTGGAGATTGTATTCCATTTTGAAGTGTGGTCTCTGAAGTGTTGCTCCCCGGTTGAGTGGTTTATGAAATTGCCTCCTGGACGGGGATTGACTTATCTATGTAGAATAGATAACTGTTGGCTGTTGGATAACTGGCTTTATTGCTCTTTATCTCCTACAGTCTCTTGTTAGCCCTCTTTAAATGGGTGAACCTGATTTAATATATTATTTTTATATCCTATACTAAGCGGGGATAAATACAAACAATCAATTTCCACTTGTTGGTTTACATGGCTTGCCACCATACCACTGTACAGACCAACTAGCTAACTGCTTACGTCTGCATGTGGGGAACACTGGCACACCGTTAATTTAATGCTGCACTGTATTGCAGTTGAAATGTATTTGCTTTAGTCAGCATTGAAACTGTTGGGGATTCTTCTTACTAGGCCGAGGAGGGGCCAGAGCAAGGATAATTGAGATGCCTTTTATGACTGCTCGTCAAGTCTACATACATTTTATTATGACTATGAGGTAAACGTTCAGAATGTCTGCTGTCATGAGGCTTATTTATTTATTTATTTTAACATATTTTTAACCATATGAAAACAATGCCGTTTTATGTGTCATGTCCCCTAATTTCAAGTCGTCACAAGTATTGAGACAAATGACCAGCGCTGACATTCTGGAGCTTGTGTTGTGATCTCCACCATGCACTTATCGGGGATTACATTTTGATCTGGCAACCAATCAATATATTTCCCAAAAATAAAATGTGTGATCAAAATTCTTTTTTTTAATATATATTTCTAATATTGATATTGTTTTGTATGTATGATTTAAGCAAATGTATAATGATTATAGAGTCCTAATTGTATTGTTTGATATACCAGTACTATAAGACGGTGAACACTCTCTCTCTCTCTCTCTCTCTCTCCACAGTGATCCTGTTCTGCATGGCGGCTCTCATCTTCCCCATAGGCTTCTATATCAATGAGGTGGGGGGCCAGCCCTACAAGCTCCCCAACAACACGGTGGTGGGCTCCTCCTATGTGCTCTTCGTCCTCTCCATCTTCTTCACTATAGTAGGACTACTGTTTGCAGGGAAGGTCTGCCTACCGGGCTGAAGACCACTGACCTTGACCAGGGGGCTTTGAGGAAAGTTTTACAGAATAAAAAAACTAAAACAAAACAACAACGACCACACACACACAATGACTAAATAAAACAAGACTCTGGCAGACTGATGAGAAGTCTCTCTTGACCTGTCTGTTTGTGTGCGACGAGGGACGGCACAGTAGAGTTAACGAACTTTACTATTAAAAACGATGAACAAATGAAGAAAACACTGAGGAGGAGGAGGTCTGACTCTGGACGCGTGTCGGCAGGGAGGTGTGAGGGGAGGCGGCTGAGGAAGCACCCTGCCACTCTTTATTTAAAACACACTCGTCTTCTGTCGTCGTTGCACTTTGGGAGTGTGATTTTGGGTCAGGGAGGGGGGGGGGGCACGCAGGAGGAGCAAACGGGGGGAGTAAGAACGGTGCAAGAGGTGGTGATGGTGGTGCATCACGGTGACACGGAGCGACCACTGCGGCTCATTGTGCCGTCGCCGTGGCAACCGTAGCCACAGCCGCACGGGCATGCGTGCGCACACACACACCACAAACTGCTCCCCACCCCCACTCCTGACCTCTAACCCACCCACTTCGCCCTCAACAAACACACATGCCCCCCCCCCCCCAGTGAGAAAATGATGCTGTCACCACCGCTCCTGTTTCTATTTCTGGCTTCTCTTCAGTTGTGGTGTGTGTGTGTTTTTCTTTATGTTGTTGTACATTGTGTGTGTCCCCCCCCCCCCTCCTCCTAACAACTTATGTCACTAAAGGGAGTCTTGAGTGTAATTGAGGTTCATGGAACCTTTATGGGGAGGACACGGAGGGGCGGGGTCTCTGCCGGAATGGCTTTGGAATAAGGTGTCGTCCTGCCGTCGCGTAGGGAGCCCCAGATGTCTGGTCGGGGCGGGCAGCTGGGATCTCAGCTGTCTGGGCCGGCAAGCAGGCTGCTGTGGGAGGGAGGGAGGGAGGGAGGGAGGGAGAGAGAGAGAGAGAGAGGTGCGCCTCTCTCGTCTCCCAACCAGGCCAGACTCGGGAGCAGGTAACAGAGGTGAAAGCAAGGAGGGCAGAGACTAAGGACCCGCCCCTGGAGTGTGGTTGCACTCTTGACCCCAAGCAGAACGGAGAGTTAGCCACCTTAAAGGACTATACCACTTAGTTTAAGATTTTACATGTTTTTCCTATGACCTAGGACTAGGGTTGGGCATTTTCAAACATTTCACCCCACAAAAATGAAAAAAAAAAAAACACCACACATTTCCCCCTTACCTGGAGTAATATATATCCATCTAGATTGTTGCAGTGCGATTCGCTTAGTTTTGGATATATCTGCTGTAGAGATGTCTGCCGTCACTCCAGTACAATGGAACTGAATGGCTTGTGACGCTCAAAGCACCAAAAAAAATACAGTACATTTGAAAAAAATCATGACCCTGTTACTCAAAATAATCCACAGAGCTTATGAGCAATTTCATGTAGGAACAATTTTCTACTGAAGTACACCCCCATTCATTATTATGGGCAGTGTAGGTCAAAATAATAATTATTTTACAATTCTGCTTTGTGTCTGTTTGGAAATGACCTTGTTGCTGAAGTGACTATGAAAGGAATTATTAACGTTGTGGTTCAACATTGTGCACTTAAATTACAACTACCTGCCACTGCATTGGGCTGCATAGTTAGCTTTCGCTATATATATATTAACAACATTAAGGCTTTGATTATGTTCAAGCTTTTGCCTTCCCGGATCTGCTAATAACGGACCATAATCCAGATTTAACGTTAAATGTAATGATTCACGTATGCCTCCCGGTGCACAAGGCTCACACACAAGTCGCTGTTTAATACATCTCTGTGATAGACACAACAAAACCTGTAATGTGCACAGTGCTGTCCAGGAGTGCTTTGGCCATTGACCATGTTCCCACTGCGGACCCTTTCCCAGGAATCCCAACCGGAGCATGACATAAGGGCAAAATGGCCACCGTGTGAATATGGTCAATTGCCTCTTTACTCTATGCTCTGGTTATAGCCTGTGTCATTTCATCGTTCCTTGGGCTCTATGCTCTGGTTATAGCCTGTGTCATTTCATCGTTCCTTGGGCTCTATGCTCTGGTTATAGCCTGTGTCATTTCATCGTTCCTTGGGCTCTATGCTCTGGTTATAGCCTGTGTCATTTCATAGTTCCTTGGGCTCTATGCTCTGGTTATAGCCTGTGCCACAATAGTCGTATGTATCAGCTTGTGGAGCAGCAAATCTTCATTGCACTTGTTGCATCATAGCGATCCGGCTGCACACAGGCATACTTGTACTCTGGAAAAAAATCACTTGTCAAAAAGAAAAATGCTGACAAAGCATGATTTCATTGTCCATTTTTACCAAGAAGTATTTGTGAACATGAACTGTCTTGCAATGTTAAAAAATAAAGCACCTGCGATCTGTGATTCATGCTCATGTAAAGCGCTGAGCAGCTTCATTGCCCATAATTAGAAGACTTATAGAATGTTTATCTGAAATTATAGAACTATTAGGTTTGAGCCAGAAAATGTACCCATAACTAGGGCTGGGTGATATGAAAATATATAATAATCACAATATTTAGAAGGACTTTTTTTTATGAAAACAATACATATCACAATATCTCCTTAGGTATGGATAATCACATGTTCCAGACCATAAGCCAAGTGATGCTCATCATATTGGACTACATGGTTATGAGAAGTGTGATACAGTATCAAAAATGATTAACATATATTTCATAAATAACTGAGAAATGTGACTTAATATTTTACTTTTCAGTCAATAACACAAACTTGTGTATCACAACTCAATATAAAATATTTTACGAAAATGTAACTATAATAAAAGAAATCCCACAATATAACACAGAAGAAAGACATGCATGCTAGGTACACTCCTGCCACTGGCCTTGACCAAGGTGCTGGCATTACAACGGGTTGGTCCCTGGGCGCTGTAGTTAGGATGGGTCAAGTGCAGAGGAGACATTTCCCCACCGGGATAATAAAGTACAACTTACTTAAATAGCCCCTGGAAATCTTTCAGAATCCTGTCGCCGTCTTGTCTATCAATCTTTTTCAAATTAATTCTCTATAGGGCTGTATGTCAGTTTGAATCCACAGTTTAACTTTACAGGGTGGGATAAACTCTTCTCTCATTTCTGGCTTTGTGGGACGGTGGTGAAGTATTAAAATGCAGACTGAATTGTCCTGAGTAATAGGAATAACATGTTTGAATGCTGAAATTCAGTGGTATTTCCCTGTTTTTAAAGATGTTCCTACAGGAGGGTAAATAAGGGAACCAAGAGCATTTCTGTCTTGTTTTGTAAAACGGTAAAGGCGCCAGGACTGCAGGTCAGATCTGTGCATGGGGCTGTGCCTCAGTGTGCTGCTTCACAGGCTCATGAATATGTATGGAACACACTCATACACATACAAACATATATTCATGACCTGTACTGTATAGCTCAACATACACATAATCCATTAATAAGCTTGTACTTTGTAGTCGTACACACACACACACATGCATATACATACATACTTGCATACACACACACACACAAACAGTTATAGAGCATAAAACCTAATGGGATTCAGATCTTCCCCTTTACAGATGTGTGCTGAGGCAGGTCACGGGCCCTGTTGCAAAGTCTTAGAGCATTCTTTGTATTTTGAGTTACTCTCTCTGATGTATACTGCTAACTATGAATAATATCTGCAGTGCCCTGTCTTGGTTTGATTCAGTATTGTGCCATGATCTGTTTTGTTTTGTTTGATAATGTATAGACACAAAAGGCAGGATTTCTGTATTAGGAAGCACTGTGCATTCAACAATATAGCTGACGGAAGCAGAGGCACCACCACAAATGTATAAAGAAAAAAAAAAAAAAACTTCTTACCTCATTGTTTTGTTTTGTTTCTGCTATTATTTTCTAATGGTGGCAATTGTGTGCCCTCTAATTTGTCTCTTGCCTTGATCAGATGTCTACACATAAAGCCTATGATCATAGCAAATTATTTATCACTGAATAAAAGAGGAAAAGATGGACGTGTGTGAGTTTGACCATGAATCTGTATGGTTTATTGTTCTGCTTCTGTTGACCATATTCACACACCTGACATTTTTACAGTATGTCATGCTCAGGTTGGGATTCCTTTCAACCCTCTGGGAAGGAATCACAACCTGAGTATGACATAAGAACAAAATGGCCGCCGTATGAATGCGGTCAATAAAGGTATGTATGAAGCATTCCGGAACGGTCGTTTTATAGACGGGACTATTTGAGCCTAGATGACAACCGTTGGAACAAACCAGAAAAGAAAGATGTATTATATAAACTTGAGAAAACAAATGAATCCTTCTGTTCAGACAATACATTCAATATGAAATAGGCCCCAAGTGGGAACTCTTCTATACCATTGAGATTATTCCAAGTTCAAATTAGGTTTCTTTATATATAACCAATAGTCTGTGTAAAGTGTTACCTGTTACATCTACCTGGGACATACCCTTTTTATTTTTTTTTATCCACTTTTTCTCCTTATTTTTCTATTTTTCTCCCATCCCAATTTCGTATTGCCAATTCTCCCCTCCCCTGTCTTGAACGTTGCTAGACTA
The DNA here is from genome assembly GCF_963971535.1 of Notolepis coatsorum. Classification (NCBI taxonomy): domain Eukaryota; kingdom Metazoa; phylum Chordata; class Actinopteri; order Aulopiformes; family Paralepididae; genus Notolepis; species Notolepis coatsorum. Next base: position 68,706,557 of record NC_140178.1, on the reverse strand, counting down.
TGCCCCCCACTGGTCGGTTGTAGTGAGGATAGAAGCCTTGCATCACGTGTCCCCTCCACTTGAAGCCTTTTTACAATGCATCCGCGTTTCCGGGTTCCCATTTTGCACTCTGATTGGCCAGGTCATGTGACATGAGCAGCAATCGTGGGACGGCAAGTTTCTACACTGGTTAAGCTTAGGCACTCTTCGAAGTTGGTTAAGGTTAGAGTTTGTCTTAGAGCGTGACGGCAAGTTCTTTCGCCGGTTAAGCTTAGGCACTCTTTCGAAGTTGGTTAAGGTTAGAGTTTGTCTTAGAGCGTGACGGCAAGTTCTTTCGCCGGTTAAGCTTAGGCACTCTTTCGAAGTTGGTTAAGGTTAGAGTTTGTTAGAGCATCGCGATAGAACGCCAGGTAGTTTGCAGGCTGTTCGACGCGGAAATGGGCAAACATGCTATTGGGCGCACATGTCACATGACCTGGCCAATCAGAGCGCCGGAAACGCGGATGCGTTGTAAAAAGGCTACATGCGTCCCCTCCGCGTGTAGTCTTTTACCAACGGAGTTGCAGTTCCGCGTTCGGGTTCCACGATCTGATTGGCCACTGACGTTTCTCTCTGCGCCAATCGCGTTACGCCTATTTCTGCCTCTAACAGCCTGCTAGCTAGCTAACGCCTAGTTCTATCACTGGTTAAGCTTGGCGACTCTTTCGAAGTTGGTTAAGGTTAGAGTTTGGAATCAGGGCTGGTGGTCTATCGCCCTGCTCTAAGACAAACTCTAACCTTAACCAACTTCGAAAGAGTCGCCAAGCTTAACCAGTGATAGAACTAGGCGTCACGCGATTGGCGCTGAGAGAAACGTCAGTGGCCAATCAGATCGTGGAAAACTGCAACTCCGTTGGTAAAAGACTACACGCGTCCCCTCCCGTACACGAGGAGGCAGCCTGTCGCATCTTTTCACCAGACAGCGCGGACTCTCAGTGGCGAGGAGTAACACTATCACGCTGCCCCTGATACTTCGTGTCTCTGCTGTGCAGGTGTCACCCAACCGACCTGTAGGAGTCGCTGTCCACAACGTCCAATTTCCCCACCCATCGACTTCCACCCGCTACTTCTGCCAATTGAGATAGTATGACGACCAAATGAATGAATGAATGAAAACTTAATTTAACAGATTGCAGAATGGGTACAGTACAGTACGGCTCAATACACAATTGTTAAGGGGATGCAGACCAGAGAAAGACTTTTGTCTTGTTTACATCAGGGTCCCCCATTTTCAATTCATAGTGACATTTATGACATACACAACATACATGACATCATGACATTTATGGCATAGGGACATACATGACATACAGGTATATAGTACTGTTACATTTGTGACATATATGATATGCAAATATACAGTACTGTTACCCATAGATCCTGACAGAGTATATACATATGATGGGGAGGAGACTGTACATTAGGAGGGGGTGGGTGGGAGAGAAATATACATACGGTGGGGAGAGAATATATACATACAGTGGGGAGGAGACTGTACATTAGGAGGGGGTGGGAGAGAAATATACATACGGTGGGGAGAGAATATATACATACGGTGGGGAGGAGACTGTCTATTAGGAGGGGGTGGGGGGTTTGGACATTTACGGTGGCCAGTTTCGAATTGCAGCCTCCCGTAGGTGCTCTTTTAGAGCGGTTTTTAATGTGGGTAGGGATTCACATTCCTTTACAGCTTTGGGTAGGGCGTTCCACATTGATGTGGCATAATTGCGAAACGTGTTTAGTCCCTTGTTTGAGCCGAATCTGGGTTTAACATGATTTGTTGAGCTAATAATAATAATAATAATTTAGGACCTGCTCAGAGGTCATTAATCGGCATGCATGCGATTCGTCTCTGCGATTAACCCATCTCGTCCCCCCCCCCCCAAGGGCAGCCGGGAGCAGACAGGCGCAACGTGAGCCGCGCCAGGGGACCAATCCAAGTGCTCCTGTCCGTCTTCGTCAAGGACGCCACAGCGTTAGCGATCTTGTTGTTGTGCATGTTTTTCCATTGGGTTTATCTTATCGGGGGGGGGGGGGGGGGGAACCCTTGCGAGCACGGGGAGAACATGCAAACTCCACACAGAAAGGCCTGGGAGATACCCCACCTGGGTAACTGGCATCATGGAAACCTGGTCCCCAAGCGGGAATCGAACCCTGGACCTGTGAGGCGAGTGTTTAACCACTACACCACCGTGCCGCGAGCTTCCTCTGGTGTTGTGGTCGTGGTATTCACTGACCTTTGGGAAGTATTTTGACATGTACATGGGTACCTTAGTCGTATAGTGTATCTTGTAGACCAGGCCCATTGCAAGTTGCTGTACTCTGTCATCTACTCTAAGCCATCCTAGGTAGTCAAAGTGGGCAGGGGTGAGGTGGGTTCTAGGAGTAAGGTCAAGTAGTAGTCTGACCAGTTTGTTTTGTGATGTTTGTAATCTTGTTTTTAGCGCCTTTGAGGTGCTTTGGTACCATGAGGTGCAAGCATAGTCGTAGTACCCTTGAATGAGTGCTCCTGCCAGAGTCTTCAGGGTATTCTTGTTTACCAGAGAGGAGATCCGGTACAAGAATCTAGTTCGTTGGTTGACTTTTTTTTATTACCTTGGATGCCATTTTGTCACAGGAAAGATTTGCCTCTAGGATGGAACCTAGGTATGTAATTTCATCTTTCCTTGTGACAATATTGTCACCCACTGTAACTGAGAAGCCGTCGGTCTTGCTAAGTTTGTTATTTGATCCGAAGAGAATGGACTCTGTTTTACCCAGGTGTAAAGATTTTTTTTTTTATCCACTTTTTCTCCCATTTCTCTATATTTTTCTCCCATCCCAATTTCGTATCATCCAATTCAACCCTCCCCTGTCACGAACGCTGTTTCTTGCCTCCCACAAGCCAGCTGCAATGTGGACTAAGTCATACATAGCACAAGTCCCCTCCGGTACTTGAGGTAACAGCAGTCGCATCTTTTCACCTGCGCAGCTCGATCTCTCAGTGGCGAGGAGTAACGCGTGGGAGGCTCACGCTGCCCCTGACACTTCCTGATTCTACTGCGCAGGCGCACCAACCGACCTGTAGGAGTCGCTGTCCACAACGCCCGATCCCCACCCATCAGTTTCCCACCCCCTAATACGGCCAATGTGTATTAGTACGGACGACCAGCTAAACTGAAAGCAAATGTGGAGCGCTGGGCTCGAACAGGCAAGCCCAGCGTCTCCAGATTTCGTGGCGAGCGCCTTGCCCACTACGCCACGTAGCCGCCCTGTGTAATGATAGTTTGTTATCAGCGAGCCAGGTGCAGATTCTGCCGAGTTCAGAGCTGAGGGTTTTTTCAACCTGTAACTTGTTCTTGTCAGAGACCAGCAGGGCTGAGTCGTCCGCAAACAAGAACAAGTTGCAGTCACAAGCTGACGACATGTCATTTGCATAAATTAGGAACAGTAGCGGTCCTAGTATGCTTCCTTGTGGAACACCACAGCTCACTGTGAGAGGGGGGGATAGAGTACCATTTACCTCCACCATCTGTTCTCTCCCCTCAAGGTAGGATTGCATCCAGCTCACTGATAAACTATCAAAACCAATTGCTTTTAGCTTGTCAATCAGAATGGAGTGATTGACAGTGTCGAAGGCCTTTTGTAGGTCCAGCATGACCATGCCGCAGTATTTGCCCGCGTCCACCTCTTGTTTGATGTGGTCGTTCAAATAGAGCCTCAGATGTTACCCATTTCGTATTGTCCTTGAAAAGTCTTTGATGGAACACTAAATTCATTATTCTATCGTCTCTTCTGCTGTTTAGTCCAATGGTGGCTGAGGCCTTGTCGTTAGCCAAAACCCTTCTCCTGTTACATTTACATTTACATTTTGTCATTTAGCTGACGCTTTTATCCAAATCGACTTACAAGTTCTGTACGACAAGCCATCAGGAAGGGCACAACTCTATCAGCTGAGCAACAATGTTCATCAAAGTGTTGAGTGCTACAGTGTAGGTTAGTTTATTAGGACAAGTGCATGACAGTACGGTTAGTTAGGGTTCGATATTTTTTTTATTTTTTTATTCAGATAATGGTTGAAGAAGTGCGTCTTTAGTCGACGGCGAAAGATTGGACGTGATTCGGCTGTCCTAACTGGGGTGGGTAGTTCATTCCACCATTGTGGGGCAAGGACTGAGAATAGGCGACTTCTCTTTGATGACCCTCCCGGAGCTTGGATAGGAGTAGGTCTGAGGCGGCCAGAAGATGCAGAGCGTAGGGGTCTTGAGGGTGTGTAGTTAGAGACCATTGACCGGAGGTAGGCGGGAGCGGTTCCCTTTGCCGCACGCCGGTATGCTAGGTCGAGGGCCTTGAAGCGGATTCGTGCAGCAATGGGGAGCCAGTGCAGGTCCCTAAGAAGTGGGGTGACATGGGCCGACTTCGGTAGGTTTGAGATCAGGCGGGCCGCTGCGTTCTGAATGAGTTGAAGAGGCTTAGTGGCAGTGGCCGAAGCTAATGATGATGTGTCATCTCCCCTCCCCCACCGGCGAGGGTGAGGGAGGTGTGAGATCCACAGCCTTGGTTGACGCGCGCATGCGCTTTTCCGTAAGAAAACAGATGAGATGAATTGTTTGGTTTATAGAAAAGAGTATTTATTGTCATTTACTTGAAGCTTTGTTTAGCGTGAATGGGTTCCTACCGGATGACGTGGAGGTGTGCTGGCTTATTCCCGTTGCATGGTGTCCTGTTTCCAATTTCTAAAGTTCCAAATCCATAGCGCTTGCTACGGTCAAAAACCGTCTGGGCTGCATGCCTTACATTCCAGTGTCATGTTTTTTACTAGCGCACCAGTCCATTGATAAAGTGAGTTCACACACTAAGGTGCTGTAATCACCGGTTCAAAATGGGCTGGACCAGACACGCCTCCACGTTGTTGAAGCAACACACATCCAAGTCATAACAAATAAAAGATGTTATCAATCAAGTTCATTTCAAATCGTTTTCCAAACAATATTGCTTCATATTTTTAACTAAATAAATAAATAAATAAATATTAAGGACTGAATCTGGCTCCAACAGGAGGGATGAAAAGTCTCTGATCCACATCCGCTCGCGTCAGCTTCGTGTCTAGATCTAACTTACACCCGGAAGGAAACTCACATTTACAATATTCATCATTATCATCTCGGCATAGCAATGACATGCCCCGCCCCTCTTCTTGTGGCCATGTGATGCGCTGTCATGGCAACTGCTGTTCACCTCTTCACACACATTAAAAACTTCTGTTTCATTGATGTCAAACTTTCTCTCTGACCATTCTGCCTGCTGCTGTTCTTATCAGTTGTTATGTGCTGATGGCGACCTCGGCATGCCCTGAGCTCTATCTTAGTCTGCTGCTAAATACATTGCCTCTCTCTCCGACCGCCTCCACCACCATGCAGATCTACCTCTCTGACCTGGCCCCTTTAGATGCTGTCATCTCCCCCAATATATACATTATATACATTGAAAAAACCTCGACATCCTTCAGCTGGGAAGATTCACAGATGAGTGTCCTAGACTTAATTCAGGCCTCCTTGAGGGCAGGTGGAGGCTTAACAGAGAGTTAGCGGAGGACTGATCAACACTGACAGGTCCCAGAGCACTTCGCTCAGCTCAGATGGAGGAGAAACTATAGTCTCTGGTCCCAACAGCTTGACCATGACTAAACCAACCGGCCCGTTTAACACCTCTCTACACAATGCTGCCAACATGTGACCCACTAAGGAGAAAGAACAGTCCACACAATGTACAAGCTATTATTACCATTTTTTTTTTTTTTTAAGCCCCGGCTAGAGCATAAAGCGATTTCATTGTTGAGTAACTCTTGGGACACACATTGCTCTCAATTAGGTTTTTGGTGTGAGTTAATTAGGAATTTAAATGAATGGTTGGAAGTCTGAGTGGCAATGCATCACTGTGTGCTGATAAAATGGACAAAGAGCTAGTGCTGGATTGATCACTCAGGCGTCATTCAGAGCTCAATTAGGTTTAATTAATGGAGCGATGAGTTTGAATAAAATCACTCTGAAAGGCAGCAATCAGAACAGGCCTGTGGCGTTCCAGTGTGTTATGATGGATTGGTGTACCGTGATTGGTTGATTATTCTTCTGATAATACTACAAATGCTTCCAAAAGCACAGCGTTAGTTAAAAGGAACTCATAATCAAGTGATGGATCTCTGTCCTTGTACAGATGTCTAATGAACAAAAGCTAGACAGCTAACAGTTGGACTGTTTTAACGTATGTTTCACAGTTCACATGGTTTTGTAACCCATGCACAACTATCTCCATGTACAGTATTAGAAAATTACTCCTTGAACTTGTTTGCATCATTTTGTTTTACAGGATCAACATGCATTCATGAGAAAGCCTTCCTTTATGACAAAATTCTTACTTAAGGGGGACTGGCTTCACAGAACAGTGTTAATTTTGCACATTATTTGGCATTTCTGTCCAGGAGGTCTAAGTTATTAGTATAGTTTTGTGATAGTCTGGGGATTGTATCACAGGCTCTATTTATGAATTTTGAATGTGTCTTTTGAGTTGTGATTAAACAGCTACTTATGTTAGTAAGCTAATTTTACCTAGAGATACATCACCTAATGAAGGTCGGACAGGACACTATCAACTCCCATGTTTTAATTAGCTGTATCTATAGGCTTCTGCCTGTCTGAATATCTATAGGTTTCTGCCTGTCTGAATATCTATAGGTTTCTGCCTGTCTGTATATCTATAGGTTTTTAGCTGTCTGTATATCTATAGGCTTCTGCCTGTCTGAATATCTATAGGCTTCTGCCTGTCTGAATATCTATAGGCTTCTGCCTGTCTGAATATCTATAGGTTTCTGCCTGTCTGTATATCTATAGGTTTTTAGCTGTCTGTATATCTATAGGCTTCTGCCTGTCTGAATATCTATAGGTTTCTGCCTGTCTGTATATCTATAGGCTTCTGCCTGTCTGAATATCTATAGGTTTCTGCCTGTCTGAATATCTATAGGTTTCTGCCTGTCTGTATATCTATAGGCTTCTGCCTGTCTGAATATCTATAGGCTTCTGCCTGTCTGAATATCTATAGGCTTTTACCTGTATATCTATAGGCTTTTAGCTGTCTGAATATCTATAGGCTTTTAGCTGTCTGAATATCTATAGGCTTTTAGCTGTCTGAATATCTATAGGCTTTTAGCTGTCTGAATATCTATAGGCTTTTAGCTGTCTGTATATCTATAGGTTTCTACCTGTCTGTATATCTATAGGTTTCTGCCTGTCTGTATATCTATAGGTTTCTACCTGTCTGCATATCTATAGGTTTCTACCTGTCTGTATATCTATAGGTTTCTACCTGTCTGTATATCTATAGGTTTCTGCCTGTCTGTATATCTATAGGTTTCTGCCTGTCTGAATATCTATAGGTTTCTACCTGTCTGTATATCTATAGGTTTCTGCCTGTCTGCATATCTGCTTCTACTGAGATCCTTCAATAGAATTAATACCTAGAAGACTGATGGACAAGGTGCACCTGATGGACAGACACTGGCATTAGAACTGGATGCAAACATTTACTTGTCTAATTATTTTCATTCTAATGATACTAGACTTTTCAAGTGTGATTCTTTGAATAATCATTCTTATTTGACAGCCTTTGTGAAACTGTGCAGAATCCGGTGTTGATGGTTGCAGAGACTGACTGAATGTGACTGAAGTTGAGTGGGAGGAGAAAGCATGAGATCATTCTCACCGGATATATTGCAGGATATATTTAATCTTTATACGCACCATTTTCAAATGTGTGCACAGTGTTCCTTCCATAAATGTTGTTTTTATGTGTTACAGTGAATGTGGTGTCCTGCCCACTGCTAAGATAGACTATTGTGTCAGTGCACTGCCAAATACACTTACATTGAAATATGACTGCCATCTGCCCATCTGAAGCTGTTCCAACTCTCTCCGAAGTCCACCTGGAGAGGAGAGGCCTGGGGACTGAGAGGGTTTAGGATCAATACTGTGCTCTAAACAGCAATGTCAGGCAACAATATATGGTAGCCCTATTTGGCACACATTTCTTGAGCCATGACTTAAAAATATAAAATGTACACAAATAAGAACTAACATATATAACATATATATATTTATCTATTTGTTTATTTGTATGTATTGCTTGTTAGTTTTATGTTGCTATGTCGTTTCAATGTATCAATATGCGTTTTCGTGATAAATGTATGGCACAGTTTTTGGCACACACACGCACGCACACACACACACACACACACGCACACACACACACACACACACACACACACACACACACATACGCACACGCACACACACGCACACACACACACACACACTGGACTTACCTGAGCAAGGCAGGGCTTTTTTGTAAATATCCTAACCCAACCCCCTCCAATGTACAGTCATTTACCTAGTATGGTTTTGTCAATAGTTCAATGTACAATTGTGTTTGTTTGTACAGTGTCTCCTCCCCCCCCCCCCCCTCAATGTACAGTGTTACTTGTTTATACAGTGTGCCCCCCGCCCCCCCCCCCCCCCCCAACCACCTCCAATGTAAATTACCCAGTATGGTTGTCAATATCCCAATGTACCCAACCCCCCCCACCCAACCTCCAATGTACAGTTTCTACGTCAAATGTATATACTCCCTTTTCTTGACTCCTTCTGTATCACAAACAGTACTGTATTTGCAAATCTGGTATGTCATAAATGTATAGATGTAGCAGTACTGACTATCTGTATGTCATGTATGTCATATATGTCTATATGAATTGAAAATGGGGGACCCTGATGGAAACAAGACAAACGTCTTTCTCAGGTCTGCATCCCCTTAACAATTGTATGTATTGAGCCGTACTGTATTGTACCCATTCTGCAATCTGTTAAATAAAGTTTTCATTCATTCATTCATTCATTCACCTGGCTGCCAAAAACGTGCGCCCTCGTGCGTCTGTCTTCAGCATGGCTCCGTCTCCCTGGAGATGGCAGAGCAACATTGAAGAAGGGAGGCAGCGAGTTTATTGAGAAGCATGCAGCTGCAGAGCCGCAGAGCCAGCGGCGCTCTCAGGGCCGCGCTCTGACGGCCGCGCTGTGAGGGCCGCTCAGCAGCGCCACCCACCCAATGGCTGAATTGCCAATGGCTGAATTAGAGTATTGCACTGTGCGGACACAGCTGTGAAATCCGCGCGAGGCCAGAGGATGTACATAGGCCTACATACTGTATGAAGTATGAGTAAATTAAGTTAACTATACTTTTGCTCACACAATATCTTGAATGAATGCTTTATTTATTTCGAACATAAATTGAAAATAAATAATAATAAAAAACAAGTAATAAACAGATTAAAAAACAAACAAGCGCTGCAGGAGTAGGAGGATTGATTGATTGATTGATTGATTGAAAAGTTTATTAACAGATTGCAGAATGGGTACAGTACAGTACAGCTCAATACATACAATTGTTAAGAGGATGCAGACCTGAGAAAGACTTTCGTCTTGTTTCCATCAGGGTCCCCCATTTTCAATTCATCATATGACACACATGACATACAGATAGACAGTACTGCTACATCTATACATTTATGACATACCAGATTTTCAAATACAGTACTGTTTGTGATACTAAAAAAAATCCAGAAGAAGAGTATATACATTTGACATAGAAACTGTGCATTGGGGGAGGTTGGGTAGGTGGGGTGGGGCTGTACATTGGAGGTGGGGGGGGTTGGGTAGGGTGGGGGGGGGGGGACACTGTACATTGGAATACTGACATACATTTGACATAGAAACTGTACATTGGAGGAGGTTGGGTAGGTGGGGTGGGGTTGGGTGGGGCTGTACATTGGAATACTGACAAAGCCATGCTTGGTCTTTATTGTACAACTGGGTTAGGACATTTGTAGGGGCCAGTTTTGAATTGCAGTCTCCCGTAGGTGTTCTTTGAGAGTGTTTTTGAAGGTGGGTAGTGATTTACATTCCTTTACAGCTTTGGGTAGGGCGTTCCACATTGTTGTGGCATAATTGCGAAACGTGTTTAGTCCCTTGTTTGAGCCGAATCTGGGTTTTACATGATTTGTGGAGCTCCCTCTGGTGTTGTGATCGTGGTATTCACTGACCTTTGGGAAGTATTTTGACATGTACATGGGTACCTTGGTCGTGTAGTTTATCTTGTAGACCAGGCCCATTGCAAGTTGCTGTACTCTGTTGTCTACTCTAAGCCATCCTAGGTTGGCAAAGTGTGCAGGGGTGAGGTGGGTTCTAGGAGTCAGGTCAAGCAGTAGTCTGACTAGTTTGTTTTGAGATAAAGTGTAAACGTATGTATTCTACCCCCTTGATTGATTGATTGATTGATTGAAAACTTTATTAACAGATTGCAGAATGGGTACAATATACAGTACGGCTCAATACACACAATTGTTAAGGGGATGCAGATGCAGACCAGAGAAAGACTTTTGTCTTGTTTACTGTACATCAGGTCCCCCATTTTAAATTCATCATAACATATAATGACATACATGACATACAGATAGACAGTATTCAGTATACCTTCACACTCTATTATCTTATGCAACTCATATTCACTCCACAAACTGAAATATACATACATTGTTGAATGAACAGCCTGTTCTTATGACTTATTTACTTGTCATAATAGAACATTCTAGAACATTTGTGATGTCACAGTATGATGTCATAATCAAACATTCTAGAACATTTATGTATCTTATTCAACAATTCTCTCAGAAGATCTCATTGTGCATCTTGAAACAGTACTGAACAGTACTGAACAGATAGACTAAACAACATAGATTTAAGCCTGCATTTCTCAACCAAGGTGCCTTGCCTACCGTTTTGCTGTGGAAAGAGACAATACAGAGACAATACAGCAGTGGTGTCATTTCAGTAAAAGCCATGATATGGCGAGGAGGGAGGGGATAGGGGGGGCTTCCCCCCCTCATGGATTTTTTTTGTCAACTCAGTTGTGCAATAGTCACTTTTGGTGAGTTGTTTCTATACAATTCACTTATATGACATTTAGGTATGACACAGGACTACACAAGCATTTTTAGTATAGAAATGTGTCAACAGACTAAAGCAGGGAACCACAATATTTTGCATACAAATTATGCAGAATGTAATATCATAACTGTCTATTATTTTTCTTGCAATTGAGCCAATTTTCATTAGGTACGGTTCTGAGGTGTGTGTTCAACAGAATGCAGTAACAAAAACACGTTCACAAAATGTATGGGTTACTGAATGCTGAACTGCACTGTTATAATCACTAAGCCATTGTAAGACCTTACCTGTGTCCCTGTATCACTTGTCTCTGCTGCCCTTTGATTAAAAAACTTCTGTATGTCCATTTTCCTTTTTTTGGGGCATATTTCAGTTAGTCACAGTAAAAGTCACCTAGTAAAGAGATAATTGACAATATCAAAACATGCTAGGGCTGTACCGAATAGTTCGAAGCTTCGTTCATAATGTTGACATTCGAATTCTAAATCAACATAAATTTTTTTTTATTATAGGGCAGTCAGGTGGCGTAGCGGAGATTGAGCTTGTCACCAATGCAGGAGACAATTGGCAGTATTAGGGGGTGGGAATCTGGCGTTGTGGACAGCGACGCCTACAGGTCAGGTCTCGGCGCATGCTCAGCGGGGCAGGACTTGATGGAGATAGCGTGCCCTCCCACGCTTTACACTTCACCAATGAGAGCCCTCGCTGCCAAGTGAAAAGACGTCACTGGCTGTCGGCTCACGTCTCGGAGGAAGCGTGTGATTGACTCGGGACGCCCTTGTACCGACTCGTATGAGAACATGCATACAGCAGCCAGGTAGGGGAGGGGGGGGGGGGAATTGGCACAACGACGAGAAAATCAGAAAAATCTGGAAAAAAAATAAAAAAATTGTAATTATCCATTTTTTTTATTTTTTTTTTACTATTTTAATTTGCCAAGGTATGGCGAGTGCCCCTGCAATACAGACCCTCTCCCGTTGGCCGGCGGTGCACAGGCATCACCCACACTTTCCCCGCGCTGAATTGTCTAGTTTTTTATTATTATTTATTTTCAATTTATGTTCGAAATAAATAAACGCATTCATTCAAGATATTGGCCTCGCGCGGATCTCACAGCTGTGCCCGCACAGTGCAATACTCCAATTCAGCCATTGGCAATTCAGCCATTGGGTGGGTGGCGCTGCTGAGCGGCCCTCACAGATGTACATGTCAAAATACTTCCCAAAGGTCAGTGAATACCACGACCACAACACCAGAGGAAGCTCAACAAATCATGTTAAACCCAGATTCGGCTCATACAAGGGACTAAACACATTTCGCAATTATGCCACATCAATGTGGAACGCCCGGCCCCTACCCAAAGCTGTAAAGGAATGTGATTGTGAATCCCTACCCACATTCAAAACCGCTCTTAAAGAGCACCTACGGGAGGCTGCAATTCGAAACTGGCCACCGTAAATGTCCAAACCCCCCACCCCCACCCCCTCCTAATGTACAGCCCCCCCCCCCCCATCATATATACTCTGTCAGGATCTATGAGTAACAGTACTGTATATTTGAATACCGTACAAATGTATCAGTACTAAATACCTATATGTCCCTATGCCATAAATGTCATGTATGTTGTGTATGTCTTAAATGTCAATATGAAATGAAAATGGGGGACCCCGATGTAAACAAGACAAACGTCTTTCTCTGGTCTGCATCCCCTTAACAATTGTGTGTATTGAGCCGTACTGTATTGTACCCATTCTGCAATCTGTTAAATAAAGTTTTCCTTCATTCATTCATTCATTCATTCATTCATTCATTCATTCATTCATTCATTCATTCATTCATTCATTCATTCACAGCGCGGCTGTCAGAGCGCGGCCCTGAGAGCGCCGCTGGCTCTGCGGCTCTGCAGCTGCATACTATTGAGTTTATTTCAGCCTCGCTTGTACACCGACCGATCACATTCTACAGAAGAAGAAGCTGTATCAAAACTCTGGGCTACGTCTCTGTTAGTACTTAGTAGTACTAACTAGTAGTAGTCAGGTAAGGTAAGTGACTAATTAATGGGGGGAATTATCCAGATAGTTATCCTGATTAGCATAATTAGCGCGACTGCGCGACCATCTGACAATCTAAGGAGACCTCGCGTAAATTTGCAGGTCATTTGACTCATTTCTAAACCCATTAACCCTTTCACTGCCACACTACCAAACGGTTAAGGGTTAACCATCTTCACTGCGACAATACACAGAAGGTTAACCCTTCCACTGCCACACTACAGAAGGTTAACCTCAACTTAACCCTTACCGACGGACCGTAACCGTTGGTAGTGTGATAGTAAAGGGTTAACCTTCTGTAGTCTGGCAGGCAGTGAAAGGGTTAACGTCACTTGATTTGTTGTGATATATTTAAAGTATATCTAACATCCTTGTTATGAAATCCAGTATTGGTAGTATTATATTTTCTGCCGTAGTTTGATAAAGATGTTACAGTTTATGACAGCTGTTTTTGTCCATTTTGTCCAAGAAAATGGGAAAAAATAAACCCAATATCCGGTTAAAGTTTCAGGAATCTTTGTTTAACCCCCATCATCATTTATAACCACCCTGTAATCACAGTGAATAAGGGAATGCTTTACCCTCTTGCTCCCCTTGGTCTCACTGGACTAGTATTGCTTGTTTCACACAGAGGAGTGCTAACACTGTCAACCAATGTACACAATATTGTTATTATAAAATAAACCTGCCCCTTTAGACATTATTACTGCTAAACCTGTGCTTTTGGTGCTGATTGGTTAGCAGGTTGGACTAGATGGAGCCAGCCAGCTCCAAGCAGAATGAGAGAATGAGGAGGGAAGACCTTGATGCTTCTTCACAAACAGATGGCGGTCTGGTCACTGACATCATTCATCCAAAACAAGATCTGGTGAGGCATTAGAAATCGATGTTAACTCAAACGGAACAGGTTTTGAGTTGCGGATAACCATGATATTAAAAGTGGTGTAACGTTACAGATTAGAGAGTGCTTGTAACCAGTGGTGCAGTGGTGATTTCATAAGAGGTTGCACTGTGTTTTAATGACGTCACATGCACGCGCACTCCCGCACGCGCGCATGCGCAGAAAAGTTTCCTCGCCTGTGCACAGAACAGCTCTATTATCAATAATCAAATAGGATCGATGCAACGTAAAAATATCGATTCATATTGCGATACTCTTATTTTGAAAATCCTGCAAGTCATATCCGCCGGCGCCCAGTCTTGTGAAACTCCATGTAGACATTACAGCAGAACAGGGCTACAGAGCGTCTATTTTGCGACCCGATATAAGTCTGTGCAGTTTTTCCCCGCAACGGGTCAAATGCATCTAACATGCTTTGCATCGTCGGTTCGTCGCCATTCCTTTATGCCCACGTCGCGTTAAATATCTAAATGAATGTCACGTTGGCTGCTTAAGCTAACTAAGCTAAGCAGCTAACCGTGAGAGAACAGGAGAGAGGAGAGGGGAAGGAGGAGGGGCGGGGGCAGTCTACCTTTCTGTGGGGGACTGGGGAGGGGCATTCTGTGTGTGTGTGTGTGTGTGTGTGTGTTACTGAGGATGGACAGATAATGTTGATATTTAAACATGAATACACAATAAATGTATTCATGATCATCATGCAACATAAAACAATTGTAGGAAGTTTGGGAGAGGAAGGGGTTTTAGCTTGCGTGTTGTGAGTTCCAAAACATTTGACTTAAAGTTTAAAGCTCAATATATAAAGGGCTGTCAGTTTATCGCGTTAATTATATTAATTAATTACACAGCAAATTATCGTGTTATGAAAATTAACTCAAAATTTATAAATTTTATTTTTTATGTCTTTATTTTTTATTTGTTTTTAATAATTTTTTTTGTATCATTCATTCCATGAGAATGTAGAATACACATTTACAGACTTTTTTTTAATATGGTACATTTGCATGTTCTTGGTATCTGATTCTAGGGACATCTTTTTTTTTATCCACTTTTCTCCCATTTTTCTATATTTTCTCCCATCCCAATTTCGTATCATCCAATTCAACCCTCCCCTGTCACAAACGCTGTTTCTTGCCTCCCACAAGCCGGCTGCAATGTGGACTAAGTCATACATAGCACAAGTCCCCTCCGGTACTTGAGGTAACAGCAGTCGCATCTTTTCACCTGCGCAGCTCGATCTCTCAGTGGCGAGGAGTAACGCGTGGGAGGCTCACGCTGCCCCCGACACTTCCTGATTCTACTGGGCAGGCGCACCAACCGACCTGTAGGAGTCGCTGTCCACAACGCCCGATCCCCACCCATCAGTTTCCCACCCCCTAATACGGCCAATGTGTATTAGTATGAACGACCAGCTAAACTGAAAGCAATGTGGAGCGCTGGGCTCGAACAGGCGAGCCCAGCGTCTCCGCATTCGTGGCGAGCGCCTTGCCCACTATGCCACGTAACCGCCCTTGATTCTAGGGACATCTATGAATCTCAGGAATGTATTCCCAGTGTCAGAAATACTGTGGGCTAGATCCACAAAGAATGGATTGCACGGTGCAAGTTGCACCCTTACTTACAATTCATTATGAATTTAAAATGGGGGACCCTGATGTAAACAAGACGAAAGTCTTTCTCTGGTCTGCATGCCCTTAACAATTGTGTGTATTGAGCCGTACTGTATTGTACCCATTCTGCAATCTGTTAATAACATTTTCATTCAATCAATCAATCCTGCGCTGTGATTGATTGAATGAAAATCTTATTTTGAGTCAATTGTAATGAACCAAATGAGAATATCAATACATTTTTTTTTTATCTTTGACTGTGAATAACACCATGCTCAAATTGACCAGACCTGAAAAATCTAAGCAAATTAATAGATGGAAGATGATTAAACAGAAGGTTTTGTAGATACAGTACTGAATTCTGCCATCTGGACACATGCAATTTGAAATATGATTATAGAATATAGAATATCAGGCATAAAATGGTTATGCGATAAAATGCGATTAATTAGATTAATTAATTACAAATCCTGTAATTAATTAGATACATTTTTTTAATCGCCTGACAGCACGAAAGTGAACAGGAGGTATATTTGTATTAAAAACAATAGATTGTTTTGAAATGAAACTGGTGATTCCCACCCCTAAGTAAGCTATTTAATCAATATGTGCCTTTGTTGAAAATATTAGCCCTCTGTACAACACCCAATTATCTTCCAGAGGAGGACAGTTTCCTTCTGAAGCACAACTTAAGAAATGTCTCATCCTTCCAGTCGGGACCATTTGTCACATAGTGA
>NC_140178.1:68656309-68690016 GCF_963971535.1 Notolepis coatsorum | reverse complement strand
GGGGAAAAAGATAGATAAGGAAATAGTGGTGAATTATTTGCCTCAATGTGTTTTGGTATTTACATTTGTTGCATTAGGCCCACTGTACCAGATAGCAGACCAGCATTGAAATGTGGTCAATCATGTTTCTGTCAGGAACTGTTCTATTTTCACCCATTTCTATGTGTGTGTGTGTGTGTGTGTGTGTGTGTGTGTGTGTGTGTGTGTGTGTGTGTGTGTGTGTGTGTGTGTGTGTGTGTGTGTGTGTGTGTGTGTGTGTGTGTGTGTGTGTGTGTGTGTGTGTGTGTGTGTGTGTGTGTGTGTGTGTGTGTGTGTGTGTGTGTGTGTGTGTGTGTGTGTGTGTGTGTGTGTGTGTGTGTGTGTGTGTGTGTGTGTGTGCGTGCGTGTGCGTGTGTGTGTGTGTGTGACCTCAGAGACCACAGAGGGCTCAGGCCTCTGAGTCGAAGAGCTCTTCTGATTGGCTCCAGACTCACTGTCTGCAAAGCACCCAGCTCCGCCTCTCGCAGCTTCTCTCGCAAGGCGACGTCAAGGCCATGTAAGTGTTTTTTTTAGGCCGATGATAATATGAGATTTATCCCCCACCCATATAAATACAGACTGTTTAGGATTCTTAGAACAAGTGCAGGTATGGAACAGGTGAAGCTTTCTAGATTTGCCTAACTTCAGATAATCAAGTGGTTTGTAGTGCAGGGAGAGTTACAACACTCCCTGTAATTAATAAAAGGACACAGAAAATAACAAATGTATTATAAAATAACAAACTACCTTGTTTAGTATTATTCTGTCCCCACAGCTCTTGTAGTAAGCAACAGACTCACATTCTTAACCCTTTCACTGCCACACAACAGAAGGTTAACCCTTTACTACCGACGGTCGCCGTCGGTTGTGTGATAGTAAAGGGTTAACCTTCTGTCGTGTGGCAGTGAAAGGGTTAACCTGCTGTTGTGTGGCAGTGAAAGGGTTAACCTTGTGTGAATTGTCACAGTAGAAAGAACGAGAGGTAGGCAGGTGAGCGTAGATGGTTATTTAATACAAGTAGCTTACAGGGATGACACGATACAGTCTAGTGCTATATGCTGCTAACCTGACCGGTGTTTACTTCCTGAGTGACGTCAGAGTAGTACGGAGGCCGTCACGTATCGAGCTTGTGTATCAGACTAGCACAATGCTCTACAAAAGGGTTAACCGTTTGGTAGTGCGGCAGTGAAAGGGTTAAGTAAAAACTACTATCAGACAATACTTACTTACTTAAACCCTTTTGCTCTTTGGGGAGCATAGGTCATTCATGAAATCTCTCCAGCTGGTTCGGTGTTGGGCGATTTTCTCTGCTTCCTTCCATGATGTTCTTTTTTCCTTGAGATCCGCCTCGACAGACCTTCTCCAGCTGTTTCTGGGTCTTCCTGGCTTTCAGACAATACCTAGAGTATATTGTCTGTTGATATTTCAGTGTATCTCATCATGTAACTTGTTATTTGTGGCCCCTACTACTCCTACTCTGTCTGCTCTCTGTGTTTGTGTCAGAGGGTTCACCAGACACCTGGACATTAACCCACATGCAGTCTCAGAATTGCACTTTAAGCTCTACCAGTGAGTACTGCTGAATATACATGGATAAACACAAACACACACACACACACACACACACACACACACACTGACTCACATGCACAAGCACGTGGTATAGAGTACTGGAATGCAACATCTTCCGTCACTAATGCATACTCCCTGTATACAAACATGTGCTACTGAACACAAACACACACATGCACGCATACACGCATATACACACACACACACACACACACACACACACACACACACACACACACACACACACACACACACACACACACACACACACACACACACACACACATACACACAAATGTCAAATGTGGCAAGCACAGCTGCAGCAGGGTCTTGCTGGGACTGACAGCACCTGTGAAGAGACACAGCTAGAATATTCTGGTGTATGAAGTAATGAATGAATGAATTTATTTATTTTCGAACATAAATAAAAAACAAATGAGTGTAAACTTATGTATTCCTACCCCCTTCACACTCTTATCTTATGCAACTCATATTAGCTCATTTTCATACAACCCAAATTTCCACACTATGAAAAGAAAATATTATGAGGAGAAAATATCAGTAATACTAATAATAATACTAATGATAATCCCGCTGAGCACTAGCCCCTGGACAGGGACGCCAGGGCTCAAGCGGTCAACACAACACCTCCTCGTCCATATACCTGTGAGAGTATATTATAGTATAGTAATTTATATTTGAGCTTTGTTTTA
This sequence comes from Notolepis coatsorum, assembly GCF_963971535.1. Classification (NCBI taxonomy): domain Eukaryota; kingdom Metazoa; phylum Chordata; class Actinopteri; order Aulopiformes; family Paralepididae; genus Notolepis; species Notolepis coatsorum. The sequence continues at coordinate 68,687,713 of NC_140178.1, read as the reverse complement.
ATTCCACACTCAAACCATTCCACAGATTCACTCCACAAACTGAAATACACATACTCTTCATTGTTGAATGAACAGCCTGTTTCTTGAAGTTAGACTCTCCTCTTAAATTGTATGTTTTGGATGTTACCCAGGAGTGAATTGTTTCGTGCTCCAAACATGATTTGTGCAGTCTTAAATTCAGCCAGGTCCCTGAGTTTCATGGCATGTGATTTTAAAAACAGTGTGTTTGTGTGTTCCAGATATCCTACCTTATTGATACTCTCTTTTTTGTAGTGTGCATAATGGTTTTAAGTTACTTTTATAAGTCTTACTCCAAATCTCCCGACAGTAGTTCAGATATGGTAGTACTAGTGAGCGATATAGAATGTACAGTGATTTATGATCCAAGATGTGTTTGGTTTTCCCTAGTACTGCAGTGCTCCTTGCGATTTTAGTTTTTATGTAGTTTATGTGAGGTTTCCAGCAGATTTTCTGGTTCAGTATCACAAAATCTGCTGATGAAGTCATATAATGAGATAATGTTATATGCTCTTTCTGCAGGGTCATTGAGTTGTACCATGGCAGAATAAGGTGGCTCAACCAAGGGAGCAAGAAGGTACAGAAGTATATACACTACGGTGCTCAAAGGTTTTCTCATGGAGGGCCAACTGCTGAATTGTGACATGGGCAGCAGGCGTATACACAAAAACAATCCTGTAGGACACTGATTATTTACAAATGTAACAAGTAAAAATAAAATGGCTTGTCAAAATGCTTATTAATAAGCCTGCTGAATTATTTCTTTTTTTTTTATCTACTTTTTCTCCCCCTTTTTCTGTATTTTTCTCCCATCCCAATTTAGTCATTATGCCAATTCCCTTCCCTCCCTTCCTGGTCGTTGCGCGCATTTGCCCCCCACTTGCCGGTCTGGGGAGGGCTGATAGATACTATCACATGTCCCCTCCGATACATATGGAGTCAGCCAGCCGCTTCTTTTCACCTGACAGCGAGGACTCTCACTGGGGGAGCGTAATGCGTGGGAGGCTCACACTGCTTCCCCCAGTTCCCTCCCTCGCTGAGCAGGCACCCCGACCGACCTGTAGGAGTCGCTGTTTACAACGACCAGGATACACACCCCACCGGCTTCCCACCCGCTAACACTGCCAATTGGTTAGTATGGACGACCGATCAAGCCGGAGGTACCGCTGACAGCTGGATTCGATACCAGTGTCTCTGCGGTGGTAGTCAGGCACTTACCCAGCCGCCCTCCTGCTGAATTATTTCTCATAATTCCTTTATGGCACACTGGCCCCATTTTTGGTAGCCAAAAGAATATATGTGATAATATACAAATGAAAATGTGTTATAGAATGTAAATGACTTAAGTGCCATTCTCCTGTATGAGTCAGGTGTTTGGTGTAATGAAGGGTTGGAGAGTTGGAGTGATTATTGACTGCTCTGATGCTAACTGCACTGGAGAGAGACTGCAGGACTTACAGAGGGGCCTCCTGGTAAGAGACGGTGTAACCCTACCTGAGGACGACACATTGGTTGATTCATAAGTAAAAATGTGAATGTGTGTGTGCGTGCGTGTGAATGTGTCTTGACTCTTTTACCTATGCATCAGACCCTTATAGAGGAGCAACTCAGCACTAAAGAGAAGCTGTTCCTGATGTCGTTTGGTTCAGAGTCCAGTTGCCTTTGGGACAGTCCCAGGGATGTTAACCCCTCCAGGTGAGACTCATTATGTGAGGTCTAAGGTCAAATCAGGAAACGAGGAAATCTGCGGCTTTGTCATGCTGTAACACTGTTGTCCCTTGTGACCACTGAATACAATGTATAGACAATATGTAGTGAGGTAAAAAAAACATTTAGTGGCTCAGTGGTATGTCTTTTGTATACTCGGGACACTTGTAGACAGTAGAGTACTTGGGCAGCAGTGGTCTAATGGTTAGAGAAGCCGGCATTGTTACCCTGAAGCTTGCCGGCTCAAATCCCTGCATCAAAATTTTAATTGAAGTGGGGGAAGTGAAGATGTCTTTATTTGTCATGCAGATTAATACACAAATGCGAGATGGGCGACACACACAGCATTGGGTAGCGGCCGGGCACCAATCCAAGTGCTCCTGTCTGTCTTCGTCAGGGACGCGACAGCGTTAGCGATTTGTTTTTCCATTGGGTTTATCTCTTTTTGGGGGGGAAACCCTTGCAAGCACGGGGAGAACATGCAAACTACCCCACCTGGGTACCTGGCAACGCTGCAACCTGGTCCCCAAGCGGGAATCGAACCCAGGACCTTCTAGCATTGAGGAGACACTGACAGTGTTAACCACTACACCTCCGTGCCGCCATGGTGAATGAGTGAATGAGTAATCAAGTTAATGAGTAATCCTCTCAGCTCCCTTACACGGCTGCCGCCGAAGTGCCCTTGAGCAAGACACTCAATCTCCAACTGCTCCAGTGGAGCTGCTCAGTGGCCGGCAGGCATATACAGTAGAGGGATGTGGTTGTACTGGGCAGTTCAAGTGCACCATGTTTATAGAGTATATAGCATTGTGTCGCCTGAAAAAGACCTATGTGCTCAGCACAATTTCCCAGAATAAATAAAAGTGGGGAGGAAAAAAACCTCCTCAATGTTCTTTTGTGTTACCACCAGGCATTCTACCTTTAACCCAGATGAGATCACTCAGACATAGCTGTATTTCCACACACACACACACACACACACACACACACACACACACACACACACACACACACACACACACACACACACACACACACACACGCACACGCACATGCACACACACACACAAAAGCCACTATAATTCCTGTCATTCATCAAGCCCCGGATATTATTGCTGACAAATATCCCTTGATGTGTTACGGCAGGGTAAACACGCTGCCTTGTGGTCTTCTTTAAGAGCTGTCCAGTCACTCCAGCTGTACTCCTCTGTCGACGCCAATGGGCTCTGAATGTTGTTCTAGCAGCGGGAGCTGAAGGAGAGGCCCGCTCGGGCCCAGTGTTTATCTCTGCCGGGCCTCGCTGTTTATTTTCACAAGGGTATTAATGTTTATTTTGATATGCCTCTTGTGTTATTTTAGATGAGTCATCAGGGAATGGCGTGGGTAGATGCAAGAACAGTTTGTGCCTCTGTATGGGGGGAGAGAGAGAGAGACACGGCCACAGAGACACTGTGTGGGGAGAGAGAGAGAGACACGCCCACAGAGACACTGTGTGGGGAGAGAGAGAGAGACACGCACACAGAGACACTGTGGGGAGAGAGAGAGAGACACGCCCACAGAGACACTGTGTGGGGAGAGAGAGAGAGACACGCACACAGAGACACTGTGGGGAGAGAGAGAGAGACACGCCCACAGAGACACTGTGGGGAGAGAGAGAGAGACACGCCCACAGAGACACTGTGTGGGGAGAGAGAGAGAGACACGCCCACAGAGACACTGTGTGGGGAGAGAGAGAGAGACACGCCCACAGAGACACTGTGGAGAGAGAGAGAGAGACACGCCCACAGAGACACTGTGGAGAGAGAGAGAGAGAGACACGCCCACAGAGACACTGTGGAGAGAGAGAGAGAGACACGCTCACAGAGACACTGTGTGTGGGGAGAGAGAGAGACGCACACAGAGACACTGTGGAGAGAGAGAGAGGGAGACACGCACACAGAGACACTGTGGAGAGAGAGAGAGAGACACGCACAGAGACACTGTGGAGAGAGAGAGAGACACGCACACAGAGACACTGTGTGGGGAGAGAGAGAGAGACACGCACAGAGACACTGTGGAGAGAGAGAGAGAGACGCCCACAGAGACACTGTGTGGGGAGAGAGAGAGAGAGACACGCCCACAGAGACACTGTGTGGGGAGAGAGAGAGAGACACGCCCACAGAGACACTGTGTGGGGAGAGAGAGAGACACGCCCACAGAGACACTGTGGAGAGAGAGAGACACGCCCACAGAGACACTGTGTGGGGAGAGAGAGAGACACGCCCACAGAGACACTGTGGAGAGAGAGAGACACGCCCACAGAGACACTGTGTGGGGAGAGAGAGAGACGCACGCACAGAGACACTGTGTGGGGAGAGAGAGAGAGACACGCCCACAGAGACACTGTGTGGGGAGAGAGAGAGAGACGCACGCACAGAGACACTGTGTGGGGAGAGAGAGAGAGACACGCCCACAGAGACACTGTGTGGGGAGAGAGAGAGAGACGCACGCACAGAGACACTGTGTGGGGAGAGAGAGAGAGACACGCCCACAGAGACACTGTGTGGGGAGAGAGAGAGAGACACGCCCACAGAGACACTGTGTGGGGAGAGAGAGAGAGACACGCCCACAGAGACACTGTGGAGAGAGAGAGAGACGCACGCACAGAGACACTGTGTGGGGAGAGAGAGAGAGACACGCCCACAGAGACACTGTGTGGGGAGAGAGAGAGAGACGCACGCACAGAGACACTGTGTGGGGAGAGAGAGAGAGACACGCCCACAGAGACACTGTGTGGGGAGAGAGAGAGAGACACGCCCACAGAGACACTGTGTGGGGAGAGAGAGAGAGACACGCCCACAGAGACACTGTGGAGAGAGAGAGAGAGACACGCCCACAGAGACACTGTGTGGAGAGAGAGAGAGACACACACACAGAGACATTGTGGAGAGAGAGAGAGAGACACGCCCACAGAGACACTAGGCTTGTTCAAGATGGGATAGGCGGACGCAGATCTGCGCAGGTTTTACTACTGCCTCGCCAAGCGCGTTGCATGACGGTTAGAATGTTGTCCGATTTGCTCTGAAAACCTGACGAGGCGAGGCGCGGAACTCCCGCGGGAGCGAGCCGCGCGCAGCATTCAGAGCGAGGCTCCACAGTACCTCTCAGCCGGCTGCTCCCGGCTGGGAAGCGACTTGCTACGGTCGCGCAAAGCGCCTATTGGCTCAGAAAAGTTGTCAGTCACCAGCCATGTGACAGCCAGGGAGTTATGAGACGTTTGATTGATTGATTGAAGACTTTATTATGTTATGCGTTATCATCATATCATCATGATAAACTTCAAGCTGTCAGACACACACACACACACACATACAGCAGTGTGTTGTGTGTGTGTGCGGCCAGGAGCGCGCAACAAGATGGTATACATTATGGTATATGAATAGTATATTCCACTGTAGCAGTATATGGTGTGCTGTACATTTGAATCTGATCTAATTTTGCACACGGCCATCGCATTATAATGAGCTGGACAGGTGTGTAATGTGTGTGTGGTGACGTGAAAGCGTATCTGCCGCGCGAGACTAGGCGAGGGGCTCTCGTGAAATCGGCAGTGTCCGCCCTCCTAACTCCTCCCCCGGCTTCACTCGGCTACTCTCGTCTACTAGTCGAGGCAAACCGAAATCCATCTTGAACAAGCCTAATGTGGAGAGAGAGAGAGAGACACGCCCACAGAGACACTGTGTGGGGAGAGAGAGAGAGACACACACACAGAGACACTGTGGAGAGAGAGAGAGAGACACGCCCACAGAGACACTGTGGAGAGAGAGAGAGAGACACGCACGCAGAGACACTGTGGAGAGAGAGAGAGAGACACACACACAGAGACACTGTGGAGAGAGAGAGAGAGACGCACACAGAGACACTGTGGAGAGAGAGAGAGACACGCACACAGAGACACTGTGGAGAGAGAGAGAGACACGCACACAGAGACACTGTGGAGAGAGAGAGAGAGACACGCACACAGAGACACTGTGGAGAGAGAGAGAGACACGCCCACAGAGACACTGTGTGGGGAGAGAGAGAGAGACGCACGCACAGAGACACTGTGTGGGGAGAGAGAGAGAGACACACGCACAGAGACACTGTGGGGACAGAGAGAGAGACACGCACAGAGACACTGTGGAGAGAGAGAGAGACACGCCCACAGAGACACTGTGGAGAGAGAGAGAGACACGCACGCAGAGACACTGTGGAGAGAGAGAGAGAGACACGCACGCAGAGACACTGTGGAGAGAGAGAGAGAGACACGCACGCAGAGACACTGTGTGGGGAGAGAGAGAGAGACACGCACGCAGAGACACTGTGTGGGGAGAGAGAGAGAGACACACACACTGAGACACTGGAGAGAGAGAGAGAGACACGCCCACAGAGACACTGTGGAGAGAGAGAGAGAGACACGCACACAGAGACCGCCCTGTTTCTATTCTCACCTCCATCTCGAAAGTCATGGAAAAAATAGTCTACGAACAGGTCGAAAAGTACCTAGCGGAAAAAAATCGAATCTACGAATTCCAATCTGGCTTCAGAACATCCCACTCCACTGACACATGCCTTCTCTATTTGAATGACCACATCAAACAAGAGGTGGACGCAGGCAAATACTGCGGCATGGTCATGCTGGACCTACAAAAGGCCTTTGACACGGTCAATCACTCCATTCTGATTGACAAGCTAAAAGCAATTGTGTTGTGAAGGGCCAGATTAAACCGAATATATATATTTATTTATATATATATATATATTTAATTGTATTTGTATATTCTCTAATATTCCCTGATATCCCTTGTATATTCCTTGTACAATATGCATTGAATATCCATTCTAGCCTACTGAACATCCCATAATAGTCTCCATTCTACTATTGGTCGAGACCTTGGTGCCAGGCTGCCATACCCCTCAGACCCAGTTCAAACGTACCGCTCGACATGTACGAACAAGTCCTAGTTCCGCGTAGGAATTTGGCTACCGCACCACTAATGGGACTATTTGTTCATAGTGCGTATATATACTGCGCTACTAAAGTAGGACTTTCTTTTCAGTCCAGTTTCTTACCCTCCAATAGAGTCACAGACGTAAAGCCTCCCCGCGATGCCACGTGTGGGAGTAAGGCCAAGTTCGGCCTACCATCGGTATTGAGACATCGTGTATATTAATATTTGAATAGTCATATTTGGCACTATATCGTCGAGTTGGACGTAGTCTATTAAGCTAATAATAGTCTGTTAATATATAGTGCTTCGTGCGGTGAGAATACTACCGTAGTCAGTACCCCATCGTTTCGGGCAGAGAACTGGCTGCTTACCCAGGGTGGTTGACCCTATGTGAAGCTGCACCCGAGGAGCCCCAGAGCCGACGAGCGAGTGGACCTGTATACCGGATTATTCTACCGACGACAGCCCGCCTTCCCAGGCACGGATTATGCTTTGGATACTTTGATTATTCTATGGATAAAGACCCCCGACACTACCGTGTGTTGGAACCCCCCCCCCTGGAGAGGACGCAAGGTGAGGAGACGCTCTGCAAGACGAGGTCTCTCCACATCTCTCCCCCGTGGACCGGAGAGAGCCGGCCCACAAAGAGTCCACCTGCTTTCATCTGTGGTCCAAGGATCGCCGGCGCATTGAACGGCACTACAGTGGGTTCACCTGGGATACCCTTGGCCGGACGAGGCAGCTGGATTCTACCCCCCCCCCCCCTCCTACTCCTGTCGGCTTACAAGCGACCGGATTAACCCCCTCTAGTGTATCCAGCCTATAATCATTAAAGTATCATTGCTGTTATTCCTTAACTATTCCAGGTCGTATATTTACCACCTGCGCCTTCAGAGATTGGACATTATCTATTGATATACCGACGAATACTCCTTGCCATAAAAGTGCATACTATTTCAATTCATAAATGTAATTAAGTGATTAAGTGCTTATTCTACACACCATCGCTGTGTAGGAAATAAAGACCTGTTTCTAATTCGTACATTTGTGTTGGATCCGTTTCATCTACGTGAGAGTGTTCATGATAATATATTTATGCCGTGTACTGGGTGGCCGAATATTAAGTACAAAGGTAGTGGTAGTAAGTATCATATCTAGTAATACAGTCAGGGAATTGTACCCCTCAGTTACAATTGGTCCTTCGAGCCGGAGGGTAATTAGTGTAATATTAATATAGTGTTATTAATATTGAAATGGCCTATGATGAACACTCCACGAAACGATCCTCCTAACCAACGCCCGCAGCGCGAACGACGGCTCCCTCAGTACTTAGAGGCTTACGCTGTCAGTCAACAACCTAGTCTTCTACTAACAGTAAACGCGGTAAAACTAGAAAGTAAAAGTATGTCTAACCCCAACGCCCAGACTACCCCGACCATAGAGGCCCCTACGGGCTCTAATGTAACTGACCAAGTTCACGGTGGGGACCAGTGGGAACCAGACATGACTTCACACCCCGCCAGTACTGAAGAAGTAGTCCCCGATGAGTCCCGGGAGGAATACAACGCTACCGAAAGAGAACTCGGCACGGAAGAAGACGGGGAGAGCACCGTGGAGATAGAGCTCCAAGGCTCCGCAAGGAGTACCCCGAGGGAAGGCTCCCCTATACAACCGCCTTCTCCCAGCGAGGCAGAGAGGACCCTACAGCAGGCATTCCTCATCAGCCTGAAAGCCTCTACTGAACGCGATAGACTCCAGGGTGAACGCGATCGATTGCAGATACAGCAACGGAGCGAAGAAGAGCACATACGCCTGGAAATAAGACGCATTCAGATGGAAGAGAATGTGGCCCGAGACCGAGCAGACAGCCAGCGAGCAGCTGCTGGTGCTCTACGGGACGCAGAGCGGGACAGACAGCAAGCGCAACTAATAGAACAGCTGATCAGACGGACAACACCCTCTCCCTCCGCCAGAGGCTCCAGGAACTCGTCTAGACACACCTCCAGGGCGGCATCCCCTAGCCGAGTAAACAACCCTGAACTTGACCAACAGACGAGGTCTATACCCCCCACAGACCACCTCCCCCCACCGGTCCAAGCGAGACCTAGCAACCGGGAAGGAGCAGCATATCCTGTGGAGAGGCTAAACCAGAGACTACAAGCACTGGATGACCTAACTGAAGACGAAGAGGAAGAGGAGGAGAACCGCGCCCGAAGACAGCACAGTACTCTACCGGACCAGGAGGTCCGGTACAGCCCAGGCTATACTCCCGCGGAGCTGCGCTACAGACCCCCGACTCTATACACGGGTGAGCACGACGCACGACCCGCACCGAGGAACAGCACCTGGACAAGCGGGCCATGGTACACTGCCGGTACCAGCCCATACCAAGGAGCGGGAGGAGACTCGCCTAGGAGGCCTCTCCCCCAACGCTCGCCGATGTATCCACAGTCAGCGTCATACATTGGCACGCCTATGGTACCCGACTTCACCCAAGAGAACCGGGCCCAGTATACAGAACTCCGCATGTGTCTGGAGACCATGTTGGTGGATGTATTGGATGAACGCCACAAATACGCCATCCTACTGCAGCACTTAAAGGTGCCCCGCGCACATAATATAGCGCTCGCCTACGCGACTTCCACCACCCCATACACAGCAGCGCTGGTAGCATTGGACCAGAGGTATGGGCGCATATGGGATTACGTGATCCAGGAGATCCGACACATCGACCGCTTACCCCCAGCAATAGACAATCGAGCACTGGACGACCTGTCCATCAGAGTGCAGTCCCTGGTAGGGATGTTGGGAGCGCAAAGAGAGAAGGGGAAGTATGAACTTTACGCCAACTCAAATGTGGAAAGGATCCTGGAGAAGCTGCCGCCCGCTCGTCAGGAGCGCTTTAGGCGGCAGAGGGACCACAGAGACCCGAATGGCCCCGAACCGAACCTCCTCGATCTAGCAGACTTCCTGGCGAGAGAAGTCAGCAGCCTACGGCTAGATACATTCGGACGGAGCACCCCTGGCTCCAGAGAAGGAACCAGACGACTAAATGATGGAAGAAGATCGGTGACTGTGATGCACCAATCGGAGTCAGTACCGAGCAGCAGGAGCCACAGTACCCCCTCCAGAACGGAGAAGTGGAAGATAGTGTGCCCCTACTGTGAGAAAGAACACTGGCTAGCGCAATGTGACTCCTTCCCCAAGCTGAACGCGGAGGAAGCAGGTCAATGGATAAAGTCCAACAAGCGCTGTTTTCGCTGTGCGCGCTCACACATGGCAGCCGAATGCCGCTTAAAGAAAAGGTGCACCAAGTGCGATGGAGCCCATCTGGACATACTTCACGACAGTAACAGACGGCGCCCTTCACCTGCACCATCCAGCCGCAAAGCGAGCGTCATGTACATCGATCCCGCCAGCAGCAGTGGAGCCCGAGTACTCCTAAAAGTAGTGCGTGTGACACTAAGCTACCAGAATAAAGTCCTGGACACTTACGCCGTCCTCGATGACGGGTCAGAGAAGACCCTGCTGCTCGCCTCCGCTGCGGCCCAGCTAGGGCTGCGGGGAAGCGAAACCCAAATGACAATTCGGACAATAAGACGAGATTTGAAGACGATAAAGGGCGAGAATGTCTCATTCTCTATCGCAGCAAGCGGCCAGCCTGAGCGACGGTACCAGATTGCAGACGCTTTCACCAGCCAAGAAATAGGACTGTCGCGGTACACATACCCCGTCGCCAAGCTGATGGAGAAATATGCACATCTGCGCAAGTTACCGATCCCGCTCATAGACAATGCTATGCCGACCCTGTTGATAGGCTCCGACCATGCAGACCTCATTGTCCCGATAGACCGGGTTCATACCGGACCCCGAGGCTGTCCTGCAGCAGTCGAGACCCGTTTGGGATGGACTCTCCAAGGCCCGCTCGCCAAATCTCTCAACCGAAGTACAGCCACTAGATGTCTCCACTCCCGAGTCACAGAGGGAGAAACCGCACTCCTGCAACACGTAGAGCGGCTATGGAGCTTGGAACAAATGCCCTTTAAGAATGGAAAGAAAGACATTCGCTCTAAAGATGACATTTACGCCATTCACCTCCTCGAGACAGGGACCAAGAGAGTCCCGGTCAACGGCGTGTTGAGATACGCCACGCCACTCCTGCGGCGAGAAGGAATGCCTACTTTCCACGCCAAGACAGACGCCACAGAACGGTACCTGCTGAACACGGAGCGGCGCTTAGCCAAGAACCCCGCCCAAGAGAGTGTATACCGCGCTGAGATTGAGAAGCTCATCACAGCGGGACACGTCACAAAGATGGACATTAAAGAGGCTGACCAGACCACTGAATCGTGGTACGTGCCCCACCACAAGGTCCATCACAACGGTAAAGACCGCATAGTATTTAACTGCAGCTACCAGATCGGATCCCAAAATCTGAATAAAGAGTTACTGCCCGGTCCCACACTCGGCCCCTCCCTACTCGGCGTTCTACTCCGCTTCCGCCAGGAAAAGGTGGCCATCAGCGGGGACATTAAAGGAATGTTCCTGCAGGTGAGATTAGTAGAGGCGGACAAGCCCCTGTTACGGTTCCTATGGAGAGAGAAGCCAGGAGATGAGCACCCAGCCATCTACCAATGGGAAGTCCTCCCCTTCGGAACGACGTGCAGCCCCTGCTGTGCGACATTTGCACTACAGAAACATGTAGCAGAGGACCCAGCAGCGGACGAAGAGGTCCGACACAGCGTAAAGAACAGCTTCTACGTAGACAACTGTCTACAAAGCCTTTCAACCCAGGAAGAAGCCGAGGCTCTCCTGATTAAACTCCGCGCCTCATTGATCAAAGGCGGCTTTGATCTCAGGCAGTGGGCCAGCAGCGATCCGCAAGTACTGCGCAGCCTCTCCTCCGAGGACAAGGCAGCCAGCAGCGAGACCTGGATGGCTACAATCCCGGGAGAAGCCCAGGAGATGACCCTGGGATTGGTGTGGCGATTCAAAACAGATTCGCTTCACTACAGACACAAGTCCCTGACTACGGAACAGGGAAGGCCGGCGGCGGCGCCGACCACCAGACGGAGTGTGTACACAACACTCGCCCGACAATATGACCCGCTAGGATGTATTCTACCGTACACCACCAGGGCAAAAATGATTGTACGAGCATTGTGGGACAAGGACCAGGGCTGGGACGACCCCATTCCCGCACACCTTGCATCCACCTGGAGAGAGTGGGAGATGGAGCTCCACTCACTCCCAGGCGTTAATATGCGCCGAAGCTACTTCCCACCCACGGTGAGGCCAGAGACATGTAAAATGGACTTACACGTCTTCAGTGACGCCTCAGAGGTCGCATACGGATCAGTAGCCTACTTGCGGGCCCAAGACCAAGGGGGAGAGATCTACACAGCATTTGTCCTCGCCCGCTCGAGAATAGCCCCACGCAAGCAACAATCTATCCCACGTCTAGAGCTCTGCGCAGCCCTAGCCGGACCGCACCTAGCCACGCTCATCCAACGTGAGCTCACCATACCGGTGTCTAGAACAATCCTGTGGTCAGATTCCACGACGGTACTCGCCTGGATCGAATCGGACTCATGCAAGTACAAAGTCTTCGTGGGAGTCAGAGTCACCGAGATTCAAGACTTAACCGAAGAGTTAACCGGAGAAACAGAGTGGCGCTACGTTGATACAAAACAGAACCCAGCTGACGTCATCACCCGGGGGATGCCCCTGGATGACCTCACCCGTCGCAATGTCTACAGTGACGGCCCCGCATTCCTAAGACTCCCGGAAGGACAGTGGCCCATGCCTATCCCGAGGGAAGCAAGTCCAGAGGAGGTGGAAATTAAGAAGTCTGTGTTCTGTGGATTGAGCACCGTAGCCTCCACCGACCCTAACATAAACGATTGCACGTCCATAGAGAGTGCACAACAAAGAACATTCCTGCGGTACCACCCGGAGTGCAAGTCCCCCGCTGATATGTCAGCAGCTAACTACGAGGAAGCAGAATTGCTTCTACTGCAGCGAGCCCAGAGAGACTCGTTCCCCGATGAATTGGCCTGTCTACAGGGAGGAAAGCCCGTCCCATCCGACAGCAGATTAATTCACCTGGCCCCCGAGAGCGACGCTCACACCCTCATCAGAGTGGGTGGTCGCCTACGCAGAGCCCCCAATCTACCGGATGACATTAAATACCCGATCGTATTGAACAGCCGACACAAGGTCACAGAGCTGATTATAAAGAAATACGATGAGGATGTACATCACGCAGGAGCAGAAAGAGTCTTCGCGGAAATCAGACGTCGTTACTGGATCCTACAAGGAAAAGAGGCGGTACGACGCTTCCAACGAACATGTCTAGACTGCCGCAAGTGGCGCGCGCAGCCCAGCATACCAAGGATGGCTGACCTTCCTCCATGTCGCCTCCGAATCGGTGACAAGCCATTCCACTCAACGGGTATGGACTGCTTTGGCCCGCTGCACATAAAGAAAGGAAGAGGAACCGAGAAGCGGTGGGGTATTGTATTCAAATGCATGACCACCAGAGCGATACACATCGAGCTTCTCCCGACCATGAGCACAGACTCATTCCTTATGGCCTTCCGTAGATTCATATCACGTAAAGGAAGACCGTCTACCCTATTGTCCGATCATGGGACAAACTTTAAAGGCGGCGAAAGAGAGCTGAGAGAGAGCTTCCAAGCTATGGGCCCAGAACTTAAGACCCACCTCGCTCCAGCACAGGTTGATTTCCAATTCAACCCCCCAAACGCACCCCACTTCGGTGGCACTTGGGAACGAGAAGTGCGCTCCATAAAGACAGCCCTGTACGCAGTACTTGGGGCCCAGACTGTGGCGGAAGAAGTCCTAATGACAGTCCTCACGGAGATTGAGGGAGTACTTAACTCGAAGCCCCTCGGATATGTCTCCAGTGATGTGGCGGATATCGACCCAGTTACCCCCAACACACTCCTGATGGGGCGGCTAGATCCCACATTACCCCAGACAATGTACCGGCCTGAAGAAGCGAACGGCCGACGAATGTGGAGGTACAGCCAAGTATTAGCCGACAAGTTTTGGAACAGTTTCCTACTGCACTACCTACCGTCTCTACAGACCCGCCAGAAGTGGGTAAAGGAGAGAGACAATTTGACAGAAGGAACAGTCGTCATGATTATTGATCAATCACTGCCCAGAGCTATGTGGCCGGCCGGCCGCGTAAGCAAAGTGATCACCGGTGCCGACGGCAAGGTCCGAGCAGCTGAAGTGCTCGTCCAGGGTCGCACTTACACCCGTACCGTGGCAAGGCTCATAGAACTGCCTCGACTCCCAGACACAATCGATGATGACCATGACCCTACAACCCTATGACTTTGTGAAGTTGACTGACCCCTACAGCAAACCCTTATGTGTAAATAGACAACGCGATTAATCTGTCTCCGTTTAACTGATTAGGTCTGGGACCTATTCAGGGGGTGGCTGTTGTGAAGGGCCAGATTAAACCGAATATATATATTTATTTATATATATATATTTAATTGTATTTGTATATTCTCTAATATTCCCTGATATCCCTTGTATATTCCTTGTACAATATGCATTGAATATCCATTCTAGCCTACTGAACATCCCATAATAGTCTCCATTCTACTATTGGTCGAGACCTTGGTGCCAGGCTGCCATACCCCTCAGACCCAGTTCAAACGTACCGCTCGACATGTACGAACAAGTCCTAGTTCCGCGTAGGAATTTGGCTACCGCACCACTAATGGGACTATTTGTTCATAGTGCGTATATATACTGCGCTACTAAAGTAGGACTTTCTTTTCAGTCCAGTTTCTTACCCTCCAATAGAGTCACAGACGTAAAGCCTCCCCGCGATGCCACGTGTGGGAGTAAGGCCAAGTTCGGCCTAACATCGGTATTGAGACATCGTGTATATTAATATTTGAATAGTCATATTTGGCACTATATCGTCGAGTTGGACGTAGTCTATTAAGCTAATAATAGTCTGTTAATATATAGTGCTTCGTGCGGTGAGAATACTACCGTAGTCAGTACCCCATCGTTTCGGGCAGAGAACTGGCTGCTTACCCAGGGTGGTTGACCCTATGTGAAGCTGCACCCGAGGAGCCCCAGAGCCGACGAGCGAGTGGACCTGTATACCGGATTATTCTACCGACGACAGCCCGCCTTCCCAGGCACGGATTATGCTTTGGATACTTTGATTATTCTATGGATAAAGACCCCCGACACTACCGTGTGTTGGAACCCCCCCCCCTGGAGAGGACGCAAGGTGAGGAGACGCTCTGCAAGACGAGGTCTCTCCACATCTCTCCCCCGTGGACCGGAGAGAGCCGGCCCACAAAGAGTCCACCTGCTTTCATCTGTGGTCCAAGGATCGCCGGCGCATTGAACGGCACTACAGTGGGTTCACCTGGGATACCCTTGGCCGGACGAGGCAGCTGGATTCTACCCCCCCCCCCCCTCCTACTCCTGTCGGCTTACAAGCGACCGGATTAACCCCCTCTAGTGTATCCAGCCTATAATCATTAAAGTATCATTGCTGTTATTCCTTAACTATTCCAGGTCGTATATTTACCACCTGCGCCTTCAGAGATTGGACATTATCTATTGATATACCGACGAATACTCCTTGCCATAAAAGTGCATACTATTTCAATTCATAAATGTAATTAAGTGATTAAGTGCTTATTCTACACACCATCGCTGTGTAGGAAATAAAGACCTGTTTCTAATTCGTACATTTGTGTTGGATCCGTTTCATCTACGTGAGAGTGTTCATGATAATATATTTATGCCGTGTACTGGGTGGCCGAATATTAAGTACAAAGGTAGTGGTAGTAAGTATCATATCTAGTAATACAGTCAGGGAATTGTACCCCTCAGTTACAAATTGGTTTTGATAGTCTATCAGTGAGCTGGATGCAATCCTACCTTGAGGGGAGGGAACAGATGGTGGAGGTAAACGGTACCCTATCCCCCCCCCTCACAGTGAGCTGTGGTGTTCCACAAGGAAGCATACTAGGACCGCTACTGTTCTTAATTTATGCAAATGACATGTCGTCAGCTTGTGACTGCAACTTGTTCCTGTTTGCGGACGACTCAGCCCTGCTGGTCTCTGACAAGAACAAGTTACAGGTTGAAAAAACCCTCAGCTCGGAACTAGGCAGAATCTGCATATGGCTCGCTGATAACAAACTATCATTACACATGGGCAAAACAGAGTCCATTCTCTTCGGTTCAAATAACAAACTCAGCAAGACCGACGGCTTCTCAGTTACAGTGGGTGACAATATTGTCACAAGGAAAGATGAAATTACCTACCTGGGTTCCATCCTAGAGGCTAATCTCTCCTGTGACAAAATGGCATCCAATGTAATAAAAAAAGTCAACCAACGAACTCGATTCTTGTACCGGATCTCCTCTCTGGTAAACAAGAATACCCTGAAGACTCTGGCAGGAGCACTCATTCAAGGGTACTACGACTATGCTTGCACCTCATGGTACCAAAGCACCTCAAAGGCGCTAAAAACAAAATTACAAACATCTCAAAACAAACTGGTCAGACTACTGCTTGACCTTACTCCTAGAACCCACCTCACCCCTGCCCACTTTGACAACCTAGGATGGCTTAGAGTAGACGACAGAGTACAGCAACTTGCAATGGGCCTGGTCTACAAGATACACTACACGACCAAGGTACCCATGTACATGTCAAAATACTTCCCAAAGGTCAGTGAATACCACGATCACAACACCAGAGGGAGCTCCACAAATCATGTTAAACCCAGATTCGGCTCAAATAAGGGACTAAACACGTTTCGCAATTATGCCACATCAATGTGGAACGCCCTACCCAAAGCTGTAAAGAAATGTGGATCACTACCCACTTTCAAAACCTCTCTCAAGGGACACCTACGGGAGACTGCAATTCAACACTGGCCCCTGTAAATATCCTAACCCAACCCCCTCCAATGTACAGTCATTTACCTAGTATGGTTTTGTCAATAGTCCAATGTACAATTTTGTTTGTTTGTACAGTGTCTCCCCCCCCCCCCCCCCTCAATGTACAGTTTTGCTTGTTTATACAGTGTGCCCCCCCCCCCCCAACCACCTCCAATGTAGATTACCCAGTATGGTTGTCAATATCCCAGTGTACCCAACCCCCCCCCCCACCCAACCTCCTCCAATGTACAGTTTCTACGTCAAATGTATATACTCCCTTTTCCTGACTCCTTCTGTACACAAACAGTACTGTATTTGCAAATCTGGTATGTCATAAATGTATAGATGTAGCAGTAGGCTACTGACTATCTGTATGTCATGTATGTCATATATGTCCGGATGAATTGAAAATGGGGGACCCTGATGTAAACAAGACGAAAGTCTTTCTCTGGTCTGCATCCCCTTAACAATTGTGTGTATTGAGCTGTACTGTATTGTACCCATTCTGCAATCTGTTAATAAAGTTTTCAATCAATCAATCAATCAGACACTGTGGAGAGAGAGAGACACGCACAGAGACACTGTGGGGAGAGAGAGACACACACAGAGACACTGTGGGGAGAGAGAGAGAGAGACACACACAGAGCCACTGTGGAGAGAGAGAGAGACACACAGAGACACTGTGGAGAGAGAGAGAGAGACGCACACAGAGACACTGTGGAGAGAGAGAGAGACGCACACAGAGACACTGTGGAGAGAGAGAGAGAGACACGCACACAGAGACACTGTGGAGAGAGAGAGACACACACACAGAGACACTGTGGGGAGAGAGAGAGAGACACGCCCACAGAGACACTGTGGGGAGAGAGAGAGAGACACGCCCACAGAGACACTGTAGAGAGAGAGAGAGAATGAATTAGCAAAGTTATTAGAACTTTCTACTGCACCCGGTCTGACTCTGCACGATACCAATGTAAAATTACTGATGTACGCAGATGATCTGGTTCTGCTGTCAGCCACTAAAGAGGGTCTACAACAGAACCTAGACATCCTCCACCAGTTCTGTCAGACATGGTCTCTGAACGTAAACATGAAGAAGACTAAAGTCATGATCTTTCAAAGGAGACACGAGTCTCAGAGTTCACATAATACATTTAAATTAGGCACACACATATTAGAAAACACAAAAAGCTACCCATATTTGGGATTGAAAATAAATCATAATGGAAACTTCAATATGGCTGTGAATGAATTGAAGGAGAAGGGAAGAAGGGCTTTTTATGCCATCAAAAGGAAAATTCCAATTGACATCCCAATTAGGACCTGGCTCAAAATTCTAAATTCCGTAATAAATCCAATAATATTATATGGCAGTGAAGTGTGGGGTCCATTAACTAACCAAGATTTCCCAAAATGGGAAAAACACCCATTAGAAGTACTGCATGCAGAATTGTGCAAAAACCTACTTAAGGTCCACAGACACACTGCCAATAATGCATGCAGGGCAGAACTCGGCCAATACCCCCTAATCATTCAAATTCAAAAGCGAGCCATAAAATTTTACACACACCTCCAATCAAGTGACCCCCACTCCTACCACTACAAAGCCCTTCAGAGCCAAGAGATGAACCCAGATAAGAGTCCCCTCTGCCAGCTAGTCAGAAATCTCTGCCCACAAATGCCTCAGGACAGATACCAAAAAATCTGGCCCAACCAAATAACCTCAAAACAAAAAGAAAACTATATAGAATTTTGGAACAAATCAACCAAATCTCAAAGTAAATTAGAATTCTATTTGACCCTAAACAGAGAGTACATGGTGGCAGAATACCTGACTACCGTGAGTGAGATAAAATTAAGAAAAACATTGACACGGTACAGACTGTGTGGACACAGTCTAGCCATAGAAACAGGCCGTTACAGGCAAAACTGGCTGCCCAGAGAGGCCAGGCTGTGTTCACTTTGCCATCAGGGGGACATTGAGACAGAACTTCACTTCCTGCTATACTGTGAGAAATACAAGGACCTAAGAGAAGTCTTCTTTGACAAAATAAACAAAATTGATGCACAGTTTATCCACCTCCCTGATCACCAAAAGCTACTATACATGTGTGGAGAGAAAAGTCAGTGTACAGCATTAGCTGCAAAATATGTAGACGGTTGTCACAAAATAAGAGAACAAGCCCTGTAAAATGTATCTGAATGGCCACACTTGAAAAATGACTACCCGATCGAGTGACCATTTTGTAAATTAATATGTTTCTTGTTGATTGTCCTTACTGTTATTACTAATGTTATGATATTTTATTGCTTAATATATATGTTATTGTTTGTATGTTGAACTTGCTTTGGCAATAAGTATGTTAATATTTCATGCCAATAAAGCCTATTTGAATTTAATTGAATTGAGAGACGCACGCACACAGAGCCACTGTGGAGAGAGAGAGACACACACACACAGAGACACTGTGGGGAGAGAGAGAGAGACACGCCCACAGACACACTGTGGAGAGAGAGAGAGACGCACGCACACAGAGCCACTGTGGAGAGAGAGAGACACACACACACAGAGACACTGTGGGGAGAGAGAGAGAGACACGCCCACAGAGACACTGTGGAGAGAGAGAGAGAGACACGCACACACAGAGACACTGTGGGGAGAGAGAGAGAGACACGCCCACAGAGACACTGTGGAGAGAGAGAGAGAGACACGCACACAGAGACACTGTGGAGAGAGAGAGAGACGCACACAGAGACACTGTGGAGAGAGAGAGAGACGCACGCACAGAGCCACTGTGGAGAGAGAGAGAGAGACGCCCACAGAGACACTGTGGAGAGAGAGAGAGACGCACGCACAGAGCCACTGTGGAGAGAGAGAGAGAGACGCCCACAGAGACACTGTGGAGAGAGAGAGAGAGACACGCACACAGAGACACTGTGTGGGGAGAGAGAGAGAGACATGCACACAGAGACACTGTGGAGAGAGAGAGAGACGCACGCACAGAGACACTGTGTGGGGAGAGAGAGAGAGACGCACGCACAGAGACACTGTGGAGAGAGAGAGAGACGCACACAGAGACACTGTGTGGGGAGAGAGAGAGAGACACACCCACAGAGACACTGTGGAGAGAGAGAGAGACACGCACACAGAGACACTGTGGGGAGAGAGAGAGAGACGCACACAGAGACACTGTGTGGGGAGAGAGAGAGAGACACACACACAGAGACACTGTGGAGAGAGAGAGAGACGCACGCACAGAGCCACTGTGGAGAGAGAGAGACGCACACAGAGACACTGTGTGGGGAGAGAGAGAGAGACGCACACAGAGACACTGTGGAGAGAGAGAGAGACACGCACACAGAGACACTGTGGAGAGAGAGAGACGCACACAGAGACACTGTGGAGAGAGAGAGAGACACGCACACAGAGACACTGTGGAGAGAGAGAGAGAGAGACACGCACACAGAGACACTGTGGGGAGAGAGAGAGAGACACTGTGAAGATAATTGTATCGTTTTACCATCAGTCAATACCAGTACCATATCATCAAATTATAAGAACTGAGTCAAAGTGAATTTCATAATCACCCCCTTTCCAAAGAATATATTTACACTGGCAATATAATGAGCTTTGTAGTCAGTGTTTGTTCACTCGTTAATCATCCGTTTAATATTTATTGTGGGATCCCATCTGGAAATCTGGGCACTACGGTTTTCTCTGTCGTAGAGATGCCCCAATGTGGATAACGGTAACGGATATCAGCTTATACCAGACTAAAACAGGGTATTGGTAACAGCGAATTTCCATAATAATAAAATTAATAGATTTTTTGCATTGATGGTACATAGAAGTATGTTAAACCACTCTAATGGAGAACATGGATGGATATAGAAATAGATCTATGTCCAAACTTAAGTCTATATTGTTTAGTAAGAGTAATGGATTGGTTCTCTTAAAGTCAATACTTAAAGTATAGCACTCAGCAGTGAAAAGTCGGTATTGATTCATCCCCAGTTTATAGCTGGTTATACATGATGTCCTTTGTCTTCCACCAGTCTACAAGAGGCCCATGACTGGGTTGGTCAGCTGACACCCATGGGTAGCTGTGACCTGCTCCAGGCCCTGCAGAGAGGCCTGGACCTGGGCTGCCCTGAGCTTGACTCCCTGGTCATCATCCTCGGCACCAGGTAGGATAGCCATCTTGCCTCATAGTACAGTTTACATCTCATTTGACATTTGATCCAAGTGAAACTGGTGAACAAGCTCTAACTCTCACCAAAATTACACAAGTAGACAGAAATTAGGAATACTAATCCAGGAGTCTGGATTGTCCAGAGATCTAGGTTTATCAATCTGCGCACGCGGAGTTCGGGAGTAGGCAGGGAAAAGTGACTATAGCTTGGCCGAGAAAGTGCCGATCGACTTGGGATTGGTCTCTCCGTGTTCAGGAGACTCAGGCGTATAAAAGTATATTGGATCATGTCTCCAGTACCCCCACAGCCGTAGCTACAACCACTTAATGTCAAGGCTCCTATCCACATTCATCACTTAGATCCAACCCGCACATCAGACCAAAACAAACCAGTACAAACAGTGGCACAGATGCGAAGCATTCTCGCACAGTGAACTGGAAGGTGCCATGCACGTGAGCCGCCACTAGTGGCAGAGTGGTGTAAGTGAATGAGTGAGTGAGTTAGTGAGTTAGTTAGTGACATTGTCAATCATAGAGGTGCTTTGCATCTAAAAATGTAAACAAAGTGCAATACCAAAAGGGTCTCTTTTGCCTAGAAGTCGCTGTTTGGCATTACACATTTAGAGAACATTCATACATGGATGTTTTAGATGTTTAGATAATAAATTCCATGCACTGAAAAAGGAATGTGTGTATTCTCTTCTCTTTCTCCCTCCTCCCCTCTTCTCTTTTTCCACACCTCCTCACTTTGTCGTCTCCTCCTCCTCCAGCCCTGACCAGACACCTGACACCATCACTGCCTACATAGAGCAGCGCATGCAGGGACAGCACTTGCTGGTCCACACAGTGTCCTGCTGCCATAGCAGCCCTACCGCTATAGTAGGTATAACTGTCTGTGGGGCCGCTGTTTCATTCATTCATTACATTTTGATTTAATCTCGAAATAGATCATTGGGAGCAAGCTCTCATTTACAATGATGTTGAGAATTTTTACAGGCATATTCAAACAGATAAAAACACAAAATAAAGATAAGGAAAAGAAAACCAACTTACAGTAGATTAATTAGACATTGAATAAATGACAGAAATATGACAAAAACCCAGATGCCAAAAAAAAACAGAGAAGATCAAAATAATATGTATAATAATGACCTGCGCGACCCCCAGCAAGACTTGACCTCTCAATTGTAAAACGGTCGCAGACTGAAATAGAGAGATTTGTAATCATGTTTTTAAACTGTCCATAGGTTAGTAGGGTATTGATTTTGGCGAGCGTTGATGATCGATCCCGGAAGCTGGGGCGTTGAAACAAAAGGCTGACTTTCCAAGCTTGGTCTGCTCTCTGTTTGTTTCACAAACAATACGATTTGAATACGTCCATAGATGATTGTTTTTATGTGTTGTTATGAATGATTTACTGTCTCACACAGAGGACTGTAAAGAGACTGGCTGACGTGACCCGCGGCTGCTACCACATCTTCTCATCTTCACTGGTAACTTCTCCAGTGTGTATTTGTCTGTGTGGGTGGCATGTGCATTGAACTCTGTGTCTTCTGAGTGCATCTTGTGCTTGTCTGTTCTTTGTGTGTGTGTGTGTGTGTGTGTGTGTGTGTGTGTGTGTGTGTGTGTGTGTGTGTCTGTGTGTGTGTGTGTGTGTGTGTGTGTGTGGCACATCTGAATGAAATTCTAAAAAAAGATTCTGTAATTATTGTCTTTCTTCTCTGTGTGTGTGTGCGTGCACGCGGATGTCTGTGTGCGACTGTACGCGCGTGTGTGTGTGTGTGTGTCAGGGTGTAGTAGATAACAGTACAGATGTAGAGGTATTGTGGAGGGAGATCAAGGCGTCCAGGGAGCTGCTGAGACAGACTGAGGCTCTGCTACGTCAGGGACAACTAGAAGACATAACCAGACTACAGGTTGACTTATACCTGCCCTGACTGTCTCTATCCATCTATGTGTCTCTCTCATGCTCTTTGTCTGTGTCTCTCTCTCACTCTCTTGCTCTTTGTCTGTTTCTCTCTCTCTTTTTCTCTCTCACTCTGTTGCTCCCAATTTGTCTGAAGTGGCAGTTTGCAAGATTCCTGGGCACATTATATCCCTCTCTCTCTCTCTCTCTCTCTCTCTCTCTCTCTCTCTCTCTCTCTCTCTCTCTCTCTCTCTCTCTCTCTCTCTCTCTCTGTCTCTGTCTCTGTCTCTGTCTCCCATATAATTTTTTTTATTTCAGTTTCAACTTGCTTTATTGGCATGACAAATGAATACAATACATCATAGGGAAAAAACGGTGATGGGGGAGGAGCATCTGGTACTCGCTCTCTCTATTTCTCTTATTGTCTCTCTCCCTCCCTCTCTCTCTTTCACACACAGCCCACCCGCTCCGCCGATCACACCTCTCCCCTCTGCATCAAGCCCTCTGGTGCCCAGCCCACCCGCTCCGCCGACTGGCTCCGTAGTCACGGAATGAAAGGTAGAAGTGCCTGACATCACGGCCCGACAACAACAACAACAACAACAGGATTAGAGGAAACTCTAGTGAACTAAAGTCACAAGCTGCCCCTCTGATCTTTGTTTCT
Organism: Notolepis coatsorum; assembly: GCF_963971535.1. Classification (NCBI taxonomy): domain Eukaryota; kingdom Metazoa; phylum Chordata; class Actinopteri; order Aulopiformes; family Paralepididae; genus Notolepis; species Notolepis coatsorum. The sequence continues at coordinate 68,664,289 of NC_140178.1, read as the reverse complement.
TTTCTGGGTCGATTAAGACAAAATATCTTTGACTTGAGGAGATTAAGTGAATTGAATTTACCAAGGTGGTATTTAAGTGTCTTACTGTATTATAGACCCTAAAATGTCTTCACATAATGCTATTTCTATAATGTGACATCTCACTTTTGATTTGTGAATGTGAACACAATGAGACACATAGTGATGATGTCATCAAGAGACAAATCCTGGAGCTCCATAGACAGCGAACAGTAGACCAACTCCTTGGATATTATGACTATGGGATATGAGTACATTTCTGATTCAGAGCTATACGCCCTACATTTAAATAAAACTCATTTGGATATAATAATGGCTCAAAAACAAAACATCTGTGAACCCACAAAGTTGGTCTCTAATTAATTAACAATGAGCCAACTGTGTCAATTGATTACATCACAAATCCAAGTCTTCTGATTTTCGGCTTGGGGAGACAGTTGTCTATGTTGATCAATATTGACTTAACTGTCGGAGATCATTGGAATAGTACAATGTAAAATGTGTTTTAGGGTGGATTTCTCCTTTTTAAATGCACATCAAGTTACAGAATCTCACAACACATACTATTCAGGCCATAACCCCATTTGAGACTCTTCTCCCAAATACACACAGAGCTTGTGTTAAAGATACACTACAATGAAAATCTTGTTTTTCAATCTCAAAATGTTAGAAGAACTGTTGTTGTGGAAATGGTGACTAAAGCCCTCTGATGTCTATCCCCCTGGATATCAACAGAGTCAAGCCATTTCAGAAATTAAATCGGCTTCCTCTGAAATATCGCACAACACATGGGTTACTCTGATTGGCCCATCAGTCATATCTAGCTGCTCTGATTGGCCCATCAGTCATATCTAGCTGCTCTGATGGGCCCATCAGTCACATCCCGCATTTCATTGTATACTTGTATGCCGTGACAAATAAAACTCTTGACTTGACCTGATCTAGCTGCTCTTATTGGCCCATCAGTCACATCTAGCTGCAGTCACTCAGCACCGGAGGAGGATTAGTATCAAGCATCTATATAGTGTCTAGTGAACAGAAGGCCATGCCCCCTTATTATACTTAGTTATACAGTACTTATGACAAATGATAAGTATCATATGAAAGATTATACTTATGACATTAACAGTCCACAATAGGCAATGAATGACTGAATTAAAACCATTGTACTGTTATCTATAAATGTCCTCCTATTGACTAAAATATTAATTGTAATTCTAACGACAATGTAGTGTTGTCAGCCCATTTTTGCCGTCCCGAGTCTCAGCCCATAGCTAAAAAACAAAACGCTGGTTTGGAGTATCTGATATGGTGTCTTTCATCATCTCTGTCCCTTTAGCCAAGAGACTGGGGCTCTACCAGCTCCTGTCCCCCAACGCCTACTCTCCTATGAAACAGTTTGTGCCCGTGCTCAACAAAACCGTCAGCTCAACGGTCCATGAGGTATGCTACGCTACTACTGCTGCTTCTTCTGTTCTGTCCTTTTGTTATCACCCCTCCAGGCACTACCACTATCTAACTCTATTGTTATCACACCTCCAGGCACTACCACTATCTAACTCTATTGTTATCACACCTCCAGGCACTACCACTATCTAACTCTATTGTTATCACACCTCCAGGCACTACCACTATCTAACTCTATTGTTATCACACCTCCAGGCACTACCACTATCTAACTCTATTGTTATCACACCACTATCTAACTCTATTGTTATCACACCTCTGGGCACTACCACTATCTAACTCTATTGTTATCACACCTCGAGGCACTACCACTATCTAACTCTATTGTTATCACACCTCGAGGCACTACCACTATCTAACTCTATTGTTATCACACCTCGAGACACTACCACTATCTAACTCTATTGTTATCACACCTCGAGACACTACCACTATCTAACTCTATTGTTATCACACCACTATCTAACTCTATTGTTATCACCCCTCGAGGCACTACCACTATCTAACTATTGTTATCACACCTCGAGGCACTACCACTATCTAACTCTATTGTTATCACACCTCGAGACACTACCACTATCTGACTCTATTGTTATCACACCTTGAGGCACTACCACTATCTAACTCTATTGTTATCACACCTCGAGACACTACCACTATCTAACTATTGTTATCACACCTCGAGGCACTACCACTATCTAACTCTATTGTTATCACACCTCGAGACACTACCACTATCTAACTATTGTTATCACACCTCGAGGCACTACCACTATCTAACTCTATTGTTATCACACCTCGAGACACTACCACTATCTAACTCTATTGTTATCACACCTTGAGGCACTACCACTATCTAACGTTAGGTTATGGCTATAACCAAGTTCTGTTAGTTAGGGGTGACGCTTGGCATCACTACTGCACTCCCTCGCGTACGTGCACGCACACTGAATAAATTCCACAAATGTACCTTTAATACCAGTATTAGTCTGACCACACCCCTCATCAGCTTACCTTCATAAGCAGGTGTGTGGTCACCTGCTCTCCTCCTACCCAAGCTTTCACCACAAGGTGAGGTCAAGGGCTGCAGCGGCCGTCTGATGCCAAGCGTCACCCCTAACTAACAGAACTTGGTTATAGCCATAACCTAACGTTCTGTTCCGTTAGGGGCTCTGCTTGGCATCACTACTGCACAAAGGGAGGCCAAGCGGAGCCGCTGGCTGACAAATACACCCCGCTGACAGCCCCCCACAACCATCAGAACAGGGAGGGCCGAGCCCCCCCGACCCCCCCTAATGGAGGGCATCCCCCCTATTAGGGGCTTCACGAGAGGGCGACGGACCCGACCGTGCGAAGAGGCACTCAAGCAACCCAACGCACAGGGTGAGCAGACCGTGGCTTGACCCCACGACTACACCCACGCACAACCCGCATGCCACCCGGGAACGAACGTAGGAAACAACCTCGTCACTGCCCCCAGAATCACGGGGTCAAGGGCAAACCCAACCCGTGGCAAGGCCGTAGCAGCGGAGCGCAAAGGAAGACCCACACCCACCAAAAGGACTGGACTCCCTGGAATGGGGGCCCGGAGAAGTCCATGATGCCAGCATCAAGACCCCACCAGGTGGGCACCTAGTGACCCCGCCCCCCACATCGCCAGCGCATTCGGACAAAGGCCCCTCAGGCGAGCGGGCCCTGTCCCCCCCAACAGCACACCGCCTGGAACACAGGCCCTGCAACAGGCAGACAGTATGGTCATAACACACAAAAGTTAACCAAGGAAGCAGGCAGCGCACCGGGGAAAAAGACCAGGCAACAGGCTGTCAACCCAAGCCTGGAAACTGCGGACGAGGCAGGCGCCAGAAAGGACAGCTGAAAAACAGCCGCCCCGGCGGAAGGGGCGTAAACTGGCGTTGTCGCATAACCAAGCCTTTAAACAGCATGTCAGAAGCGGGATCCTTAGACCACTCGACCCCTGACAGCTGCTCACAGAAAAAGCCCATACGATCGGCAGACGTCATGAACGTGCAGGGTCACCCTCAACCGGAGAACCGGGAGTTGACACTGCAGCAACACACCAGAGAACCAACCACCCAGGCATCACCCCATGCAATGGTTGGTCCCATAACCCCCAGGAAAGAAACCCCAAAACACATCTGCGGCACCGCCGCAGCCCGCGTTCTGGTTTCCAACAGGGCTATCCCGGGCCTACGAGTCAACGAGCATCACCCCGGACCGGGCCCGGTGATACGGGGAGCACAGGGTCCCCCGAGGAGGTTAAAACCACCCCAACAGGCCCCTCAGCGTCAAACGCAAGAGAAGAGCGTAAAAAATGGAAGACCAGCCCCAGCACCCCGCACTCGGTATTCCCAGGAGGTCACCCAACCAAGTACCAACCAAGACCAACCCGCACAGCGGCCGAGATCCGACGAGATCGGACGCGTACAGGTCGGCACGGCCGTAAGCCATTACGACAGTGCAGAATACAACGCACCTAACAAGGGTCCCATAACGCTCAACCCTGTGACACCCGGATCGACCCAGCATTTTTCCCCCTGAAAAAACCCCAAGTCCCTCAGGGTACCAGAACAGCAGATCTGCATCCCCAGCGGACAACGGGTGCAACTGGACTGGACCAGCGCGACCAGAACCAGTCCCGTGCCCTAATCACGCCGACCTGCCAACCCCAGGAGAAGGGGCAGATATGCGTGTTTGATCCCAACATAAAAAAGAAGGCGCCACCCAGACGTGTCGGTATGAACCGCGCCCGGTGGCCCACCCCTAGGGCGTGAGACCCTTCCCCATATGTCCAGACCCATTCCGTCATCATCCCCTGACATGAACGGGAACCCATCGACAACACACAGGGTGTCGGAAGAGGAAAAATCCCCCATCCCAATTGCTCCATAAAAACGCTGTTTCACCCAAGCAATCAAGGCGCGCTAGTCAGCCAATGGCCCAAAAGCACATCCTGAGCCAGCACTATGTGTGCGTTTGGACATACCCACATCAACAACAGGTCGTTTAGACCACCATATTGAATCCCCAAGACGCCCAGGGAAACGACAAGAGGGGCGAGATGCAATCAACTCCATGAATGAATGAATGAAAAAATTTACCCAACAGACTGCAGAAAAGGGTACAACCCAGTACGGCAATACACACAACAGGTTAAGGGGAGGCAGACCTGAGAAAGACGTTTAGTCTTGTTACCATCAGGGACCCTCATTTCCAATCCATCAAAACACATTCAACTCTTTATACAAATAAAGAAAAGGCATCACCCGTATGACCCAATCTGCACAGCTGGGAGTAAAAAACCCTGTTTTTCACATGATTTCAATCCAGTCACTCCTTTTAATCAGAGTGTAAGACCAGACCCTCCCAGAAACACCTTCCCACATGAGACCACGGTCAAGAAAAAAGATATGTAAACTGTGAGACACGTGACCAAAAGACTCAAGTTTGACACATAAACCGGGCGCAGCAGGCCTGTGAGCCCTGCGCCCAACCTCGACATCTTTAAGACACCAGCTCATGGAAGGCGTCGCCATAGCAACAACGCTACAACGGGCGGGGAAAACCTACCGGATCCTGTCATGTAACAGGAGTCGGTAGAATACCCCTTCCCCCCCCCCCCCCCCACTGGCTTGGCCCTGACTGGCTCAGCAGAAAAGATCAAAAATCCCCTAAACCAATCAAGTGGGGAAGGAGGGGTTTATTCGACACCCCCTCCCGAAACACACCCTTTATCCCTACACACAGAAAAACAACCGTAGCCATCTTGAAAAACCTCCGGTAGAAAACAAAGCATAGCGAAGCTAATACAATGCCCGCTACCCACAAAAAGTGTAAAAGGTTTTACAACAAAACACAAGTCGCCTGTGCGTGAATCCTATACCCGTTGCCTATGTCATACATAGGAAAAACACGCTGAACGAGAGTAAGCGGCTAGGCCGTGAAATGTGTGCGTACGAGTATTACTGCAACTAAACAACACAGCATTGTGAAAACACATATACTTAGTCAAAGCAACGGAATAACACCAGTTCTAGCTGCATGTGGAGCATCAAGCTAAATAGAACCTATTACCGAGTGTACGTTGCAGACCTTGCTTAACCTCGTAATCACAACACAACTCACCCCACAACGTAAAAAAGGGCAGATTCATATCCACATATATGAATATATATACACAGCCCCACCATATGATTTGTTTGAAGAAACACACAGTTTGTTCGGCCAAAACACAGTCCCCCTCCGTCGGGGGACTTTCTTTATTATTACTAATTAAATAATGTGTAAGGCACAAAATCACAGAGGGGCCGGGGAGGGTGTAGGGGAGGGGACACAGAGGGGAAAAAGTCACTCCTAACGGCGTCTGCCACCTCGCGCCGCTCAAGTCTTGCCACCCCGGGGAGCCCCGGAGGGACGGTAGGTTACAGTCTGCTGGACACGACGTTCCCTACCGTCTCCTCCGGTCTGGGATGGGCCGGCAGTGGCAGAAGCGCCGTTTCGTCCCCTGGCCCTCTTGGCAGGGCCAGCAGCGGCGGCGGAGGCAGTGGTAGCGGCGACGGAGACAGCTCGACGTCGCGGAAGCCTTCTGCCTCCACCGGCAAGGACGGGAGGCAGAAAATGGGGTTGGAGGATGGATCTCTCCTCTGCCATCTCTCTGCACGTTGAGGTCATCAACCGCAGGGCCTTCCCGAACAGGCCAGCGTCGGAGAGGGCGGCCGTCAGAAGAGGAGCTCTCTTCTTCTCTGGCACACGGGCCTGCTCCAGCCAAAGGTGACGCTGGCCCAGGGTGGCCAGGGCGCGCACTTTCCCCATGGCTATGGCCAGCACCTGGGAAAGATGCAGGACAGCTCCCGCAGCCTGGGTGATCTGATCGCATTTCACCTCGGTCAGATCCGTGCCGCCCGTCATTATCCCCGATACAAATCTAGCCAGGTGGGCGATGTTAGACGCCGCAGCCAGCGATTGTGTACCAGCGATAAATGACTGGTCACCCCAATAAGCCAATCGCCTAGCCGATTTCCCCTGGAGGACCGGCTTGCACAGTGGCTCCCACACCATATCCGGACAGAGGAGCGCGGCCATCGGACTGTCAAGCCGAGGCACGCCCTCCCCCATACCCTGCTACCCGCGTAACCGGTACGTAGGTAGGAGTTAGTCCCATGATGTTGGCCACCGCCTGACCCCGACGAACATAGGCCCCCATCGATGGGAAAAATGGGTAGACAACGTCCACCCCTCTCACTGGGGGACGCTGCCAGGGATGGCCTATGAGGTCATCAGGGACAGGTGCAGGCAATGGCAGCGGCAGCGGCACACCGTTTGCGGCAGCGGCTACCGCCATGAGCTCGGGAAACAAGGCCCGCAGTTCCCCCTGCGAACCTTCCTCCACCGACCCCGCATCCCTCACATACAGCAGGCTGCGACTGGTCAAGGAGCCACAATCCGATGCGGCCGACAATAGGGCATCCTGCCGCTGAGGCCAAGGTGGTTCCTCGACATCCTCGAACAGGGCGCCCCATGGAGCCATTTCCCCCCCCTCCGGGGTCTCCTGAGGAGGGATACTCTCCTCCACGGGGCCATCAAACAAAAATCTGTCCGCCTCGTCCATGAAGTCCTCAGTCTCCATCGGAAATCCCGAGCCGGACGCATCTTCGCTGGTCTCCAGCAGCTCCCCAAACCCAGGCCGTTCGCGTCTGCACGCCACCATCTTGCGACGCGAGCGAGCAGACGCGAAAAGTTTGCGTCGCAAATCCTCCGGCTCCAGAACAACCCCCCGTTCACCAACGGGCGATTCCCCAGAACCAGAGGAACCAGAGTCGAGATCAGGCCATCGCCGGAGCGACGGCACCGACCCCTCGGCTCTTCGGTGAGGAAAACTATCCACCGGCAGTCTCCCGGGCTGGGTCGGCAACCACGAGAGTGGCAACAGCCCAGCACCGAGGCGCACAACGGAGGCGGGAATGGAGAACCGGTGGTGAAGAGTAGGTCTAGCGGGTCTACTCTCCGCGGAATACATTATGACCCAAACCTTTTCTTGTACAACGAAAGTGAGAGAAGAAAAGATTAAGCACAATGTAAACCAGTCACAACTCTTTTCAACTAACAACACGTCAAGTGGGGTACTACCGAGGCACTTCCTTGTGGTGAAAGCGAGAAGGAGGAGAGCAGGTGACCACACACCTGCTTATGAAGGTAAGCTGATGAGGGGTGTGGTCAGACTAATACTGGTATTAAAGGTACATTTGTGGAATTTATTCAGTGCGCGTGCACGTACGCGAGGGAGTGCAGTAGTGATGCCAAGCAGAGCCCCTAACGGAACAGAACTATTGTTATCACACCTCGAGGCACTACCACTATCTAACTCTATTGTTATCACACCTTGAGGCACTACCACTATCTAACTCTATTGTTATCACACCTCCAGGCACTACCACTATCTAACTCTATTGTTATCACACCTTGAGGCACTACCACTAT
>NC_140178.1:68601309-68651309 GCF_963971535.1 Notolepis coatsorum | reverse complement strand
TATTATTATTATTATTATTATTATTATTATTATTATTATTATTATTATTATTATTATTATTATTATTATTATTATTATTATTTTGTGTCTGTTTTGTAACCTGTGGTAAACCTCATATTTTTATATTAAGAGGTAATTATATAGTTTATTTTTCTCATATTTCTCATATAAGCTGTGGGGTTATCTGACCCCTTCCGGCGGGAATCAGTGACATTTTCTCCATGGCTGTTCTAGTGTTAAAGACTGTTTCAGTGTTTCAAAGCTATTGCACAAAATGTACGCATCTGCGACTTATTTTGGTCCCTGGAAACATCCAGTATGATCAGGGTATGATAGGTGAGAGTATGGATGAAATGGATGCTACAGACCCTGGAGTTTGCTGATAGTGTAGCATTTCAGATAGTAGGCTTGTACCGGTTAGGAGGGAACAACCTAACCCTGCCAACTCCTTTAAATGGTTGCCAATATATTACATTTATAAGTTCTATACTAAAGAAAGAAGTTCAGCTGATTATCAACAGTTTTTGGTCATGTTTTGGAAAGGATGTCCAACTGTTACAACAATGTTGCGATCTAGCAACTATAATGTAATTCACCTATCTCAAACCCTGCCCTCTTTTCTTGATCCTCCAATCACAACGGTTGCTTTCCTTGGACAAGTTTGTAGAGAGAAGCGAAAGTTATGATTGGAGGATCAAGAAAAGAGGGCGTAGCTTGAGATGCCAATTTAAACGGTTTACATGCCAACCTCTATGGAACTAAAGATGCATACATTGCAAAGATACATTGGCAAGGCTTTGAGGCAATGTAGGTGGGCAATATTGCCCTCAACATGGGTGGTAATTTGGGACAAACATTAGTTAAGAAAAAACAGTTAAGTCTTACTCTCGTAAGCCTATAGATACTGAAAATGTTAACAAAATGGCCCATCTAGCTTCATTACCTGGAGTAGTTATTGCTTGTGTATCATGGTCTTGATCAGGCCTCTAGTTACAAAGGGTTCAGAATGCCAACGTTGTTGTTGAAAGGCTGTTGTGTCTCTGCTTGTTTCAGGATGTGGTGTGTTCATATGTGTCTGAGCGCTGCAGGGACAAGCCCCTGAGTCTGCATGTCTGTCTGTTGACCAGAGATGAGACAGATGACCAGACAGTCGGGTCACTGAAGAGGCTGGCACAGGCCAGCAGGGGGCACTTTCTGTGGAGTAATGAGACAGGTACTAGAGAGCACACACTTACAAACATTAGCTCACAAACATATACACCTACCCTATATTGTATTATTTATTTATTTTTTAAACCATTGTTTATCCAGGGTAGATATGCTGAGCATGTCTGCACTTTTTCAGCGACATGTACGTGTATACGTACACACACACACAAACACATTGATACACACACACACACACACACACACACACACACACACACACACACACACACACACACACACACACACACACACACACACACACACACACACACACACACACACACACACACACACACACACACACACACAGTAACATGACTCACCAAACTGCTTTTAGACAGAGACCTTTCAAAAGACTAAATGAGCCCTTCTCATCCCATTGCCACAGGTTTTAATGCATTATCTTCCCTTATTAGAGGATCTTTGTTTTATACAGACATCAGATCAATACAAGAGTCTGAGAAGGACTGTAGTAGAGGGGGGTTTAAGTGCCTTGCTCAAGGCCACTTCAGCTATAATTGGTCCACCCAGATTCTGGTCCAAGCCAATTTGGGAATTGGAACCAGCGTCCAACCACACGTCCACTTTTCTAACACTTAAGCCACCATTGCTCCCATTGGCTGCTTGTTGGTAGAATGAGTGGTTTTCATGATCAATAATCCCTGCACATTCCACATTTTCACAACTGTAATAGTAAATTCAGCACTCTAGAATTGTATGCTAGCATTCCTAACTGGGACTCCCTAAAAACATGGTATCTCGTGTATAAACCCACCCCAACCGTAACCGCATTTTGCACGCAGTACACGAGATACCAAGTTTTCAGTAAGTCCCAAGCCATTGTGAGTCCTTCACCTGAGGGGTGGGTTCGTCATGGACACAGACTGGGGAGGTCCTCCACTACACCCAGCACCTCCGCTCCACACCGCAGTGAACGGTCAGACAAGGTGAGAGAGCCGCTCAAGCCTTTTATCACAAAGCTACTTGGAGGACAAGTAGCTGAGGGAACGACAGAGGGAGACAAAAGTAATCTGTCCATTCAGGCTCTGCGGTTATAATGAGTTATACGTTCAGAATGTTAATGTTAATGCGTGTGTGTTTTCTGTGCAAATCTGTCAGGTGTGTATGCTGCAGCTTCACCCTCTCTCTCCCTCTCCATCTCGCTGTATGAACCTCTTTCATTATCCTTCTGCTGTCGGAAATGCAAAAGAAGAGTGCGTGTGTGTGGGGTGGAAAGGAACCCAACCTGAGCATGAAATAAAAGCAAAATGGCCACCGTGTGAATATGTTCAATGCTCTGGATTTGTAATAATAATAATAATAATAATAATAATAATAATAATAATAATAATAATAATAATAATAATAATAATAATAATAATAATAATGTGTGTGTAATTCTTGATGGAAACAGAGTCCCTTCCTTTCCTTTCCTCTCCACAGGCATCCTGGAGAGTGATGACACCACAGCTCTGTTTGTAGAGATGAAGAGGGCAGCAGGCTACTGGCAGAAGGTAAGAGCAGAGAGGGGTCAGGACAGAAGGATAGGCTGCAGAAAGGTTTACCACAGAACTGTCCTCTGTTCAAAACACAATGAGCAACGTTAACAGAGGACACGCCCATGTCATAGATGTGATTCTCTGAACTCTGAGTCAAAGTGCCTTCCCTGTGAACCGCCACTAGGGAGCAGAGTGGCGAACCGCGGGTGACTGAAGGTGCAGGTGACAGAGTGAGTTAGTTAAGTGACATTGCTGGTCTATGAGATGTTTGTATCTAAAAAATTTAAATATATATAGATGAACAGATTGCTAGAGAGATGGGTCATCCTGTATTGAACATACATAATACTCTATTGATAATAGTAGAGTTTGTTAGGAAATGCTACAAGGTGGACCCAGGAACAGTCTCAGTTGAACAGGTTTTTTGCCCATAGATGTAATAAAATCAAATAAAATGCAAACCATGTGAATCCCAATGTGGTTGTGCAGGCAGTCTCATCTAGCAGGCAGTCAATGTGGTTGCATTTTCTGCCACAATTCCAAATGTTAAAGTAACGCGCCAACATTATGGGAAATGCGCTTACAGTCTCCTCCAGAGCCAGACAATAAGATAGATACCAATTTACGTGTTCAGTAGAAACCAATCCGGCTGCAAGCTAGCCTAGCTTAGGACAAATGAAGGAAGTGGATACGGACCACTAGCTTAAAACCCTGGGAGAGATATCTTTGGCAAACAGCTAGGCTTGGTCCATATCTGCTTCCATTAATTTGTGCTAAGCTAGGCTAGCTTGCAGCTGGATGGCTTTACTGAATGCACAGAGAGGAAATTGGTATCAGAAATGCAGTCAGCGCATTTCCCATAATGTTGGCATGTTCCTTTAAGATATAGTTCATTTGAATATACATTTTAATAAAATTTTTAAATCACAGCCTGCTAGATGAGTAAAACCACCTTGGGATTCAAATGGTTTGCATTTCAAGTAAAAAAAAAGATTCTATTGAAAATACGTCTATGGTAAAACTCCATTCATTGGTGTTATGGTTTGTAACCGACCCCAATCGCACAACACAAGACAGGTATGAGAGTAAGCCAAGAACTGGGCATTTATTGAATACAACAGGAAAGCGGCACTGTCCCTTTAAGGGAGAACACAAAATACTGGAAAACAAGAACTAGGGAAAATAGGCACTGTGCCTTTAAGAGGCGAGCAGGCTAAGGGGCTAAGGCTAAAGGACAGGGCCAGGGCAAAGGACAGGGCAGGAACAGGGGCAACGGAGAGGGGAACAGGGACAGAGGCCCGGGGAGGCGGGCTGGAGACAGGGGCAGAGAAAACAGGGTTAAGGCCTTGGACAGGGCGAGGGACCAGTGGCGTCGCGTGGGTAAAATAACAGGGGAAGCCAAAAAAAATTATTAAAATTTTTTTATTAAATATTTTTATTAATTTTTTTTTTTTTTTTTTTTTTTTTTAGTCAAGTAGTCACCATGTACACTACAGTATGGCTCGGCGGCCAGTCAAACTTTCTTAACAGATTGCAGAATGGGTACAATACAGTACGGCTCAATACACACAATTGTATAAGGGGATGCAGACCAGAGGTCCTATAAGGAGGTCCTTTGTCCCCACAGCCATCAGACTGTACAACAGCGTATTATAGTTACACCTGTTTTTACACCTGTTTTTACACCTGTTTTTACATCTGTTTTTATACACCTGCTTTTATCTAATCACGCTACTATTTTAATTTTAATTTTAATATTGATGGGTATGATTTAATTGAATTTTATCATGTACTTATTTTAATTCATGATGCAGACATAACGTGTAACTACTGTATGGGAATGGTCAATGTCTGTATACTATGTGAGCTGCGAGATACCCTGAATTTCCCCAAGGGGATTAATAAAGTATCTATCTATCTATCTATCTATCTATCTATCTATCTATCTAGAGAAAGACGTTTGTCTTGTTTACATCAGGGTCCCCCATTTTCAATTCATAGTGACATTTATGACATACAAGACATCATGACATCAAATATACAGTACTGTTACCCCTAGATCCTGACAGAGTATATACATATGATGGGGAGGGGACTGTACATTAGGAGGGGGTGGGTGGGTGGGAGAGAAATATACATACGGCCGGTGTTGTTTTCGAGGAGGGAGTAGGATTCCGCAGAACACCGGGAGAGAATATGACTGTCTATTAGACAAACGTGACAAGACAAACGTATTTCTCTGGTCTGCATCCCCTTAACAATTGTGTGTATTGAGCCGTACTGTATTGTACCCATTCTGCAATCTGTTAAATAAAGTTTTCATTCATTCATTCATTCATTCATTCATTCACGTGTCTGTTGCGCCGCGCGCCCAGCCATCAGAGCGCTCCTACTGTAAAATGCGGAAGCAGTCATTTCAGCCTCAGTTTTACTCGTTTATAAAAATGATTTAAAATGTTTATTAGCAACGCCAAGCTTTCAAACCCCGCCGCATCTGTGTGTGAAACCCTAATGGAACGCTGGGTACCTTTGACATTTATATCCGATATATTTTGGACCCACCGCTAGCTTTTAAGCAGTGCTTGATGGTGCACATTAACCTGGCTACTACGGAGGAATAAGTTACTGCGTATTCCAGCCCCTGGCTTGCATTGCAGTCATGAAAGGGTATACAAGCTTGCCTGATAACGTTAGTTAGTCCTTAGTCAGGCTGCTCAGTTCTTACCTGGTCAATAATGTGGTCCTCCTCTTGCCAGATAGATTTGTTAAATCATAATATCCACAGTGGTGTGCTCTGCTGGTCCTCAGTACTGTACTGGGATGTCACGTTAGGTAGTCAGGTGGAAACGTGAACTTCAAAAATGTACAGTTTCTATGCCAAATGTATATACACTCCTTTTCTGGACACTTTTGTATCACAAACAGTACTGTATTTGCAAATCTGATATGTCATAAATGTATAGATGTAGCAGTACTGTCTATCTGTATGTCATGTATGTCATATATGTTATGATGAATTGAAAATGGGGGACCCTGATGTAAACAAGATGAAAGTCTTTCTCTGGTCTGCATCCCCTTAACAATTGTATGTATTGAGCTGTACTGTACTGTACCCATTCTGCAATCTGTTAATAAACTTTTCAATCAATCAATCAATCAATCAATCTTCTGAGTGCCCCGCCTCCAGGTGGAAAATATGCTGAACGTCTTCCTCCCAGCTCCGTTTTAAACTTTTAGGGTGTGGCACAGTGGCAGTCAGCTCGAATCTGATTGGCTAGGATCGGATTTGGAGTTTGGACTCACTCTATAATGCTGGAAGCCTGGAGAAAGAGACCTACCCACTGCCTCTCTCCTATACTAGCTGCAGTAGTGAGCACAGTCTGACAGTGTGTTAGAGGGAGTGAGAAGGAGAAGAGGGAGACATTAAAAAAAAAAAAAAAAAAAAACACAGATGCACAGATGAAAAAGAATGTAAACTATATTAAAAAAAATTATATTTTAATTTTTTTTTTTTTTTTTCATATTTCATAATTTGATATGAATTTATAGGGAGGCATGGCTTCCGTTGGCTTCCACAAGGATTCGCCACTGCGAGGGACAGGGGCACTGGAGAGGGGAACAGGGACAGAGGCCCGCGGAGGCGGGCTGGAGACAGGGACAGAGAGAACAGGGTTAAGGCCTTGGACAGGGCGAGGGTCAGAGCTGCTTACAGGGATGGAGTAGGAGCGCGCAGGCTAGACGTCTGGAGTGGGGCGCGTCGGCTTGGAGAACGTGCCGGTTCGGAGAGCGCGCCGGCTCGGAGAGACGCATCCTCCCGTAGAGAATTAGAGAGCGATGCGCGTCTGGAGTGGTAGCGCGCCGGCTAAGCGTCTGAAGTGGTGCGTGTCGGCTTGGAGAATGCGCCGGTTCGGAGAGCGCGCCGGCTCGGAGAGACACATCCTCCCGTAGAGAATTAGAGAGCGATGCGTGTCTGGAGTGGTAGCGCGCCGGCTAAACGTCTGAAGTGGTGCGCGTCAGCTTAAGGAGCGCGTCTGCTGTAGGAGCGCATCAGCGCGGAGTCTGGAGTGGTGCGCGTCTGCTGTAGGAGCGCATCAGCGCGGAGTCTGGAGTGGTGCGCGTCTGCTGTAGGAGCGCATCAGCGCGGAGTCTGGAGTGGTGCGCGTCTGCTGTAGGAGCGCATCAGCGCGGAGTCTGGAGTGGTGCGCGTCTGCTGTAGGAGCGCATCAGCGCGAAGTCAGGAGTGGTGCGCGTCTGCTGTAGGAGCGCATCAGCGCGGAGTCTGGAGTGGTGCGCGTCTGCTGTAGGAGCGCATCAGCGCGGAGTCTGGAGTGGTGTGCGTCTGCAGTAGGAGCGCATCAGCGCGGAGTCTGGAGTGGTGCGCGTCTGCTGTAGGAGTGCATCAGCTGTAGGAACGCGTCTGGCGCGGGGTCTGGAGTGGAACACTGGAATACCTCCCGTAGAGAATTAGAGAGCGCAGTACTGTGTCCCACTCCAGGCAAACGCGACAGGTGGCGAAGGCTTGCACCTCGTCTCACGCCGGAGATGAAACAGCATACAGAATACAGAAACAGATACAGATAGGGAATCTCCCGTAGGAGCTTACAGATAGAGAACGACCCGACAAGGACTGGGGGGGAGATCCAGGTATTTAAAGCCCACTGGGGCGCTAATTAGAACACACATCAGGTGCGTGAAGGTAATTGATACTTGACTAGAAGTGTGTGTTCGGCACGGACCAATCAAACACATAATGAAAGATAGTCCAAGGGTGTGGGCTGCTGAAGAGCAGACGAGAGTAAACGAACGCGAGGGTGGGGGCTAGAGAGGTGAGGAGACAGGGAATTAAAGGTCCAGGGAAGAGGCGAACCTCACAGTACTCCCCCCTCCACGGTAGCCACCGGGCGACCCAAAAATACAGACAGAGGGGCAGGGGACATAAACAAGGCAACAAACAAAAAATTACTGGGCCATGCTAGCAGGGGAAGCTACACCAAAAGTGGGGCTAGCAAAGGGACAGGGTAGCTGAGGGGTAACTAGGGTAGCTGAGGGGTAACTAGGGTAGCTGAGGGGTAACTATGGTAGCTGAGGGGTAACTAGAGGAGCTGAGGGGTAACTAGAGGAGCTGAGGGGTAACTAGAGGAGCTAACAAAGCTAACAGGGGAGCTAACAGGCTAACAGGGGAGCTAACAGGGTAGCTAACAGGGGAGTCAACAGGGGAACTAACAAGGGCTAACAGGGGAGCTAACAGGGGAGACTAACAGGGGAGCTAACAGGGAACAAAAAAAAGGCAAACTCAACATACACTGTCTGTACTGGCTGGGGTCGTCGACTGGTCGGGTCGTACTGTTATGGTTTGTAACCGACCCCAATCGCACAACACAAGACAGGTATGAGAGTAAGCCAAGAACTGGGCATTTATTGAATACAACAGGAAAGCGGCACTGTCCCTTTAAGGGAGAACACAAAATACTGGAAAACAAGAACTAGGGAAAATAGGCACTGTGCCTTTAAGAGGCGAGCAGGCTAAGGGGCTAAGGCTAAAGGACAGGGCCAGGGCAAAGGACAGGGCAGGAACAGGGGCAACGGAGAGGGGAACAGGGACAGGCGAAGGCTTGCACCTCGTCTCACGCCGGAGATGAAACAGCATACAGAATACAGAAACAGATACAGATAGGGAATCTCCCGTAGGAGCTTACAGATAGAGAACGACCCGACAAGGACTGGGGGGGAGATCCAGGTATTTAAAGCCCACTGGGGCGCTAATTAGAACACACATCAGGTGCGTGAAGGTAATTGATACTTGACTAGAAGTGTGTGTTCGGCACGGACCAATCAAACACATAATGAAAGATAGTCCAAGGGTGTGGGCTGCTGAAGAGCAGACGAGAGTAAACGAACGCGAGGGTGGGGGCTAGAGAGGTGAGGAGACAGGGAATTAAAGGTCCAGGGAAGAGGCGAACCTCACAATTGGAGCTTGTTCTTGGGTTCCGCCCCATAAAGCTCTAGTCTATGTCATGGTGGTCAGTGTAATATTTTTTATGATAGTAATTTTCATGGTGCGGCCACAACAAGAGATGTTATTTAGCTGGGGACCCACCAAGAATCAACCGTTGTCTGGGGTTAATTTGAACTCCAGTCTATGTTAGAGGAAATATCATTAACCCATGAATTCTGTTCACAGTTGTAAGTAATTTGGACAAGGATGTTAGGCTACTGTTTGACTGACCAGGCAAACCTTCAGCATTTTCTTCCCTCCTCATCCTGCAACCCTCCTGACCCACCAGTGGGTCCCGACGAGGGAGGCATGAGGCCACAGATTCCAAGACTTAAAGGAACACGCCATTGTCCAACTAACACCTCTCCCGAAGGCTAACCGGCCATGTCCGCTTCCATTCATTGTGCTAAGCTAGGCTAACATGCAGCCAGATAGCTTTCTACTGAACACACAGAGAGGAAACTGGTATCTATCTTTTTGTCTCTCTCTGGAGAAGATGGTAAGCTAATTTCCCAAAATGTTGGCGTGTTCCTTTAACCTTTCAGTATCGGTCGATACATTGCTTTTACTGTGAGTGTATACTGTACCAAGGGTAAATTTGTTTCCATTAGAGAGATCTACCATGCTTATATGTTTCCAATGTCAAGTTAGACCGCGCTCTCAAGATTCGACACTGGGTGCTGAAATCCCATTAAGTATTATATAAAAAAGAAGCAGTGAAGCTAGACCAGCACTCTCAGGTTCAAGTATTTAATGGCAGCCTGAAACAAACATGTTTCGGAATTACATATTCCTTCGTCAGTGTTATAGCTTGCAATGCACATGCAGTCAAGATGGTGGTTATATACACAGGTGGTTAATGACCAAACATCTGTGAATCACGTTGCTTTAGTTTCTTTTTTTTAAACTTACATTTTTTATTAACATTTATAGACAAACAACACTTACACCATATCTACAATGACATCAACAACACAACAGTACATCCACATGGGCCCCTTGAATTCGGCCACGCTCAGCCTCCCAGACCCCCATGAGAGGGCCCCCCCCCCTCCCGCCATCCACCCCCAGAAACAGGGCTCCCCCACATCCCAGGGCCGTCTCACGCGTGGCCGAGTATTCAGCGACACGGGTACCTTGAATTTGGTTGGGCCAGGCCCAGTAGAGGGGCGAGGGGTGGTACTCCCCCCCACCGAGCCAAGCCCGCTACCTCCCATGCCACCCAGCACCCCACCCCACGGACGACGACCCCACAACATCCAAGACCCCACTCCCCCGGGCCAAACCGCGGAAACGATGGTCCCCCTCCCCTGACACCCCCCCCCCCCCCCTGAGTTAAGCCCATAGGAGCCCCCCATATCCCAGGCTGATGCGCGCGCCGCCGGGCCCCCAGCGACACAGGTCCCTTGAATCAACTGGGCCAGGCCCAGTAGAGGAAAGGATAGGGGACTAACTAACAACACAATAAGAAAGAATGAAGTGAACATAAATGGTTATATGGTTAGCACTCTTTCCCCGATTGGCGGTTTGGGGGGGGGATCAGCCCTCCCACTGGAGAAGCCCCCCCCCCAGAGACGGAGATACACCCCAAAGGAGACTCTCCAAGCCTCTCTTCATGTCCAACATTTTGCATCTCGTGTGCGGATGGTCCGGCCGACCTCGGTGCCCGAGTCCTGGTTGATCCGGTTGTATCCAGCGTCTCCCCGTCCTTCCCCTGGGGGCCGTCCGTTTCACCTCACCCGAACGAGCTTGTATCACTTGCTGCGTCATATTCATCGTGTTAACCTCCATGTTAGCTTGCAGCTCCTTCTCCAGCCAGGCCTCGCTGCGGTCCAACACCACGTTAGCTTGTATCCCTTGCTGCGTCGTATTCATCGTGTTAACTTCCATGTTAGCTTGCAGCTCCTCCAGCCAGGCCTCGCTGCAGTCCAACACCCCGTTAGCTTGTATCCCTTGCTGCGTCGCATTCATTGTGTTAACCTCCATGTTAGCTTGCAGCTCCTTCTCCAGCCAGGCCTCGCTGCGGTCCAACGCCACATTAGCTTGTATCACTTGCTGCATCGTATTCATCGTGTTAACTTCCATGTTAGCTTGCAGCTCCTCCAGCCAGGCCTGTGTGCTAGCTTGGATAGCCCGGATAGCCCGTGTGTTAGCTTGGATAGCTTGGTTAGCTAACTCGATAGCCCGTGTGCTAGCCCGCATGTCCTGGGCGATCTGTATTTTAACTTGGATGTCAGTCTGTATGCTAGCTGCCCACTGCGTCATGCTAGTCTGAATCATTCACTTTTTATTTCGCTTTGTATTGTTTTACTTCCTTTTCTTGATATTCACCGACCGGGAGCTCTTTCATGTGGCTGCTCACCCGAACGTCTCAAACCGGAAGTCTCTGCTTTAGTTTCTTAGCATTGGGTAAATTCTCTGAATTTTATAATAAAATGATACTCATTTTAGAACCGAACCGATATCTGATACCAGTATTTCTATAGATGCATCCCTAGTCCCGACCGCAGTTTGAAAACAATAGCTACACTTTGATTCAACTCTCTTGTATATTTTACCAGAAGGATCACTGTTTTCAACGTGTGTCTTTTTTTCCAGAGCTTCATGCTGGTGGAGTCTCTGACCCAGAGAGCTAGCTGTACATGCCCAGCAGAAGAACTTTCTCTGGGGAATAGTCCTCCAGCTCTGTCTCCCCAGTCCACCAAGCCCAGAGAGGGATCCATTCGCACAATCCGACCCACAGCACTCACCCTAGCCAAGCTGGTCAGAGGACACCCCCACACACACATCCCCAGCCCACTTAACATGTGATTCACTGTGTGAAATGACAATCTTTTAATACATTTATGAAATTATCTTGTGATTGATTCCAGCAAGCCAGAGAAACAAGATCAGGGACGTCTACACAAAGGTCCCTCACACGGAGCCCCAGCACATCCAGAGCTGCCATACCCCCAGGTGAGTCATGGGATTGCCAGGGAAACGCCCGGACACGCTGCCTGGAATCACGTTACCTTAAAGAGGTTAACGCCTCAAGCTAAATACATGTCAAATCTCCCATTAGCAAGCATGTTTAGTAATAACACCTTAATATAACATAATAAAACAACATCACAGCTTAGCCACTTTAATAGTAGACAAAAAAACGCAGTAGTTGCACTAGTCGAGAAAGGAGCTTAAAAAGTGCCCCTATCTTTTTATAGCAAGTTCTCTCTCGCCTGTTTCTTCAAGATGCTGACCTCTACTCATTTTGCACTCTTGTTCTTTTCTCTCTTTAATTACGTGTGGTGCATTAGGCTGTCGGCTCAGGTCTGTCTGTCTGTCCGCTTGCTGTCTGCTAAATAAAAGATGATTATGCTATTTCTGTCCTCGACAAAAAAAGAAACTGCGCTCACTAAGTGACTGTTGTTGTTGTTTACCTACTGTGCCTTGTGGGATGTCAGCGATACAGAGGCAACATGAAACGGATGGTTTGATGCCTGGGTTTGGTTAGGTAGCTATTTGTAATGGCCTGTGTTTTCAATGTCTTTTCTATCTGTGATTTCCTTGAAAGTAATATTTCATCAAATGCTATTTGGGTGATACATCAGTACTATAACTTTCCATCTTTAGATAATTAGGTCTGAAAACATTCAAACAGACTTGGATGGTTATTCATCTGAAGAATTTAATTGTTTGTTTATTGTTTATTCTTTTTAGCTCAACCCATAAGTGATTGGCGCCCTTCAGGAACAAGGGCCAAGCCAAAGAAAAAAACGGACGTGTCCCAATCTGTCTTCTACCTTGAGGATGGCCAACTGGGTGAGGAAGAGAAAGCATGCATGCATTCTCCATTGACCATATTCACACAGTAGCTATTTAGCTTGGAACAGGGTGGAAAGGAACCCAACCTGAGCATGACATAAGAGCAAAATGACCGCTGTGTGAATAGGGTCGATGACTGTATGACATTTTACGTGTACATTTTACGACCTAACTCTAAATATTATAATGACCTTTTAACCTTAAACCTTTCCTCCCGTTGCAGGTGTGGTATACAAGTCCTACCCCAAACCTAAAAGTGTTCGCAAGTCAATCCCCTCTGTGATTGTGCCCAAACAAGAAGACGTCTGCTCCTCCAAACAGGTACGATGTGAAGAACATCTTAGCATCAGCACCATTTGTTTGTCAATTCATTTTATTAAACTAAGAAAAGTCTCATTGAGATTAAAAATATATTTTACAATAGTATCCTGGCCAAGACAGGCAGCAGCACAATGAACAGGGTTGCAGACATGAAAATTATAATAAATATAACAATTTACAATGAAAAAAAAAAAAAAGTACAGAATCATAATATATCAAATAAATATTTGTCGTAAATGGTAAATGGCTGCTTTTTTATATAGCGCTTTTATCCAAAGCGCTTTACAATTTGTTACTCACATTTTACGTTCACTCACACAATCACACACCAACGGCAACCATGCAAGGTGCCAACCTGCTCATCGGGAGCAATTAGGGGTTGCTCAAGGACACATCGACACTCTGCCCAGGAATCGAACCGGGAACCTCCGGATTGCCAGACAATTGCTCTACCTCCCGAGCCACTGTCGCCCCTACACTGGTCACAAGTCATCAACATCAGGGATCATACAGGGGCAATATTAATCAGTCAGAACATCTGTAGCCAGATGTACCTGTTTCCAAATGATTAAGATTTACTTTAATTGCATTCAGTGAGACCAGCTCCTGAATAATTTTTCAACTGATTCAGAGGGAGCAGCATACCTAAACACCCTTTTTCCAAATTCAGTACGGGCTTTAGGGACAGATAGTAAGAATATGTCCTGGGAGCGAAGACTATAACTTTTCATACTTTTCTGAAGGATGTAGATCCATAGGTAAGATGAAAGCAAACCAATCCATTAATCCACCCATCCACCCATTCACTCAAGACTTAACTTAACCATGACAATTGACAAGATTCCTATTTAGAATTGCTAGTAGGTGGGGACGACAGCTAGTTTTGCTCATGGAGTTGTTATAGGAACACAGACCTACTCGGTCGACGCAATATCACAGTCTCATGGTCTCCTCATTCTACTAGGTATTCTTATACATAATATCTAAGCAAAACAGAGATACTTCACCTGCCGGTCGAATCCTCCCCGCTGACCGACCTTTCTATCACAGTGAAGAATGTAGCCGTGGCTCCATCCCTGACCGCCAAGAACCTAGGTGTAGTCTTTGACAACCGGCTGAACCTCTGCTCACATCGCCTCAACAACCAGAACCTGCAGATTCTTCCTGAGCAACGTCAGAAGGATCCGCCCCTTCCTGACAAAAGAAGCCACTCAACTCCTCCTGCAATCAACATGTCTCGCCTCGACTACTGCAATGCACTGCTAGCTGGTCTACCAACTACCGCCACCAAGCCACTTCAACTCATACAAAACGCAGTGGCCTGTCTGATCTCCAATCTACCAAAGTCGGCCCACGTTACCCGACTTCTTGGAGAGCTGCACTGGCTTCCCATTGCTGCGCGAATCTGCTTCAAGGTCCTTGACCTGGCATACTGTGCAGCAAGGGGAACGGCTCCCTCCTACCTCCGGTCAATGGTCTCTAACTACACACCCTCAAGACCCCTACGCTCTGCATCTTCTGGCCGCCTGAGACCCACTCCTATCTGAGCTCCTGGGGGGTCATCAAAACATAGCAGGCTATTATCAGTCCTCGCTTCCCACCACAGTCAGCTGAAACCCGGCAAACTTTCCACCGTCAACCAAAAACACACCTCTTCAAACAATCTGATAAAAAGAAAGAAAAACATCTTACTGTCTGTACTATTATGTACCTTACTACTATGCTACTATACTTATACTATTACCTATCATGCTAACATGTCTATACTACTATGCACTCAGAGTGTAACAGTCAAGATCGACACTATTTTGACAATGCCAGTGACCCCTCCTGCTGACTTGTAAGTCTCTTTGGATAAGCGTCAACTAAATAACAAAAGGTAAATGTAAAATATAATATTCTTCTTGAGGGGCGGGACTACAGGTATCCATGGGATGTACTCTGTCTTGTTGCCAGACCAAAACATGATGATAAATATGCAGCAAGGGGAGAGGAGAAGTTAAAATCCAATATTCATAGCTGACTCATCCTGGATTTGGCCATGGGCAATCATGCACTTCTAGAGTAGATGCACAAATATACAAATATTCCTAAAGGATTGTAATTACGTGAATGACTAATGCCTAATGGATCCTCTGTGCTTATACTAAGTACAGTATGACCTCTTTGTCCCCTCTCTCATACTGCCACCTAGTGGCTGAAGAGTTATGGCATCAGGAAGTTGAAGCTGGACCTGCATCGCTTAGCATCTGGACCGTACTGTACCCATCACAAGACAGTGGTCCCCTCTGTTCTCAACGCGGTGTCTGCCAAATACTGCTCCATCCTCCCCAGTGTCCTCATCAACGTGAGTGAGAGGAGAATAAGTGATACTGTCAATGTTTCTAGAGTTATTTCCAAAAAGAAATGCATCCTTTTTGAAAGTTAAGAGGATTGAAATAATAAATAATAGTACTGTATGAAATGTAATGAAAATTGTATCTTTTGATCTCTTCTGTCCTTTGGGTTGCACACTACAGTGCAGCTTTAGGAGAGATGTAATATTCAGATAAGTGTAGTATGTTGGTATTTGTGCTTGTTGTTGTTGTTGTGTGTTTGTTTGTGGCTGTCAGGGGGCAGTCAGGCACCCCCAGCTGACTGAAGGAGAGTTGAGGCAGTATCTGGCCCAGTCCCACCGCCTGCTGCAACGATACATACACAGACTGCAATGGCTGCTCACCGGTAAAACATTTACAGAGACTCACGGACTGACAGACTGACAGACTGACAGACTGACAGACTGACTGACAGACAGACAGACAGACATTTACATTTACATTTACATTTAGTCATTTAGCTGACGCTTTTATCCAAAGCGACTTACAAGTTCTGTACGACAAGCCATCAGGAAGGGCACAACTCTATCAGCTGAGCAACAATGTTCATCAAAGTGTTGAGTGCTACAGTGTAGGTTAGTTTATTAGGACAAGTGCATGACAGTACGGTTAGTTAGGGTTAGATTTTTTTTTTTTTTTTTTTTTTTTAATTCAGATAATGGTTGAAGAAGTGCGTCTTTAGTCGACGGCGAAAGATTGGACGTGATTCGGCTGTCCTAACTGGGGTGGGTAGTTCATTCCACCATTGTGGGGCAAGGACTGAGAATAGGCGACTTCTCTTTGATGACCCTCCCGGAGCTTGGATAGGAGTAGGTCTGAGGCGGCCAGAAGATGCAGAGATGCAGACAGACAGACAGACAGACAGACAGACAGACCAGCAATGAAACACAAATACACAAACAATACCACACCAATTGGAATACCAAACTACCAGTCGAATGTAAAAAAAAAAAAAAATTAAAAATAAATATTGATATGGGGGAGATGTTGGAGAATGTTCCGATTCTGTCCTCGAATCGAGAATTAAAATAGTCAAGACGGAGATGAAAGAAACGGCGATATAAAAGGTCTGAATCTGCAGAGTCAGAGTAAGCGTCTGACTTTGCCCAATATACACCAGATATTTATAATGTCAGAAAATCACCCATTGTGAGACGGGGAAGCAGGGGTCAGGGCAGGAGGTCCCCACATTCTTGTCAGGAACACAGCGACCTTGTCCCTCCCCAAAGTTGGCACTCTCCCTTGACATGTTCCCCACAATCATCCTCCCTTCCAAGTCACAGAGTAGATTTCTAATGGTTCTAATTTAGGAAAAATTTGCCTGCAATACAAGCCAATAAATAGTTGTTACATAGCACAGCCAAATGCCTTAATAATAGTTTCCTATTGGTACTAGCCATAATGGCAAATAGAACAGACAACACACTTGTTAATTGTTAATAAACGTGTTAAGCTTCAGTGTAGTAATAATACCTACATTTTATCATTAATATTTAAATGTGCCTAATTTCAGCCTATTCATATTCAAATGGTATTCTTGGGGACAAATTGATAGCCCTACTCTACACTGTCTGAAAATAAAGCACCCACAGCTAACCTTCTATGAACCTTCTAGCCTGGTATCTTTAACTAAATCACAGACTTTAATATTGTTGGTCACTCCCCAAATGGCAAGGGTAGCAATATCATTTAATTACGCTGTGTCCCAGGACAAGACTATAATACACATTAAGGCCCTCGACTGAACTTCAGATCTTCAGTTTATACTTTATAGTGATGGCAAGAAGGAATATTACGTTCAATAGATTGACTTTCAATCATTCCATGGTCTCTCTTGTTCCTCCCTCTCTCCAGGCAGCAGGCGTGTGTTTGGGACGGTGCTGGAGGAGGAGGTGTGTGTCCTGGTGGATGTGTCCGGCTCCATGGCACCCTCTCTGGGGCAACTGAAAAGAGAGTTGTCCTCGCTGATCTGGGACCAGCTGTACCGCAACAGGATCAGGTACAACATTGTTCACTGTTCTGTGGTCAGGACCAACCTGTGTTGGCTTCTATTGGGAAATATTACATTTGATGAAAGCAGGCAAGTTGACTAAGAGAACGCATTCGTATTTACAGTGACGACCCTGGGGAGTAGTTGGATGGGGAGAGATAGTCCAACACATTCACACATGGGAGCTTCCATGGGGCAGCCACACTGAGTCTTACTGTTCGCCACTGAGCAGCTCCACTCAGGGTTTGAGATAGGTCAGTCAGGGGTTAAGTGCCTTTCTCAAGGACACCTCGACTATAGTTGTGAGAGGGAAGAGTAAAACCCTTTTCTCTAACCCCAGTAGTGATGGTGTCCATGCCCCCCCTCCAGGTT
Organism: Notolepis coatsorum; assembly: GCF_963971535.1. Taxonomy (NCBI): domain Eukaryota; kingdom Metazoa; phylum Chordata; class Actinopteri; order Aulopiformes; family Paralepididae; genus Notolepis; species Notolepis coatsorum. Next base: position 68,633,744 of record NC_140178.1, on the reverse strand, counting down.
CTCTTTGCTGGCGTTCTCTGGGGAGGTGAGGGTGTGGCGCCCCGTCCTCCAGGAGTCCTATGAGAAGCAGTGCCGCGCCGCAGTGCAGTGGGTGTCTCAGCTGGAGAGCCACGGAGGCACCAGCACCCTGGAGGCGCTGAAGGTACCCCCTCCATGTGTCTGGCCCCGGAGCTCTGCACTGCCCCACCCCCTCTCTGGGTCAAACCCACGATTCACCAAGATAATATGTATTTCATATGAAATTAACATAGAGGCCATTTGTTGTTGTTGGTGTTTCAACCTTGTATTTAACCACAGTTTATAATTGGCATTTCAACAAGCACAAAAAAATTTACCCAACTGATTCACAGTCTTGGATAAGCGCAGGTCTGGCTATGAGCATGGAGATGACCAGAGAGGTGGTGGAGCGTGGCTATGAAGCACCATGTTGTATTACATTAAAACCGGTTATGTGACGTTCTAACCTCCATGTGTCTGTTGTTCTATCCAGACCGGCTGTGAGCTGTTTGGCGAAAGGGTGGGTCTTTACATGTTGAGTGACGGGAAGCCAGACTGCAGCTGCAGCCTGGTCCTCACAGAGACCAAGACACTGATCGCAGAGAGATGCATCACCGTACACACGGTCTCTTACAACTGCACCGACAGGTACTGGCTGACTGCTGCTGCTTTTACTGGAACTACAGGCTACAGAACTATTATGTTGTGTCGCTGTATAACTTAATGCTCCCTTAAATGCTCCAGTGTCATTGTACAAGAATAATTCAGGACCGCCAAAGACTATTGTCAGAGTCCGACGAATGTTAAGAAATACACAAAGATATTTATTTCCACGCATGGGAGAGGGAGGGAATACAACAGTCCAAAATTGACATTGTACAACCTCTGAAGTTACAAAAACGATCTTGCTTTATACTTGACTGGATCAAGATTATGAAACGATGAACCATGTACTGTATGTGCTGGGTCAAACTGTCTTAGTCTGGGGCAAAAGCAAGTATCCTACACAGCATTGGTTCTGCTCAGTCACACTATGTACTGCAGAAAGAGGACATGTCCAATCAAAGTCAATGTTTACAGAGAATACATGATGAGGAGGATAATATCTGAACAATGTGTGCAAGCTACTAGAATGCTGCGATACAAAAACACAAGATAAACAGACATTTCACACAAACCAATATGTTTAATAGCAGTTGAAGTTAATAATGTGCCATCTTACATTTGGAATGAAAATTTGTCTGACTGCATTTCTTTCTGTGGGGATATGACAACGACCACGACTGAATGACTGGTCGCTGCGTGCACGTCACTCAGTGTGGCAAAGGACTTCCTAAAGAAACTGGCTCACCAGAATGGGGGACGTTATCACCGTCGTGATAATGCAGATATGCTCGTCGCTGGGCGGTTGGCGTCTGGGCTCATTAATGGACACGTGAGTTAAGATTTAGTGTGAACACACACATGTCATAGCTTCAGGGCCAATAGTCAAAGCAACATACTATTGAACCAGCTTTCCCTGTTTCATACCAGACATATTTAGACCACAGAAAAAAAAAGTACATAATGTACATTATGTTACAGCCATAAGTAATATATTTACATCTTGTGTAAGTGATATATTTACATTTTGGTATCGGCAAAAGTCCAAAACAAACACCATTGATTGATTGATTGAAAACTTTATTAACGGGTACAATACAGTACGGCTCAATACAAACAATTGTTAAGGGGATGCAGACCTGAAAAAGACTTTCGTCTTGTTTTCATTAGGGTGCCCCATTTTCAATTCATCGAGACATTTATGACATACACGACATACAGATATACAGTACTGTTTCATCCAGACATTTATGCCATACAAGATATACAAATACAGTATACAGTAATGTTTAAGAGAAAGAGATCATAAAAGAAATATACTGTATACATGCGAGGGGGAAGAAACTGGATCGGCTATTGTAATAATTCTGCCTCAATATATTTTTTTATGATCTCTTTCTCTTAAACAGTACTGTATATTTGTATATCTTGTATGTATACAATGTATACAGTACATGTATACAATTGTTTGTATTGAGCCATACTGTATTCTACCCATTCTCCAATCTGTTAATAAAGTTTTCAATCAATCAATCAAGCTTTCCATTTTTGCACAAAATGAGTTCCCTTCTATCACTAACATTATTGTTTAAGCATTTTTTGTTGAAATAAAATTATACGTAATTATTTTACGATTAATTGCAAATTGTTTCATGTTGAACTATAGATTGTGGATGAATACACACAGAAAGGTACACCATGCCAATGTTCATGCTTTATTTGTTTTAAACGAGACGATTTACAAATGTGTCCATTGGAAATACATTGCAATTTCAAGCGAGGTGGACCGGCTGGAAACAACAATGACGTAACCACCACACCTCCCTATTTCCCCCAACAGGTTCCAGAAGAGCTCCCACACTTTGAAGGAGACGACTTAAGGAGATTGGTTAAGGAAATTAACAAATTAAGAATGTTCCAGAAACAGGCCCGGGCATTTAGGTTTGCATACAGTACACTACATTTCCTAATAAAAAAAATATGACTGCTAATAGAGGCCTTGCACGGTTGCTACAGTATGTGCAAAACAACGATTGTTGTGTTGATAAATGAGAAATATATCAACAAACACATAATCATTTTGTGTCTTATTACTTGTTCTATTCACAATAGAATAGTAATATCTTGCTTTTCCTGTGTTTACCTACTTTACTCTATCACTACACAGAACTTAGGCATTTTCTTTTGAAAGTGGTTACCAATGGTTACCGTTACATGCAGGGAGCCTTTCTGGAAGAAAAAGAACTACAAACATTCTGTGAAAAGCCTATACTATTCATTTGATGTTCATATTATAGAATGTAGTCTGATTTCTTTCTTTCCCTCTTTTTTTGAAACATTGTTTACAGAGACATCATTATGAAGACTCAAGAGGCAACTTGACCAATATTTCGATACTGTGAATTTTGCAGTAGCATATTCCTGATGTTTTAGTAATGCAGTAATCATGATATAAACGCTGTAATAAGATTATATGTAAATTGTGTGATAAGTATGTGTATTATTCTGTAATAAAACTGATGACATACAATAAACGTTTTAAATCAATGTGTCTTATTTCAATTCAGAGGCAATTGTGGACTACTTTAGATAAGATTATATTCAAATCATGTATTGTCAATGTACAGCACAAGTACAGTACAATGAAAAGAAGTTTGGCATCCAACCAGAGTGCAAATGTAACAGTAAAGTGCAGTAGTAATATACAATGTACAGGTGATTAAACTGGGTATAAAATATATAAATTAGTACTACTGCTAATCAGGTGTATACAGAGTTGTACCAATATGTAATGTAATATGGGCATAAAGACAGTATGGACCTAGTCATACTGGCCAACAGCGTAACTAGAGTAGGTAAGGAAGGAATATGTATAGATCTATATAGTATCTGCAGATATGTAAAATGATTACATGCAGCTATGAAATATTCAATATATTACAGGTGGATATATTGTATATATATATATATATATATATACGGTAAGAATAAATATATATTCAGGAACCAGGTACCCAGGTGGGGTAAGTATCTCCCGGGCCTTTCTGTGTGGAGTTTGCATGTTCTCCCCTTGCTCGCCCCTCCAAAAAGAGATACACCCAATAGAAAAACATGCAGAACAGATCTAACGCTGTCGTGTCCCTGACGAAGACGGACAGGAGCACTTGGATTGGCCCCCGGGCGCGGCCCCATGCCGCAACCCTATGAGGCGCCAATTGGGACAAAAGCCTGTCTAATACAAGACGACACCACCTATCCAGTTATCCTGCGCGACCCACCCATGTCTGCTCCCGGCTGCCCTGCCTTGGGGGGAAGGACGACGGGGTCATGGGTCAGGCGCAGAGACGAAATTTCATCTGTGATTCAAAAAGATAAATGTATACGTGTGTTTCCTGTGTGTGTCGCCCATCGCATTTGTGTGTCGCTGCATGCCTACGTTGCAATGTGTGCAATGAAAGACGTATTCAAAGTCCAGTTTAATCTGAATTAATCGTTCATTAATATATACAGCATTATTGTACAAATGTACATGCTATCATACAGAGTATATTCATAGACTAGTGGGGTGTGTAAAGATTATTATGATTACAGTGTAGGGCAGTTGTAGACAGTGGCAGCACTATAGGTAGGAATACATTGAAACAGAGTTCAGAGTCGTACAGTATAGCCAGGTAACAGAGCATAGGGTGTAGGCAATTTAAACAATTTCTATTTTATTTACTATTACTATCTATTTATTTATCAGATTTACTTAAAATATACTTAAAAACTAAATAATATTCTGCAAACTAGTTCAATCATTGGCTTGTTCATGGTCCCTACGTCATGGAGGTGAACCCTAAGGCAGGTATATTAGCTATGCACCTGTCGGTGTCAGTCACTGAAACATGTCAAACCTATAGTCTGCGCGGTTCATCCAGAATTTACGGTAGACCTCGCAGATAAAGGCACAGGTATTTGACAGGTAAGAGGAGGGCCGCCGGGACTTTTGAGATGGTCTGCTGAATTACACTTGTGGATACATGTGGATAGTACTGTATATGTGACAGAGCCGGTGCATGATAAAAAGGTAAGCCAGTAAACAGAACTTGGAATATTATAGGAAAGTTGAAAATTGACTACTGGCAATAGGATCCGTACATTATCAGGTTGAGAGCTACATATTCGTTTTATTTTTTATTTTATTATATTTGTATTAACAATGCAACTGACCCTTAGCTGCCAGAGATGAACCCTTCCTGGTAACTTGTTGTTCACAATCTGTAAGTCGCTTTGGATAACAGCTAAATGACTAAATTGTAATTGTATCAGTGTTAGCACCAAGTTGTATTATTGTACAAATACTATAGTGTCTATTGGTATCCCCCTCCCCCTCCCAGGCTTCCGTTTTCCAGGACAGTGAATGGAGCTGTGTGGTCCCAGTATGAATGAGAGAGGAGGGTCTGTGTGTCAGGTAGAGCAGCTTCCTTGCCCCAGCGTCCCCCTCACAGACCCCAGCAGTGGGCCATGTCGTCTGCAGGCCAACGGACACCACCCCCACCCTCTCACCCACCAGCCCTGGATCAGCCACCCAGCTCCGGCCACAGCCCTGGCCTCTACCCAAGCTGTGTCCACCCGACACAGGGCTAACGGGGCAGTGGGGGCCAGGTGTAGCAGCCCAGAGTGTGCAGCCTCCAGGCTGGGAGACGGGGTAGAGCTGCCCCGGAGAGGCCCAGAGAAGGTGCTGGTGACGGGGGGAGGGGGCTTCTTCGGATTCAGGCTGGCGAGAGCTCTGGCCAGCAGGGGAGTTTCAGTCATCCTGCTGGATCTACACAAGCCACCCCGCTGGGATCCTCCTGACAGAGCTGTCTTCCATCAGGTGGGTCGATTACTGTCCAGGGTTCCCAATGAAATTATACACCTGGTGTGACCCGGACATTTGAAATACATACAAACCCTGCATTCATTTAGTGTCAGCAATGTGGCTCTTAGAATTAAGCTAAAGAAAACATACAATCCTCCTGTATAATGTAATTTGACCTCTCACCCCAGATGCAGAACAAAAATGTTCAAACCCCAAAGTACGAATAAAATTACTCTCTTGAAAAGAGCTTGACATACTGTATTGTGGCCTCGGTATGCCTTGAGAATCAGCCCTGCTAAGTCCTCACATGATTGATTGATTAAAAATGTTATTAACAGATTGCAGAATGGGTACAATACAGTACGGCTCAATACACACAATTGTTAACGGGATGCAGACCAGAGAAAGACTTTCTTCTTGTTTACATCAGGGTCCCCCATTTTCAATTCATCAGAACATTTATGACATACACGACATACAGATATACAGTACTGTTACATCCAGACATTTATGACATACAAGATATACAAATATACAGTACTGTTTATTTACAGACAGCGTTTCTAAAAGAGAATATATACATTTGAGGGGGAGGAAACTGTACATTGGGGGGGGGGGGTTGGACATTCACCGGGGCCAGTATCGAATTGCAGCCTCCCGTAGGTGTTCTTTTAGAGTGGTTTTGAAGGTGGGTAGGGATTTACATTCTTTTTACGGCTGTGGGTAGGGCGTTCCACATTGTTGTGGCATAATTGCGAAACGTGTTTAGTCCCTTGTTTGAGCCGAATCTGGGTTGAACATGATTTGTGGAACTCCCTCTGGTGTTGTGGTCGTGGTATTCACTGACCTTTGGGAAGTATTTCGACATGTACATGGGTACCTTAGTGTGGGTGTCACCACAGGACTGTGTTGTGAGGGGTGACGGAATGGCTGCCTTGTGGCTGAGGCCTTGTGGCTGAGGCCGCGTGCGCTGGGTGGAAATGGACACAGCTGAGTGGTAACACCTGAGAACACCAGGTGTTGACTGGGACGAGAGTGACTTAGGTTTCAGTCATACTCCTCGTGGCGCTCTTTTAATTATAATGTTCCTTTTATGGGGTAATCCCACCCAGACATGCCGTGAATACCATGCCACTTAACCCGATAGCTCTGTACTTGCCAAACAAGACGGATGTTTCATAGAATGCCGATCTATGAATGTGCAGATTCTGCATCATCATTCTGTCCACTGTTGATTTGCTTGAAACCCAATCGATCTGGGATTCATGTTATGTTGTTTTTATTTAATTATTTTTATTTGTATTTACACATATAAAAACAATTACATATAATACAATATAATCCACAAAGAGATGTGAAGGAGAATTGCCTAAAAACCCTCTAGGGGCTTGTATGTGGCATTCACCAAGAAGCTAAATTATACTAATATTACATCAATATAAAATAAAAAATCCCTAGAAATAGAAAATAGAGTATACAAAACTGAGATTGGGAAGTGTGGGAAGGGGGTGTTCTAAGAAAACAGGAGCTATGTGTGGAGTAATTATGACATTGGTAATTGTGGGCAAACATGTCATGAAAGAAAGGGGGAATGGCTCTTTTTAAAGAACTATACACAAATAAACCATGTTGAATTAATTCTTCTCCCTTCTCTCTTACAGAGTGACATCCGGGACTATGCCTCTCTCTACAAGGTGTGCGATGGGGTGGATTGTATATATCACACAGCCTCCTTTGGCATGTCTGGACCAGAACAGGTGAGGTTCACATCCCTTTAGTTTACATGTCTGGACCAGAACAGGTGAGGTTCACATCCCTTTAGTTTACATGTCTGGACGAGAACAGGTGAGGTTCACATCCCTTTAGTTTACATGTCTGGACCAGAACAGGTGAGGTTCACATCCCTTTAGTTTACATGTTCTGGACCAGAACAGGTGAGGTTCACATCCCTTTAGTTTACATGTTCTGGACCAGAACAGGTCAGGTTCACATCCCTTTAGTTTACATGTTCTGGACCAGAACAGGTGAGGTTCACATCCCTTTAGTTTACATGTTCTGGACCAGAACAGGTGAGGTTCACATCCCTTTAGTTTACATGTTCTGGGGTGATCAAGTCAGACTGTTACAGTATATTCAGCCTATTGTCTTATTTTCTTTTTCAAAATATTCTTTCTATTCTATCATCAGTTAGCTCCTTTCGGTACTGTGTCACGCCAACATCGTTGGACGAGCTAAAGCTCTCGTGAATCTTTCACGAGAGCTTTAGCACGTCCAACGATGTTGGCGTGACTTACAGTACCGAAAGGGGCTAATCATCAATCACGTCAGGCAAGAGATCTTATAAATGGAGGAAGGGTAAGACGATATCTAGGTAACGATGAACCTCAACCTAAATAGTTGTGCTCCACTCCAGCACATTTCGTGTCCCTGCGGGTGAAATGTAAATAACATAAATGTTTGGTACGGTTCAGAGCAAGTGCATATATACTGCACATGCTCACTGGATGCAAATTATAATCTCATCACTATGAATTGAAAATGGGGGACCCTGATGTAAACAAGACAAACGTCTTTCTCTGGTCTGCATCCCCTTAACAATTGTGTGTATTGAGCCGTACTGTATTGTACCCATTCTGCAATCTGTTAAATAAAGTGTTCATTCATTCATTCATTCATTCATTCATTCATTCATTCATTCATTCATTCATTCATTCATTCATTCATTCATTCATTCATTCATTCATTCATTCATTCATTCATTCATTCATTCATTCATTCATGTGCTAGAGATCGTCTAGCTATTGTTTATTTTCCCGGCATGTTAGTTGCATAGGCTGATGGTCGCGATGTCACTTGAAGTTGACTTGATGTAGAGTAGCTCTCCAGCAGTCCCATTCAAATATGGTCATTGCTCAACAGATCTGAGCTGGGCTTACATCACACATGCCATTTAGTGTACGCTGTTATCTTAAGCATCCTTGCAATGACATGCATTGTGTTACACAATGTGCTATGAATGCATTCTGTCTTATGTCATGCTGCTCTACCTGTTGAACTACATGGGGCCACTGTCACCCCTGCTCTGTTTCAGTAGTATATATATAGGATACATATAGTATACTGTACATTAGTATCTTAGACCAATAATCTGTTAATAAGGTTCTAATAGTGAACATCTGATAAAATTCTTCATATCTTTTTGCTCACGTTTGTTTATAAACCTAACCCTTACCTTAATCCTAACCTTAATCTCACTGTTTAACCTAACCCTTACCTTAACCCTAACATTAACCTCACTGTTTAGAAACCAAACTCTGTGCAAGGTTACATAATCAGCTGCAAAATGTGTGTGTGTCTGTGTGTGTGTGTGTGTGTGCGTGCGTGCGTGCATGCGTGCGTGCGTGCGTGCGTGCGTGCGTGAGTGCGTGTGTGTGTGTGTGTGTGTAGAGAGAGAGAGAGAGAGAGAGAGAGAGAGAGAGAGAGAGAGAGAGAGAGAGAGAGAGAGAGAGAGAGAGAGAGAGAGAGAGAGATTGATCATAGTCATGATGTACTCTACATTACAATGTGATCATGCAAGTTTCTTTGCCCCTAGACTCAAACCCTTGTTGTTTACATTCAACATGGCAGCTCATACCATACAGCAGTCTGGATGACAACAGTTAACAGACTATTTAACAGTTTCACAAACTCACAGACATAGAAAGACTGATCATCAGAGGGACCATTGACCATATTCACACAGTGGCCATTTTACTCTTTTGCCCTGCTCAGGTTGGGATTCCTTTCCACCCTGAGGTGGAATGAAATTACATGAGAGGTGACATTGTTATTGTAATAATGAGAATGGTGATAACAGTATTCATAGTATACAATGACATCATCATCGCAAACATCTTGGTAGGCAAACGACAGGTGATAGTAATCAAATAATGGGTTACAATTTACGTCATTCATGGTCATTAAGTGATAACAGTGACATATGAACTGTATTTATGTCATGGCGCCATAGGAAATCACATTGTACATGTGACTCTATAAGAGTACATTTGATACTTCTGACCCAAATACACAATGAGCAGGTGATAAATATATTCTTCTAGACCCTAATATACACTAACAAACTAACAAAATGATAGCAGTCCATGCGCACGTCATGTGACGGCTATGAATAAAGTGACTTTGAGCTTTAGAAAAGCGCTATACATAAATCCCATTCATGACATTATTATGAATAACAGCGTTGTGGTGAACGAGTGATGTTGTCCTCTGTCTCTCCCAGCTGAGGAAAGAGCAGGTGGAGTCCGTCAACGTCGGAGGGACCAAAAACATCATAAACGGTATGGAATCCACTTGGGCTGACTGATTGATTGAAAATTGTATTAACAGATTGCAGAATGGGTACAATACAGTACAGCTCAATACACACAATTGTTAAGGGGATGCAGACCAGAGAAAGACTTTCGTCTTGTTTACATCAGGGTCCCCCATTTTCAATTCATCTTAACATATGACATACATGACATACAGATAGACAGTACTGCTACATCTAGACATTTATGACATACCAGATTTACAAATACAGTACTGTTTGTGATACAAAAAGAGTCTAAAAAAGAGAGTATAATCAGTATATACATTTGACGAAGAAACTGTACATTGGAGGATGTTGGGTAGGGGGGGGGGTAGGTTGGGTAGGTGGGGTGGGGTTGGGGGGGGGAACTGTACATTGGAGGTGGTTGAGTGGGTGGGGTGGGTCAACTGTACATTGGAGGGGGTTGGGTTAGGACATTTACTGTACATTGGAGGGGGTTGGGTTAGGACATTTACAGGGGCCAGTTTCGAATTGCAGTCTCCCGTAGGTGCTCTTTGAGAGTGGTTTTGAAAGTGGGTAGTGATTCACATTCCTTTACAGCTTTGGGTAGGGCGTTCCACATTGATGTGGCATAATTGCGAAACGTGTTTAGTCCCTTGTTTGAGCAGAATCTGGGTTTAACATGATTTGTGGAGCTCCCTCTGATGTTGTGGTCGTGCTATTCACTGACCTTTGGGAAGTATGACGCCAAACGCTTCAAAACTTCAGTTGCTGCAACTCTAAGAGTAACACTGTTGACTCTTTCATTCTTAATCCAAATGTAAACTAAAGGACAGCCCTGCCATTGAAAGCCAAATCATGGAATTTATAGTCTGAGAGTATGTGCCAGCTAAGCACAAGTCTAACTTTTAATATGTTAATTTTCCAACTACCAGACCTATTCTATAGTAATTATGACCTTATAGGTCTGTAGTATTGTAGTATTATCCCAATTCGGTAGGGTATTGACCATATTCATACGGCGCCCAGGTGGGAACAGGGTGGAACAAAATCCCAACCTGAGCATGACGTAAGAGCAAAATGGCCACCGTGTGGATATGGTCAATTGCCTTGATTACATCTCCCAACGTGTTCGTGTTAACAACAACCTGCTCCTGTTGCTTCCCTACCTTGCTATCTGATCTGTGGCTCTTCAGTGTGTGTAGAGCGAGGGATCCCCAGGCTGGTATATACAAGTACAGTGAATGTGGTGTTCGCTGGCGAACCCATCGAGGAAGGGGATGAAGACTCCGTGCCCTGTCTGCCCCTGGACACTGTGAGCACAGTGTTTTCTTTTTCTTTCTTTTTTTCTTCAACACAAAATGAAAGGGGGGGAGGACAGAGCCCATGTAATGTTGTGTAAAGTATACAGACCTGTTTGAACGACTTGAAATTAGAAAAACTACGAAAACTGTATTTTCCCATTATGACACTTTTGTCGAGGACCATGAGGGCTCTTTTATGGGTTTGAGGATGGTGAGTGGTGACACCTGTAAAAGACCAGTTTGTGTGACAGTACTCAATACGAGATAGAATCAGACAATGTAAGTATGTTGCTCTCTTGTCAGAGCCTGAGGTTTGTCCAGCAATAGCAACCCCTCCCCATATACCCACTTAACTCCAACCACACATCAGACCAAAACAAATAATTAGTGCTGTCAGGCGATAAAAAAAATTTATCTAATTAATTACAGGATTTGTAATTAATTAATCTAATTAATCGCATTTTAATCGCATAACCATTTTAGGCCTGATATTCTATATTCTATAATCATATTTCAAATTGCATGTGTCCGGATGGCAGAATTCAGTACTGTATCTACAAAACCTTCTGTTTAATCATCTTCCATTTATTAATTTGCTTAGATTTTTCAGGTCTGGTAAATTTTAGCATGGTGTTATTCACAGTCAAAGCAAAAGAAATTTGTTGCGATATTTTCATTTGGTTCATTACAATTTTATCAAGCCTAGTAACAGACACAGTATTTCTGACACTGGGAATACATTCCCTGAGATCCATAGATGTCCCAAGAACATGCAAATGGACCATATTAAAAAAAAAAGTCTGTAAATGTGTATTCTACGTTCTTATGGAATGAATGAGATTTAAAAAATCTTAAATTTTTTTAATTTCTTTGTTAATTTTCATAACGCGATCATTTGCTGTGTAATTAATTAATCTAATTAACGCGATAAACTGACAGCCCTACAAATAATGTAAACAAACGTGTAATACTAAGCGGGGCTTTTGTGCCTAGTGGTCACTGTTTTGACGGCATCACAGATTCTACCTTTAAGTATGATGTTTCTCTCTGTTGCAGCACATAGACCACTACTCCAGAACCAAAGCCATCGCTGACCAGATGGTCCGTTCGGCAAACGGATGCTCACTCAAAGGTGGGTAACATTCTGTCTGTTAAGAATGTAATGACAGTGTGAAGCCTCCTGGTAATTCAGCGAGCTACAGTTAGGGCAATATTCAATGTGAAGGGAATGGGTTGTAACATTTAGGTATGTGATACCACTGATGGAAAGGTGAGTGATCTGTTTTCAGGTCTTCTGTGTGTGTGCTGTGTGTGTGCTGTGTGTGTGTGTGTGTGTGTGTGTGTGTGTGTGTGTGTGTGTGTGTGTGTGTGTGTGTGTGTGTGTGTGCGCGCGTGTGTGTGTGTGTGTGTGTGTGTGTGTGTGTATGTGTGTGTGTGTGTGTGTGTGCGTGTCACTAATGTAACGGTTGGCATGGAAACCAAGCTGCCCATGTGTGGAATCCAATCCAACTAGACCTGCTGACACCAATTTAACTCCAGTGGTATTGTGCTATCCAGATATTTAAATTGGTGTCAGCGGGTCTAGTTGGATTGGATTCCACATTAGTGACACGCACACGCACACACACACACACACACACGGCGCGCGCGCGCACACACACACACACACACCACACACACACACACACACACACACACACACACAGACTTGCATACATGCCTGGGCATGCACACACGCATGCTTTCTCTCACTTCCTATCTACCTCAACATCTCAACATCTGATAAGCCCAAATACCCATTCTGTGGTGCCGTAACAGATCCATTACCAAGTGTCAGGAAGTCTGATCTCTCCACTTATCAACATGTCATTCCTAATGGGTTCTAATAAGTTCTTTAGTTCTAGGCGGCTGGGTGGCGCAGCGGACTAAGCGCTCGTCACCAACGCGAGAGACACTGGTATCGAATCCGCCGTTGCCTCCGGCTTGGCCGGCCATCATACTGGCTCAATTGGCAGAGTCAGCGGGAGGGAAGCCGGTGGGGTGGTATTCTGGTCGTTGTAAACAGCGACTCATACAGGTCGGCAGGGACGTGCACAGGACTTTAGAGGGGCAGGTGCTCAAAGGCTGAAAAGGGCACTACACATGTGTGTATATATTAAGCGAGCGCGCGTAGGAGCTTTTTGGGGGGTTTTGGTGATCAAATATTGAATATTGAACTATAATAATCAGTGCAGGAGCTCACTTATCCTTGAAAGACACTTTTATCACTGACTTAAAAGGCCCATACATCTCCATAAATGTTCAGGGGGGAGGGAATAAGTGCTTACCCTACAGACCCCAAGAAGTGCTGTATATTCTGTATTGTTTAATATAAATGCATTTTTTATTCCAATCCCGATTTGTATTTGAGATTCCCAAATCCCATCGGGCACTTTTTTGAAAAAAAAGGGCACTTTTTTGATGAGGCTCAAAAAGGCAGGTGCTCAGGCACCTTGGCCTCTATGTGTGCACGTGCCTGCAGGTCGGTCAGGGCGCCTGCACAGCGAGGGAGGGAGATGGTGAGGGTAGTGTGACCTCCCACACGTTACACCTCACCAATGAGAGTCCACGCTGGCAGGTGAAAAGATGCTGCTGGCTGTCTCCTATGTCTCGGAGAAAGCATCTGATATATTTCAGGGCTCCCTAGACTGACCAGTGGGGGGCACATGCGAGCAACGACCAGGAAGGGGAGGGGGGAATTGGCATAACGACTAAATTGGGATGGGAGAAAAACACAGAAAAACAGGAGGAGAAAAAGTGGATAAAAAAAATACAAGTTCTTTAGTTCTTTAACACTTTGAATGCCGACAACGTGTATGGTTGTCTTATCAGACCCCCCGTTCAGTGCCGACGATGTGTATTGTCGTTTGATTTTTTTATTAGCGATCTGAATTCATATTTCATCAACCGAGTCTCCCGTTGGTACAGCAGACCCTCTAGGAGCTCAGATGGGAAAATACCGCCCCCTATCGTCTATCCCTGTGTAACTGCAGGTCATTCGATTATACTGCTGGATCTGTGGAGGTGGAGCCAACTGGCTCCACTGTGCTGGCAAGCCGTCTGATGAACATGGAAGTGATTGCGAGATGGAAAGCAGCCTGGAATATATATTTACAGCAGCCAATAATCAATCAATAAACACGATCGATATTTGGAATGGCGATCAGGAATTGGAATAATCTTTTTGGAGAACATCTGATCTAAGGTAAGGAGTCTATGTTACCAGTCTTGGGGTAATCAGAGCTGTATTCACTGAGATATCAGCATGTGCCGTGTGTGTATGTGTGTGTGTGATCTTGAGGAAATGGATAATAGATTTTTCAGCTCGCCTCTATAGCGTGCATAAGTACACATATACTATCGATAATCTAGCGTTTATTTGAAAACTATTCATAAATAGGCCGACAAATGACAACGTGTCTAGTGTATTCGAGAATATTCCAATAAATGCTGTTTATGGGGGAATCTTAAAATTTTCAGAAAATTTTCGAGAGAACGATAGCTTTTCGAAATGCTATAAAAAGGATATGAACCGATTAAAAAACAATCCGTTTCGACAATGTTGACTGCAAACAAGTCATTGATAAGCGACGGGCAGATAAATCTATGTAATTTAAAACATAGATTATGCGTTTTTAACGCTAACATTGAAGTGGATGATGGCATTTAACAGGGTAAAAAGGTAAACAAGGCCGGCACTGATAGTGTTAAAAGAACAGGTGCAAAGCCTTCCTTTCCTCCTTGCTTGTAACCCTATACGCTATCAATGGTCACATACCATTTGAAAAACCCTTACTGGACATAAGATAAGATCAAATGAAAGAAAAATAAGGACGTAATTAAGTGCCGAGGTGAAATGGGGTTGTTGTCAGCAGCAATACCAAAATGCCAAAGTATAAAAGAGATTAGAAATATAAGAACTGAGTAGTTATTGACCAGAAATTAACATGGAAACAACATGTTAACTATATTCAAGGAAAAATATCTAAGTCAGTAGCAATATTGTATAAATGTAAGGATATATTAAACTACAAAGCCTTGCACATAATTTACTGCTCACTTATACTTCCTTACATTTCTTACTGTGTGGAAGTATGGGGGTCGACATTTAAAAATACAGTAAATCCAATAGTCGTACTGCAAAAGCGGGCCATTCGGAACCTTTTCAAGGCTGGTTACTATGAACACACAAATCCATTGTTTATAAAGTCTCATATTATGAAATTTAATGATTTGGTTTACTATAAAAATATGCAAATAATGTACAGAGCTAAAGCAAAGTTACTCCCAGGTGGGGTGCAAAGGTTTTTTTCAACACATGAAAGAAAATATGATTTGAGAGATATTTGTAAATTTACTGTTCAGAAAGCTAAGGATTAAAAGGAGGTGTATTTCTATTATTGGGGTTAACTTGTGGAACAATGCGGATATACAGTTAAGAATGAGTAATTCGATTTTGGTTTTTAAGAAAAAGGTTTGTAAAGCAATTTTTGAAAAATACAAGGGTGAATAACACTGTTTTATTTGCTTTTTTTCTTTTTTCTTTTAGAATACTGTTTTGGAATCTACATTTTTGTATAATTTTTTTTTAATGCTAAATTTTGAAAAACTACAAGGGTGAAAAACACTGTTTTGCTTGCTTTTTTTTCTTTTCTTTAGAATACTGTTTTGGAGTAAAAAAAATATTTGTTTTGGTAAGAATATAGGACAGGCACATATAAGCACTATGCTTCAGTCTGTACCTTTTTCAGTCACTGTAAATAATCAAATATTGATAAATGATGATGTATATTGTACTTTTTTTTTGATGACTGAAAAAAAATAAACTACTACTAAAACTACTACATAATTGGATACAAAATCAAAACGCACACTATCTGTTTGCTATACAGTATGCTCTTAGTCTTCACATTGCAGTATCCTGCTGTACATTTGTAGATTAGATTATTCATTAGCATACATTTCTGTATACACTAAACATATGTCCTACATAATTGTGTAAAAAAATATCTTTTATTTTATTATTTTTATTACCATTATCTTTTTTTTTTATCCACTTTTTCTCCCCATTTTCTATTTTTCTCCCATCCCAATTTCGTATTTCCAATTCTTCCCTCCCCTGTCTTGAACGTTGCTAGACTATGCCTCCCACTGGTCGGCTGTAGTGAGGATAGAAGCCTTGCATCACGTGTCCCCTCCGGTACACGAGGAGGCAGCCTGTCGCATCTTTTCACCGCAGCAGCTCGAACTCTCAGTGGCGAGGAGTAACGCGTGGGAGGCTCACGCTGCCCCCGATACTTCCTGTTTCCGCCGCACCGGCGTCACCCAACCGACCTGTAGGAGTCGCTGTCCACAACGTCCAATCCCCACCCACCGGCTTTCCCACCCTCTAACACTGCCAATTGTGTTAGTATGACGGCCGGCCAAGCCGGTAGCAACGCCGAGAGCTGGGCTCGATACCAGCATCTCCTGCGTTAGTGGCAAGCGCCTTGCCCACTGCGCCACTCAGCCGCCCTCCTTTTTATTACCATTATCTGAAATAATAAATAAATAAATAAAAAGAAAATCTAACCCTAACTAACCTTACTGTCATGCACTTGTCCTAATAAACTAGCCTACACTGTAGCACTCAACACTTTGATGAACATTGTTACTCAGCTGATAGAGTTGTGCCCTTCCTGATGACTTGTCGTACAGAACTTGTAAGTCGCTTTGGATAAAAGTGTCAGCTAAATGACTAAATGTAAATGTAAATTAGTCATCTTTGTATTCACCTTGATCTACTGTATATCTCACAATCTCCCCTCAGACAATAAACATCTTTTGCAGAATTTTACACATACTTACATGTACCAGCAGCATAGTCATCTGTAGTTGGATCCATGTATTACACAATGCATAACTAATTCTGGAAACAACACTGGGGTTACATTACACGCTGCCCACGTCTACAATAGGGTTTCTCACGTAGTGTAATTTCAGTAATGGAGTTTCCTGTTTTATGTGGAAAGATTAACAGCCAGGGTGGGAAATGAACACCAGCCACTAGCCAAATGCTGGTAGACGTTGTCTGTGGTAAGTTTGTCTACTCTAGTACTATGTTTTTCAAAGTGTGGGTCGGGACCTGCGGGTGGGTCGTGGGAAGATTAAAATGGGTCCCCAAATGACTCTGGGAGTATGATGTGACGCTAAAGCCTCCTCCCCAGTCTACTGAAACAATAGACATGTTGAATAAAACACGGTAGGCTAGTAGTTTAAAGTCTGTCTAAAGGCAGAATGGATTTGGTCCTTTTAGCTTAAACAATAATCCATTTTGGGTTTGGTAGGAGTATTTATTCTGAAAATGTAGGTCCCCTGAAAAACAGTATGGAAAGCACAGCTCTAATTTCCACTATTCTGAAATTCTGTTTCACCGGTAGAATAATGAAAGTGTTTGATGAATTTCTATATTTATCTACCTGCCACTGTGGCCAGTCATGGATGAACAAGTGAACGTCCTGCCCTGGTAACAGCGTTACACGGTACAATAGAATCCCATTTCCCCCATTGTGTCACTTGTCTGTAAAGGTGGGGGCCTGCTGCGCACCTGCGTCCTGCGCCCCTCTGGGATCTACGGGCCTGAGGAGAGGAGGCACCTTCACAGAGTGATGGTCAGTCACACACACACACACACACACACACACACACACACACACACACACACACACACACACACACACACACACACACACACACACACACACACACACACACACACACACACACACACACACACACACACACACACACACACACACACACACACACACACACACACACACACACACACACACACACACACACACACACACACACACACACACACACACACACACACACACACACACACACACACACACACACACACACACACACACACACACACACACACACACACACACACACACACACACACACACACACACACACACACACACACACACACACACACACACACACACACACACACACACACACACACACACACACACACACACACACACACACACACACACACACACACACACACACACAGTATGCTCTCTTCCTCTCTTCCAAACATGTACACAAGCAAACATCAGCCCCCACAGCCTGATCGTCTATGACTGACAGTGAGGAAATCTGACCAACTAAATCTAAAGGCCTGATAATGCAGAGAATGGGCTCAGCGCTTGTGCTGACAGGATGTCTGCCTGCCTGGACAGTAGGGGTGTAACAGTACACGTATTCGTACCGAACCGTTTCAGTACGGGACCTTCAGTTCAGTACGCCGAACGAATACAACGAATAAATTACGTTAATTTAAAACTCAAACCCCTTTTGTGTACTGTTACACCCCTACTGGATAGTGTACATTATTGATAGCTCCTCTCTTTGTATCTGGTTACAATCCTCACTCTCTCTGTCTTTCTGCTGGGGACACTGAGGGGGAAATGTATAATGTGATGTCTAATGTTTTTTGTGGTGTTTGTGTTGTTTTTATTTTGACTCTGTATTTATTATTATTTTTGTTATCGTTATTGTACTTAATATTATTGAAGTATTGTCTTGTGGTGTCTTATGTATTATTGTATTGTGTTTTGTTTGTTGTGAAAAAAGGAAAATAAAAAAAGATTTGATAAAAAAAAAAGAATAAAATACAATGCTAAGCTTAAGAAATAAAGGTAATGAGTACTATATACAATAATATACAATATATGCAGTTGTGTTTTTAAAGTGACCTTTAATGTAGTGTATTTGTGTAGGGTGTGTGAGAGAGTGCAAGTGATGGTGTGGTGTGTGTGTGTGTGTGTGTGTGTGTGTGTGTGTGTGTGTGTGTGTGTGTGTGTGTGTGTGTGTGTGTGTGTGTGTGTGTGTGTGTGTGTGTGTGTGTGTGTGTGTGTGTGTGTGTGTGTGTGTGTGTGTGTGTGTGTGTGTGTGTGTGTGTGTGTGTGTGTGTGTGTGTGTGTTCATGTGTGCTTGTGTGTGTGTGTGTGTGTGTTCATGTGTGCTTGTGTGTGGAGAGATCAGTGTTCAGTGTTCTGATGGCCTGGGGGAAGAAGCTGAGTCTCTCTGTTCTTGCTGCATGAATGCAGAGGCGCTTGCCTGACCGCAGCAGCTAGAACAGACTATTGTTGGGGTGATGAGGGTCCTTCACTATCCTACAGGCTCTGGATCTGCACCTCCTGGTGTACAAGTCCTGTAGGAGTGGTAGTGCAATAACCGTAGTGCGCTCTGCTGAATCTCTCTCTCTCTCTCTCTCTCTCTCTCTCTCTCTCTCTCTCTCTCTCTCTCTCTCTCTCGCTCTCTCTCTCTCTCTCACACACACACACACACACACACACACACACACACACACACACACACACACACACACACACACACACACACACACACACACACACACACACACACACACACACACACACACACACACACACACACACACACACACACACACACACACACCCCGTACTGAAGAGGTTTTCCTCCTCAACATTCTCTCTTCCTCTTCTTGCTTTCTTTAGGTAAATGTGGAACGCCGGCTGTTCAGTTTCAGTTTCGGCGACCCTCAGGCGCGGATGAACTGGATCCACGTAGACAACCTGGTGTTGGCTCATAGACTGGCTGCTGAGGCCCTGACCTCCAAGAGGAGCCATATAGCTGTGAGTGGTCATCAGTCACACATCAGTCACACAATCGACCAAACTCTAGTGTGATGTTTACACATTATTGGTATTATCATTTCTTAAGTATAATTTCTCAGTTGAGGTCTTTTAGTCTGGATGGGGTGTTTATATGCCTCCTGATATCCTGATCACCGAAATTCCCAAACATATACTGTATGAATAAGCAGTATATTGCCAATATAGTCATGGAAACAGAACTGTCACAGACCACAAAACCCAAGAGAGAACAAGGTTAGGTGGACATGCCTCAGTGTCACGGCTAATATTGACATTATCCATGCTATTATACTGTATTAGGGTTTCTCATGTCTTGGATATGTGCTCATCCTGGATTTCCTAAACGGGATATGGCATTTACATGGGCCAACGCAAAGACTATTCTGAATAATATCAGAATGTTAATGTGCATGATAGATTGACACTGAGAGACTGCAGTCAGCAACACCACCACGTAGAATAATAAACTATGCCAAGTAGATTGTTATTCAATTATTTTATTGCTAAAGCTAATATGTTTGTTCAGTATTTCTAGCATTGGCTTGAAGGCAGTGGAGGCTGCTGACCAAATCTTTAGGTGAAGCACAAATTATTATATTATATATTAAATTATATTTTTTAAACATCCCCAATGCTGCAACACCCCCATTCCGGTCAGGCTCCTCATTCGCTACCATGTTTAAATATCATCCTTCTGAAGTATAAACAAACTATACTGCTGTGACGATTTCAATAAAACAGACCATTCTGAGTCAATGGTATGCAGTGGCGTTGCGCAATATGTCGGGGCCCCCCCGCAGGGCAGACCACTCCCCTAAATCAAACCAAGCAGACCATGTACAGTATACAGTGGCTCGGCGGCCTGATCAAACCAAGCAGACCATGTACAGTATACAGTGGCTCGGCGGCCCGATCAAACCAAGCAGACCATTGTACAGTATACAGTGGCTCGGCGGCCCCTGATCAAACCAAGCAGACCATGTACAGTATACAGTGGCTCGGCGGCCCGATCAAACCAAGCAGACCATGTACAGTATACAGTGG
Source organism: Notolepis coatsorum (assembly GCF_963971535.1). Classification (NCBI taxonomy): domain Eukaryota; kingdom Metazoa; phylum Chordata; class Actinopteri; order Aulopiformes; family Paralepididae; genus Notolepis; species Notolepis coatsorum. The sequence goes on along the minus strand of NC_140178.1, from coordinate 68,612,897 downwards.
CTCGGCGGCCCGATCAAACCAAGCAGACCATGCACAGTATACAGTGGCTCGGCGGCCCCCAGTGGCTCGGCGGCCCCTGATCAAACCAAGCAGACCATGTACAGTATGGCTCGGGCCCATCAAAAAATAACACAGTATGCTATGACTGGCCCCTGTAAATGTCCTAACACAACCCCCTCAATGTACAGTAAATGACCAAGTATGGTTTTGTCAATATTCCAATGTACAGTTTTGTTTGTACAGTTGTACAGTGTATGTCCCCCACCCCCACCTCCAATGTACAGTTGATATCATCTTCATCATCTTTAGCTACGTTAGCTCCAACAAGTTATCTTCTTAAACTGAGATACAAATTATTTTGTAAACAAGCTTGCTGCAGAGCCGCAGTACGGCACAAGAGAACCCATTATCTGATTGGGCCACAAGGCTGTCAATCATGCTATCTGCAGAGCCGCAGAGCAGCAAAAGAGAAACCATTAGCTGATTGGATAACAAGGCTGTCAATCATTCAATCCACCATTCAATGGCAAGAGTTTAACTGCACAGACCGTGCTTAGATGACGTTAATAGCCTATTTTGATTGGCTATTATTTATTATTTATTTAACCCTGGTCAACCTGTGCAGATATTCTGCACGAATAATTACTGCAGTGCAGGCCTGCTCAGAGCAGTCAATTTTGGCCATTTTTGAAGAAAAAAACATTCACTGGCATTTTTTTTACAGAGGAAAACATTTATAATAAAAAAAGAATAATAATAATAATTTAAAAAAAGAATATATATATAGGTATATGTAAATTAATAATAATTATGAATTATGAGTGAATTTGTATTTCACGTGTTGTCATAGAGAAACCTCCACTGCTTGAAGGTCTCCAAACAGAAGATGGGTAGATACAGTATTAGCCTCTTAGAACACCCAGGGAGAATCCTTATAAAGCATTTAATTACATCTGTGCTACTGGATGTGTTCTCTCACTTAGAAGTGTTGTCAAAGCTGATAAATAATTCATAGTGTCTGTCTGTCTCTGTTCGGCACATGTCACCACTGTGAATTAAACATTAATATAAATCTGATGTCCTCTTTCACTGGCACCATTGTGTGCTTTTCCTCTTGCAGAGCGGACAGGCCTACTTTGTCAATGATGGAGAATCAATCAACCTGTTTGAGTGGTTAACGCCGCTGGTGAGTTATATTCTGTCAGTCAACCCGTTAACACAACTGGTGAGTTATATAACCACACAGTAGCAGCCCCTTGGTGTAAACTCACTCCTAAGATGAAATACCCTTGTCTCACTATCAATTCGATCTTTTTCTGGTGGCGGACCAGATAAGAGTGCCTGCCAGAGAAGCCAGTGACCATCGGTTATAACAGTGGCAAATATTAAATGATTATAAATACACACAACCCCAATATAAGTCAATCTCAATATAGTTACTGTGTCAATCTCTCAAATGTATTTTTGTATTGCAGTTCGAAAAACTGGGTTACAGCAGACCGTTGATACACCTACCCGTTTCACTCGTCTATACAGCAGGTACTCTCTCTCTCTCTCTCTCTCCTCTCTCTCTCTCTCCTCTCTCTCTCCTCTCTCTTCTCTCCTCTCTCTCTCTCTCTCTCTCTCTCTCTCTCTCTCTCTCTCTCTCTCTCTCTCTCTCTCTCTCTCTCTCTCTCTCACAAGTATCTGCACTTCTATGGAAATCACTTGACCCTCATTGTTTGAAGCCTTTACTGATTTCTCCATATTGTGAAAATCTCCTATAATCCACTGTTTCGCAAACCAAGACCATGGATCGCTGATGAGTTATTTCCCCCTTCTCTCCCTCCTTCCCTCCCAGCCATCCTGATGGAATACTTACACGTCATCCTCAGACCCGTGGTGGAGATTCCTCTCCTCTTCACCAGGAACGAGGTAGCTATACACCAGGGACGTGCATAGATATGTTTGGCGGTGCTCAATCAAAAAGAAAGGGCACCTCAAAGATGTGTGTGCATTTATTTTTTAATGTGTTTTACTGTACTGTCTGGCACTTTACCTCTTAATCAGCCTCTCTCTCTCTCTCTCTCTCTCTCTCTCTCTCTCTCTCTCTCTCTCTCTCTCTCTCTCCTTAGCAACTTGTTTTGTAGTATTGAGCCCACAATGTCTAAATTATGGTCAAAAGTACGACATAAGAGGAGACAACAGACCACATATGAGTTGCTTAAAGCGATCAATAACGTATAGGCTGATCAACAGCTGAAGTCGGGGTGGCTATGTGGTGTAGTGGGCAAGGCGCTCGCCATCAACGCTGGAGACGCTGGGTTCGAATCCAGCTCTCGGCGTTGCTATCAGCTTGGCTGGTCGTTCATACTGACACAATTGGCAGTGTTAGGGGTGGGAAAGCTGATGGGTGGGTCCTGGGCGTTGTGGACAGCGACCCCTACAGTTCGGTCGGGGCGCCTGCACAGCGAGGGTAGGATCTGGAGGGAGGTAGTGTGACCTTCCACACGTTACACTCTCCCGGTGAGAATCTGCGCGGCCAGGCTGGCTGCCGGCTGGCTGCACATGAGTCGGAGGAAAGCATGTGACAGTCTCCAGCCTCCCGGACCAACAGTAGGGGGGAGTGCGCAACAACCAGGAAGGGGGTTGGGAATTGGCATAACGGCTAACAGTGGGATGGGAGGAAAAATCGTAAAAAAGGAGGGGGGGGGGGGGGGATAATAAAAATAAAAATAAAAAACAGCTGAAGTCGGCACCACAGGCTCACTTACAAGGTTTCATCAATAAATTGCCAAGCAATAGCGAAGTAGACACTCCAACAAGAAACGCACTTACATATTTTTTATTGATCAAGATCCAGAAAATACGGACAAATTACAGAAAAAAGAGCTTGAACTTGAAAAATATTTGAGAATCTGTTACTTCCTTTCCTTCCTTTGTTACGAGTTACTAGTTACTCTTTGTTACAAGTTACTATAGTTACTCTTGGCTGCTTCCTGACGCTCTTTTTTGAGTTCCTTCTTTTCTTATCATTGCGCTGCAGGTACAATTCAAATGAATCCTGTTTAATTACTTTGTAATGTTTCACAACTCAGATAACCTTCAGCTTCTATCCCCATGCATCAGAATGCTGAATTGACTTACTACTATTAATTAATACAATTATATAATGTTATTATCATTATTATTGATTGTTTTATTAACCTACTGTTGTTGTTCCTCATCTTATAAGAAACTTAATTATAAGCAAGTAAGCATTTCATTGCTCTGTGTACCTGTATACAGTTCATATAACAACTAAAACTACAACTACTATCATTACTACTACTACTACTACTACTACTACTACTACTACTACTACTACTACTACTACTACTACTACTACTACTACTACTACTACTACTACTACTACTACTACTACTACTACTACTACTACTACTACTACTACTACTACTACTACTACTACACCCCCCCTCCCCCCCAAAGTAGGCCATCATACAAAATGGTATTTTTCACTGCCTGGTTACAGACACACAAAATAACCAGAAAATCCCAGTCAACATGTGCATTAGTATACTTGCAAATAGTGTCAAGCAATTCCTAAAGCACTTCAATACCAATTGACCACATATATCTGATGTATGCTTCAAAGTAACTCATCACACTGACTGTCGAGTGCTTATTATGATGATGCTGCATACGAACGCTATGCGCTTTCACTTTCACAATAGCAGGAGACCAGGGGTGAGGAATTGAGGGCATCGCCCGGGACTCTGAGCACCAATCTTCCGACCTGATATTTTGATTCAATCAATATATCTGTTCGGCAGAGCAGGCTGTGCACAAACAGGAATTGATTTATTTATTGCTCCAGTTCACACAGGAGAAAATGTATATGTATGCACGTGCCTGGTATACACACACCACTATCCATCCATCCCTTTCAATATATTTGTACTGTATGTGTGTGTAACGGAGGTCCGTGAGTAATATCCACAGTCACGATGGACGTGTAACTTGTGAAGTGACTGTGGCAGTAAGCGGTACTGCGAGTTAAACTCACTTTCCAAGACACATAGACACGTTACCAAGAAGTGAATTCACCTCTTGGTATAGCTTGGTATATACTGTCGCCCGCGGTGTGGCCGACCCGGGTTTGAAACTTTTAACACAATGACATTTAACACAACGCAGAAGGAGTAACATACGATCGGTCGGTCACATGTGAAAGTCACTCTCTCCATCCCAGGACGTGGTCAGCAGGACTGACTCTCCTTCCTGATCAGAATTATTAGAATTATGATCATCTCTCTCTATCTCTCTCTCTCTCTCTCTCTCTCTCTCTCTCTCTCTCTCTCTCTCTCTCTCTCTCTCTCTCTCTCTCTCTCTCTCTTTCTTTCTTTCTTTGTTTTTTGCACAAATCTTACAGTCATTGCAAACCTTTAACGTACCATCAAACAATTTAACGATTTGTCTTTTTTTTCCTTTTCTTATAAACATACAAAACGAACAAATTATTTAACCACAGACATACCAAAAACAGACATAAATTATAAACAGATATAAATTAAGAAATAATTACAAAACGTAATATTAGTGTGAGACTCACTAACCAGGACATTACTGACATGTAAATTCTAAGGCATTGGTGGTCTGATTATTGTATTTGTCTGTCAGGTTATTGATGTATTTCCAGATCCTTTTACAATTACCTCTGGCGCATTCAATGACACTAATGTAAAATATAGCTTTAGCTTTTCTTATGGACTGATTTCTTGAGTGTGTGCATCTCTGTCTGTCAGTAGCTAGACTCGATTTCAAACACTGTTTGAGTAGCTGGTCTCACTCCTTTATCAGAATTCTACACTTGATGTCAATCCAGGGGAGAGATTTGCCTTTACTTTGGCTCCCTCTCCTGGAGAGAATGTGCATTACCTCACAGATTGATTGAATGATTGATTGAAAAGTTTATTAACAGATTGCAGAATGGATACAGTACAGTACAGCTCAATACATACAATTGTTAAGGGGATGCAGACCAGAGAAAGACTTTCGTCTTGTTTACATCAGGGTCCCCCATTTTCAATTCATCATAACATGTATGACATACATGACATACAGATAGACAGTACTGCTACATCTATACATTTATGACATCAGATTTGCAAATACAGTACTGTTTGTGATACAAAAGTGTCCAGAAAAAGAGTGTATATACATTTGACGTAGAAACTGTACATTGGAGGAGGTTGGGTGGGTGGGGTTGGGTTGGGTGGGTGGGTGGGTGGGTGGGGGCTGTACATTGGAGGTGGGGGGGGGGGGACACTGTACACTGTACATTGGAATACTGACAAAGCCATACTTGGTCATTTACTGTACAACTGGGTTAGGACATTTGTAGGGGCCCGTTTCTAATTGCAGTCTCCCGTAGGTGTTTTTTTAGAGTGTTTTTGAAAGTGGGTAGTGATTCACATTCCTTTACAGCTTTGGGTAGGGCGTTCCACATTGATGTGGCATAATTGCGAAACGTGTTTAGTCCCTTGTTTGAGCCGAATCTGGGTTTAACATGATTTGTGGAGCTCCCTCTGGTGTTGTGATCGTGGTATTCACTGACCTTTGGGAAGTATTTTGACATGTACATGGGTACCTTGGTCGCGTAGTGTATCTTGTAGACCAGGCCCATTGCAAGTTGCTGTACTCTGTCGTCTACTCTAAGCCATCCTAGGTTGTCAAAGTGGGCAGGGGTGAGGTGGGTTCTAAAAGTCAGGTCAAGCAGTAGTCTGACTAGCTTGTTTTGAGATGTTTGTAATTTGTTTTTTAGCGCCTTTGAGGTGCTTTGGTACCATGAGGTGCAAGCATAGTCGTAGTACCCTTGAATGAGTGCTCCTGCTAGAGTCTTCAGGGTATTCTTGTTTACCAGAGAGGAGATCCGGTACAAGAATCGAGTTCGTTGGTTGACTTTTTTTATTACATTGGATGCCATTTTGTCACAGGAAAGATTAGCCTCTAGGATGGAACCCAGGTAGGTAATTTCATCTTTCCTTGTGACAATATTGTCACCCACAGATATTTGTTTTGAAAGATATCACAGCCGATGTCAATGACTGTCATCACAATTAATAACATCATTCCATTCGACTGCCTCCAAAGCTGCCATAAGGTTTTGTTGTTGGTTTTTAGGAATGAAAGAAGTCGTATGAGGGGGGCCTGACTGGCTTACACAAACGATTTTTTGACAGTTTTCTGGAGAAAAAGATGATATTGTGGTCAGATAAACCTGTTAATAGATTGTATGTCCTGGTTATTCTATCTGCCTTGATTGGAAATAATTAATCTATAGTAGTCTGTGACTGTTTCGTGATTCTGGTTGGGTCTGCTATGAGTTGAGTGAGGTTATGTTGGTTCGTGATTTGTTTCAGATTTTTCCTTCCTTTCTTATCACACCAATTTACGTTCAGATCTCCCATGCATGCCTATAATTTCATTTTTAGAGTCCCTGATTTTAGCTGATCATAATAGTCTACTCTGGCTGATGGCTGACGATAAGCAGTAGACAATGTAATCACCAATAGATTCAAGCTGGACATCCTGTGGCCATAATGATCTGTTTACATTTCAATGTGTCTCTTACATGTATACTGTACATTAGTACTTCTCCCCCTTTCCCCTTGACTCTGTCCTTTCTAACGACGTTGTACTCACAGCAGCTTCAGCCAGGTGGTGATTTTTTTAGCCAAGTTTCCGAGAGCCCAAGGCAATCAATATTAGAGGATTCAAGTAAATGTTCCAGCTGTTCGCGTTTATGTAAAACGCTACGAATATTTAGATGACCACAGAGAAGTCCCTGTGGCTTACTCCGGTGGTCCCATATTAGTCTAGCCTGATTCAGCGTTTGAAAAAAGAAAATTGGTTCTGTGTTTTTTGAGTGCAGGTTTCTAGTAGTCTGGAGGCTGCTCTCTCTCTCTCTTTCTCTCTCTATGATCCCCTCTATTCAGTGTTTTTATTTGGCTTTGTTAGAGTCTATTCTTTCAAAGTGTGTGTATGTATGTGTAGGCTATGTGTCTGCGCACACACGTGTGTGTGTGTGTGTGTGTGTGTGTGTGTGTGTGTGTGTGTGTGTGTGTGTGTGTGTGTGTGTGTGTGTGTGTGTGTGTGTGTGTGTGTGTGTGTGTGTGTGTGTGCATGCATGAGTGAGTGAGAGTGTTTGTTGAGGCTGGCTTAGGTTACCTGCTCCATTATTAGATCCTTGTTTAAGTCTAACAGAGGCCCCCACCATGGCAGTGAAGACATACTTCACCCCTCCCTCCTCCTCTCATCTGATACTATCTCTATTGCATCAATTATGGATAACTCCTAATCAAAATGAGCCATTTAATTCACAATTTATGGCAGGTGAACAGTTATTGTGTGATGTCTTAGACTCACCTCTTTTGCAACGTACAGCATGTCAGCTATCTAGGACACTACAACATTAGAGGTCCTAGTAGTGTGTGAATAGGGGGTGGTGGCTGAGGGTGTATTTATAGTCCTAATTCTGAAGAGACATCTTAAGGAGCTGTTACCATAGCCAATGGGGTCTTCATGAATGTGTGATGAGACAAAGAAACCAAAGCCCGGACCCGGAGCTGATTCCGTCAGACGACTGCTGGGGGCGGTTGGTGTTGATGATGCCCCTGTGAATAAAATATACACTAGCGTGGGTCAAAGCAAGACATTCAGGATAAAGGTCACAGAAAGTGACCTCAGTACATGCTATATAATGACTGATACTATGGTGACAGAGGTTAACAGAGAGTCATCCTGCCAATTGTTACATCCAGCCATTGACGCTGCTGAGTAGAAGATATCTACGTGTTGGCACGGAATTGATATTAATCAATGTCTGTATGGATTCAGCAGATTGCATGAAAGACAGATATGTTGAGTACTCGTATGTTAGACAGCATCAAAGAGACAGGTGGCATTAAGATCCCATCTAGGTGATACGATCACAAGTGGACAACTCTAAGTACGTCTGTTCACACCTGGCATCAGAATGTGTCTCCATGTGCATCTTGAGTGACTTGTGATCGGATCTCGCTTTCCCACTCAAAGGATTGACGGGACACTGGAATAATTACCAAGTCTGGAAGTTACCGCAATTAAAATAACTGCCTGTGGAGAACATTTTGGAAAGGATATTTGATCACTTTCAGAAGTGTTGAACCAGGCCAGCGCACAGGAGGAATGTGACTGGAGTTATGACAGTACTTGGTCATTATTTTATGTAGAGCCTAATGTAGCAGCGTGATCAAGTCATTCTCACAAGGAAGAACACCAGTTGCATTATATCTTTGCAGATTAATGTATCTAGTGTAGCGTTACCTGAATACCTATGGAGTCTATTGCTGCTGCTTCATGTGAGCCACTGTGTCAAAATCCAGCATCACTGGGTGGCCTGTGTTCCTTCTGCCCTGCACCAAAAACTAAATCCATGTAAAAATATCTTAATAATTTATTTTGGATCTCAACTAAAGTGAAAAGCAGAAGAAAAATGTGCTAATTTAACGCACAGATTGTCCCAGAGTCACCCGAAAAAAAATCACTCTGGGAATTTGTGAACAGGGGAGCCTGTGCACTGAAACGGCTTTAATTAGGCTAATAATTGTTTTGTTGATGCTTGTTGCTATTATGAAAAGCCATGGGGCTGCTGAAGGGGCGAAATGCTAATATAGCCTATGGCATTTTGAAGAAAAAAAACATTATGGATAAAGTCAGCTTGTCCAATTTGAGAACCAACAGGAGATGAGAAAAAGGAGGAATAAAGGGAGAGCAGATGGTTTGGCTTCTCTGTGTTCATAGAAGAGCATTATACAGGAGAAGGTTCACACGATCCCAGAGGGCGTGATGCACAGGTGACCCAGGACACAACTAGTACAGGCTGCTAACAGAATGTGTCTTGAGCTCGGATCTCAATGCGTCCCAGGTGCGTTCCCACCTGTATGTAGAGTTGTCCACTTGTGTATCAGTTCATTCGGAGCGGGTCTTAATGCCAGATGGAAACAGCCTCTTTGACATGTGGATGCTAAGTCATTCTTGCCTTGATACAAAAATTAAGTTGTACTTTTAATTTTTTCATCACCAGTGGGTTATAGTGTGATGCCCCTTCATTCTCACTGTCGGGAATCATTTGAAAAGTTGTGTAGTCTCTCTTATATTACTGGAAAATGTCGTAGTTATTTTCTGTGGATTCACTACTGCCACTTATAGTGTATCTGAAAGAATATCTTAGTGGAACACGCCAACATTATGTGAAATGCACTTACTGTCTTCTCCAGAGTCAGACTTATTGTACCAATAAGATACCAATTTCCTCTCTGTGCGTTCAGTAGAAAGCTATCCGGCTGCAAGCTAGTCTAGTTTAGTGTTTTTCGTGAACAGCTAGGCTTTTAACCTCTTATGATAAGCTCTTACGTTATGTTAACCTCTTCTTCCTTTTATTAGACACTTTATCAAGGCACAGTATAGAGTAACTCTTCAGGAAAGGAAATGCACCTCAGATGTTAGTATGGCATTAAGAAAAGTCTAACCTAGTGACCTTCATGTGTTTATGTTTGAGTTTAAGATGCATACACACACTGGAAGCCTATGGCAATGATGAATTGGCAGAAAATAACTACCACATTTTTAAGTAATGATAAAGATGTATGGGGGGGGGGGGAGTCTACAAAAATCGAAATCAAATCAAGGCCAAAATGACTTGGAACCCACATGTCAAAAATACAATGGTCCCTTAAACTCAAGTGTGTTCAAAGGCAACAGCAAAGCATGTGTTCACCTAGTAACATGCCTATGTACTTGTGCTTGTCTTGTGACCACCCACCCAGACTGTCTGAAGGTGTCTGTCACTCTAGGTATATTTTCCATGCAGACACCTTATCCCTCTGGCAGTAAGGAGATATACAAGACAAAGCCATCCATCAGGCCAAGGGTGATACAGCGTAGGACAGAGTTAGCCAAATAGAGGTTAATCAAATCCATTTGCCTGTTACAGTAGGCAGGCAGTTTGACCTCTGACCTTGTCCAGTTTGACCTCCCGGCCTCCCAGGAAGTGTGATGAATGCAGGTCTGGGTGGAAGAGGGAGATTGATGGCACCTTTATGTCTAAGTACTGTATGTTTTTTTTAATGGCTTGACAGCTGAGTCTAATATAAGAATAATACCTTCTCAACCACTCTAGGTGAGGACCATCGCAGTGAGCCACACCTTCAAAATCAACAAGGCCCGTCAAGAACTGGGCTTCCATCCCAAGCACTACAGCCTGGCAGACTCTGTGGACCAGTACCTAAGGTCCAGACCGCCCCGCACCGGGTCCCATCTCCTCAACCTGTCCTGGACCTCTCCCCTGTCCCAACCTCTCGGCCTGCTCCTGATGCTAGGGTTAAGCATAGGGGTGGTGCTGCTACTCGTCTCCTGCCTCTGGCAGTGTTAGCCAGCTAACTAGTCTCATTCTAATGGGCCTGTATGGTGAGATTATAGCAAATAAATCATGTTTACTGGGATTCCCATTTGCATTCAATGAAAGTGGGATAGAAGTCACAGGGTAGTATTACTCATCTATAGTTTGATCACTGGCTTGGTCGTCTTGTTTGATCTCATTCATTGTGATGTCAAAAAGTGAGACTGGTCCTAAATCAGCCATCTGTTCTTAGACCCTTGAACACAGCCAGGTAGGGAATTAACAAAGGGTGTGTAACAGAAATGTTGTTAGTCTCTCAGATTGTACTGTTCCTTGTATTGCAACAGAGTGTCATAATGCTCACATTCATGTGAGTGAGTGTCTTTTTTTTTTCTTCTTCTTTCTTTCTTTTAATAATAACCAATGGATGTAGGCTTTTTGACGACATTGCCTGGAAACACCCCAAAATTCCCTCCAAAAATCTATTTTTAGAGGCAAAACAAAAGGTTGAAAAAATACAATGCTATTATATTCAGCTACTTGAGTCCTTGTGTAAACATCTGTTATAGCTCTGTAAACCTTTGTTCAAGTCCGGGGTATTAGGTGTATGTCACATTAGCAAAATAAGCTTGACTAACTGAACCTCATTTTTATTTACTGTAGACCAGGAATCCAGGTTTTAGCCTGTGATCTTCTAATGTAATACAAGTTTTAACCTATGGTCTTCTACATAGATTTATTTTTTTGTTATTTTGTTTCGTGTGTATGTGTTGTGTACATGCACGTGTGAGAGTGTGTGTAAAATGGTAAAACTATTAGGCTCCTAAAAAGTATTAAGTGTGTTCAGTGTGAATGTTTTCAAACTAAATGTATTTGAAGCTAGATGCTATTAAGATTCCATCAGACTAAAGAGAAAAGACAAGTGTTTGTGAAATTCATTCATATTTGTAATATAAACATTTAGTAGACCTTTTTTGATTGTAATGAATGAATGCATGCTTCCATCCAAGTTTATTTGAAGGAATTGTTGTGATTTACTCTTCTATAGAATATGGTTGGTTTGATATTGGATATTCACATATTCATATGTTCCTTTGCATGTGGGGAAGACAACATATTTATTTTCATACTCAGGGTATTTGATCAAAATTTGTATTACCATTTAAAT